>NW_028258372.1:40258006-40561312 GCF_053883595.1 Heterocephalus glaber
AGCCTCAGAGAGGCACATTTTGAACCTCCTTAATCACCTATGTGAATGGCCACTCCTTTAAGGATTCCTGGCCATGGATCCTACCTGCATACTGCCTGCCTCTTCCCAGGCTGCTGTCACTGTGCCTGCACACTGGTTTCTCTCCTCTACCCACGTCCCCCCATCCAGGCTCCCTTCAGTATCACTTCTCTTAGCTGTGGCCTTCAGAGTCCTCACTTTGCCTGGATGAGGACAGTCTCCAGGGTCCACGCCTTAACCACCGCTCCCCTCTGCCGACCCTCATTCAGAGGAAACTTCCTTCACTCTTCAAAGCCATCACGTCATGGCCTATCCATGATGCTGTCTGCCACCTGGCAGAAATGAGTCCCGCTGACTTCAAGCCTATCACGTCTACCAGGAATCTTTGTACGGGTGTGAAGCCACTTCCTCCTTTTCAGCTTTCTGGCTTAGCGGCCAAGTGGTGCTTAGATGACTCAACTCCTTGGCTGCCTTCCCTTTTAGTTCTCCTTACACTTTACCTACTTGCACGGAGCAAGAATGGGAAGCACAAGGGTACCTGCATTACCCAGCCCTCCCTCCATAGCTGGCAAACTCTCATCTTTCCCAAGTGAGCTCGGTTATCACCTTGTCTCAATCCCTTTCCCTGACCTGCCAAGGCAGGATGGCTCGCTGTGCTCCCCACTGGCCTCTGATCATTGCCGGATCCTCGCGGCTCTGAGGCCCTCTGCACTCCCTGAGCCTAGCACAGTACCTGGTGCTCAATAAATGCTCCCCTTGACCCTGAGGACCATGTCCCTGGCCTTGCATTCTCTGTCCCTGTTCCCCTTGCAGCACTGGCTTCCTCCCCTACAGCGGGTCAGCTGGTCTCCTTGGGAGAGTGAGGCCCGGCCCCTCTCACCAGACAGCATGCGGCCCCTGCGGGAGGCCTCGGTCGCCAGGGCACAGGAGATTTCAATCCGCTTCTCCTGCTCCTGCAGCTGGCTCTCTGAGTCCTGGGGCACGTCCACAGAGTCCCCCTCGCCGATGGGCACCACGTTCTGCATACTGCAGAGGCACAGACACACAGACATGGAGGGGACAGCATGGTCCGACTGGCTTGGGGCGGCCCGCAGATCAAGGCTGGCGGGGAGGGCCGGGGCCTGAGAGTGCACAGCCCCTAGCGCCCAGCAAGGCTGTCCTGAGGGAGTGGGACCCCTACCCTCAATGTTTTCAAGTGAATTCAAAGGTTCTCGCGAACACTGAGGGCAGCTTGAGAGGGCGAAGTCCGAGGAGGCAGCCTTCAGCTCTGTCTTCCCGGCACTGCCTGCGGGAGCCCAGCACCTGGGCCGTCAGCTGCCTTGGGCCACTGCTTCCGCGTGCTCTATCCTGGAGGCCCAGTGGCCCCACAACGTCTAGCACCCCATCCAGTCCCAGGAGCCAGGGAGGGCAGAGGGAGTGGCCCGGTACCTGGACTTGGCGATCAGTGTCTTGATCCTTTCCACCTTCTTCTGCTTCTCCTTCAGCTCCTCGGGGCTCAGGGGGGTGTCTGGTTCCAGGTCAATGTACCGCTCAGGGATGAGCACTTTGTCTGGGGTGGAGAGCTGTGGAGGGACTGGGGTCACCGCCACTTCCCTCGCAGGCACCCGTCCTGCGGGCCCCTCCTGGACACTACGTACCTCCTTACTGATGTCCACATCATAGTGCTGGGGCTCCAGCTCCATTTTGCGAAGCCGGGCAATTTCCTCCCGAGGTGTCTCGTAGGCCTGGCCCCCAGGCTCCTCTGCGCGGAGGGCTGCCTCCAGGTTAGAGATGTCTACCTCGTGGATGCTGCGGTGCCGACGCACCTAGGGGACCGCATGACCATGACCACACCATGGCAGCCCAGCCTCTGGGCGGCTCTAACCAGACCGCTATCCTCCCTGGCCCCAACCCCCATGCTCCTACTGCACCCCACTGCACGACCACCCCTCTGCCATGCTTTCCCAAATCTGCCCACCTGCAGGGCCCCAGAGGTAAAACTCTCAGCAGTGTCTCTTGTCATGCTTGTCACCCTCCAGTGCTGTGCCCAGTACGCACATTCTGTGCCATATATTTTGGGCATTCAAATCAGAATATCTTGCTTTGATTCCGGATTGCTTCACAGTATAGATTTTTTTTTTTTTTTTTTTTTTTTTTTGGTACTGGGATCGAACTCTGGTCCTTGAGCTTGCAAGGCAGGCAGTGGAGCCACTGAGCTAAATCCCCCGCCCCACAGTATAAAATTTTTAATCCACCAAGTAAATTGTTAGAAGGGAGGACTCATGAATCAGAATTTTTCTGTATTTCCAAAATGTAGTGGAAAGAAAAGTTAAGCAGACGCCTTGGGCTACTCCCAGCTCTGCATTTAATAACTGTGTAGCCCAGAAAGCCCTACGTGTCTCTTGACTTTATTTCCCTTATGTGTACAGTAGGGATAATAATTCCTAACCCAATGTTGTTAAAGGGATTAAACAAAAGCATGAAAGGAGGTGTGAGTCACACTGCACAGTGAGCAGTCACAGCTGTCTTTGGGAAGCCCAGCCCAATGCTCAGCACACAGAGATTGCTCTAGAAGTGTGTGGAATGCTATTTCTGCATGGTGGATTTTGTACTGTTCTCTATTAACTGGATTTTGTATAGTTCATTTCAGAAAAAAAAAAAATCACATTATTTGTTCCTTTGTGTGTATGTTTTAAAATATAGAAAACAGGGCCAGGGATTTAGCTCAGTGGTTCCGGCGCCTGCCTTGCAAGTGCAAGGTCCTGAGTTTGATCCCTGGTACCAAAAAAACAAAACAAAACAACAACAAAATAATAAAATATAGAAAACAAGACACTTGTTGTTGAAGGAACACTTACCCCATGGGGAGAAGCCTCCCCTAGCTACCCCAGGTGCTGAGCTTGGCTCCTCTATCTCCTCTCTCCCCAACCTTTCTGGCACAGGCGGGCCTTGCCCTAAGAGCGAGCAGCATGGCCAGAGGCCAGGCCAGGCCTGTGAGCCGCCGGGAGGACATTACCACTTTGTAGGCAGGTCGGGTGCTGGGCTCAGGGGCCGGGCTGGCTGGGAGCTGGAGGCTCCTCCTCTTCTCCTTCATGGATCCACTCTGGTGCCTCCGCATCCTGTCAATCTGCTCCTCTACGCTCATCTTGACCTTGCCCTCAGCAGGGAACACAGCGCTCTTGGGGCGCTCCTGCTGCAGTGGGGAAACAAGGGGCTGCCAGGTGCTTCATGCTGTGTCCAGGCTCCCCATCCACTCCAAGGCCTCACCGTTTCCCTGCTATGGGAAGCCTGCCCACAGTGTGGTCGAAGAACTGACCCCTGGAACCTGTGGACGCAACTTTACTCGGAAGAACAAGACCATTCTGCACTGGGATGGGGTGGGCCCCGAATCCAATAGTGAGTGCCATTGTAGGAGAGGGAAAAGAAGACAACACAGGGTAGAAGGTGATGTGAAGATGGAGGCAGAGATCGGCATGAACCAAGCCATTCACCTAAAAGGAAATGCCAACGCTGCCGCCTCAGCCAGCTCACTACCAAGAGCGTGGAGAGGGGCGTGGACCGGATTCACCCTGGAGCCTCCAGAGGGAGCCACACTGCCAGCATCTCGACCTTGGACTTCTGGCTTCTACATGTATGAGCGAATATGTTTGAAGACACTCGAGAGGTGGTGATTCATTCCAGGAGTCCTAGAAAACTAATATGGATTTTGGTACGGGGAAGTGTGGTGCTACTATAAAAAATACCTAAAAATATGAAAGAGATTTTGGAATTAGAGAATTTTGAGGTGAATGACAGAAAAAACATCTGTATTTCCTTAAAAAGATGATCGGTAGAAATAGAGATGTGAAACATGATTATTCTGTTGAGGGATTGGAGGAACTGGGTAGAGAGCTTCTATTGTCTGAAAGAATATATATATTATCATGGGAAGAATGTTGGTGGAAAGATGGATTTTTTTTTTGATGATAGCCAGGTGTGCTCTACCACTGAGCTACAACCCCAGTCCTTTTTATTTTATTTATCTTGAGACAGGGTCTTGCTGAGCTACCTAGGCAGGGCTTGAACCTGCAATCCTTCCTCAGTCTGTCTCCAGGTGAGGATTATAGGCATGCACCACTGAACCCAGCTGAAAAGTGGATGTTAAAGGTGCTCCTGGTGAAGTCTCAGAAGGAAATGATGAGCATATTACTGGAAAGTGCAGGAAAATAGCAGAAACTTGGCTGAACTATAGTCTATCATTGAATGGAAAACAGATTTCTAAGCAAAGCTCTGTTCCTCTTTGTACTTGGAGAAAAAATGGGTAAGAGATACACTGAAGGAAGTGTTAAGCCAAAAGAAATTTATGCTTTATTTTTTGGGAGACTCTCACATTAGGAAGTTCACTGATGGGAAAGTATGCCTTACATGTACAGAATACATCCTAATTCTTTCTCATTCCCTACTCCTCACCACAATAAATGTAATCATTATGTACTGCAAACATGTACTAATAACACAAAAAAATACAAGACAACACCATTACAAAAGAAAAAAGAAAAGCATCCCCTAAAAAGAGAGTCAAGGATGTGGCTGGACGACTCTCTCTTGAAGAGACTAGGCACGTCCGATCCAGCCAGTCATCTCAGTATCCAGAAACAGAGACAAGGCTGTCCAGCAAAGAGCTGCACAGAATCTGTAATGGATGGATCCCCTTGAAACACACAAGAGATCTACATGTGTTTTTGAGAATGTTATATCAGTGAAAAGCACTGCCAGCTCATAGTAAGGGAGAAGGAGGTAAGATGGAAGGGAAAATGTCAGATTTCTGGGATTCTACAGGCAGGAAATAGACTAATAGAGCACCTGCCTATAAACATATGCCAACCTTCAAGGAAAAGAAAGAATGAAGGCAAAGATGTAGATACAGAGGCAGAGGCAAGAGAGCTGGGGCCTGGCAGCAAAGGCCAATGGAGCCCTCACTAACCCATAGGCAGCACAGCCAGCTGCAGACCTTCTCGGGGTTTAAAACCTAACGGGGTTGGGGTGTAGCTCAGTGTCACAGTGCTTGCCTAGGATGTGTGTGCAAACAAATGGGATTTTCCTTGCTAGATTTCAAACTTGCTTGGGACTCGTGATCCCTTATTCTTTTCAATTTCTCCTTTTCAGGACATAAATGACTATGTCACACTTGTTCCATCATATTGTATTTTAGAGGCAGAGTTTTTCAAGTAAAGAGGAATTCTGCCCAAGATGCATCATATAGAGATGATTGGATGATGAGATTTGGGACTTCTGAGCCAAAGATATTTAGATGAGATCTTAGAGTTGATGATGATGGGAGGAATGTATGTTATAAGTAGGATCAGCATCAAACTTGGGGCTGTAGCTATTGAATAATAGCAGCCCCTCAAAGACATGCCCATGCCTTAACCCAGATACCTCTAGTTAGCTTATTTGGAAATACGTCTCTGCAGATCTAACTCAGACTCTCAAGATTATTGAATTAAATGGGCCCAATCCCCTTAGAGGTGTCCTTAGGAGACAAGAAAAGGAGAAGGCACACAGAGCAGAGACTGATGTGGAGATGGAGACAACCAGATCAATGTGTCCGTAAGGCAAAGCTGCTGAGGATGCCAGGGACCACCCGACACCCAGGGAAGGCACGGAATAGCTCCTCCTGCAGTCACCAAAGCAGCCAGCCTTGCTGGCACCTTGATTTCAGGCCTTCAAACTGAGAGAACAAATGTATGTTGTTTGAAACTACCCAGTTGTTCATTCTCAGCAGCTTTGGGAAATGAATTCACTTCCTTGGGGACATTAGCACATCTGCCTCTGGTTTTCGCTGCTTTCTCTCTGTAGTATTTCACCAATGGCATGTGATGATAACTTTGTTAAGTACTCCTCTGTATTTACTATGCTCATTCCCCTTGTCCCCTAACGTGCTTCCTTGAAGGAGAACTCTTCCTCCCACCTGTTCTACCTGCCTCCCCCCGTGCTGGGTGTCTTGAGTGGGAATGGCGGATGAGGGGCACACTCAGGGCCCTGGCTCGTAGCCCAGCTCAGGCCCTCGTGGGCTCCTGGAGCCTGTGGCATGGACTCACCCGGGAGGAGACCCCATTGGTGAGCGCATTGGCCGTCCTCCTCATCACTGCTGAAGGGGTCACCTCTTCATCGGTGGGTGACTTTGTCCGAGGGGGCACAATGCCAACTGCAAACAGACAGAGCAGCCAGTGGGTGTCACAGAAAGCAGAGAGGTAGGGAGCTTGCTCTTCAGGGAGAGGCCTGCTCCCACTCACCACTGAGGTGAAAGGCCCAGGGCGGGTAAGCACTCTGGGTGTGAATGAGCACTTAGGGGTCCTCTGTAACCCCTAGGATGGGCCAGGAAGTACCTTTGTTGAGAGCTGCCTGCTTCTCTGCCTCAACCTCTTGTCTGGCAGGCACAAGGCTGATGTCCCTGGGGGTGTCCAGGGGTGAGGTCTGGTGGGGATCTTTCTTGTTTTGCTCATAGCTTGCCTTGGGCTGGGAGCAAAGGATGAGAAGATGTTGATGTTAGTGATGGCTGGAAGTGACCTTCTCATTGCATCCCACTGTCAAGCCCTTGAAGTCCCAGGGAGTAAGGATATGCCGTGTGTTCTAGCCACGAAGTGGGCAGGAAACCCAGGCACCAAGACTGGGGCATCCTGGGGAATGAGAGCTCAGTGACTATAGGAGGGATCCGGGCAAGGCTCGTCAGAGAAGGCCCTCTACCCAGCGGGTTATCTCGCCAAGCTCTGAGAAGCACAGATCTATCATGAGCCAGTTAAGGAATGGCTGAGAGCAGTAGAGAACTGATGGCCCGTGTGCCACAGTGGGCATGCAGAGCCATCTCGGTCGGGCTGCAAGGCAAGTGTGGGAGTTGTTTTTTCTAAACTAAAACCTCAGTATTCAGGTTTAATTGCAGTGTTGGCACTTTGTGATAAATAAGCGGGTTTTAGTTTGCAGTTTGGGCACTTGGTCTCTAAAAGGCTCGCCAGCACTGGCCTAGAGTCACTAGGGGTGCTGTTGGGGTCCCACTCCAGACTTCAGAAAACAAAGGTAGGTGGGCCTTGGTGCCAGGATGGCGGGGGAATGAAAAGGGCGACTGCTGTGGACTCACAGGGTCATGAGGCCAGAAGGGACCTCAGACATCACCTGAGCCACCCCCTCCCACCACAGATGGAGAATCTGAGTCTCGGCGAGGAGAACAGAGAGGAGGCCAGGCGAGAGGGCAGAAAGCCCAGCTCCAGCCCAACTGGAGAGCGTGGGAAAGTCCTATCCCCTTTCTTTGTCTGTCAAATACCGGCAATGCTCTGCCTACTTCACCAGCGAGCCCTGAAGGGTTACACAAATCACACACAGCTGAGCTTACATGAGCATATGCATTTTCCAAGTTTAGGCACAGGACACTCTACTCACCACACAACCTCTTCCAAGCCTAACTGCCCAGCTCCCAGATCTTAGGGGATCCAGGTGAGAGAAGGAACCAGAATAGGGGAGAAGGGGGTCTGTGTCCTTACACTCCAGGGCTAACGAGACCCACAGTGGACAATACAAGGCAGAGGCAGAGAGAGGAGACACGAGGGCTGGGGCCTCAGCAGGCGGGTAAGGGACAGGAAGGGACTGGAATGGCACCAGGGCGGTGTCACTGGATTTCCTTTGGCTGGCCACGTTGGTAGGGAGTAGGGCAGTACACCAGCCCCCAGACTGCTGGCTGCCCATGAGCTTAGAGAGCAACGCACTTCCTCCTTGTCCACAGAGAGCAAGAGGAGGAAAGACAGCCTGAGGCTGGGTCAGCCCCACTTTCTCTACCCTGAGTTCACTGGGGAGGGCCCTGCAGAAGCTAAGCTTTGGGGAAATAAGGCGGGAGAATAACCCCAGTGTCCTGCCTGCCCCTCGCCTGGCCTTCACCGCCTTTTCTCATCCCACCCTCCAGAACTCAAGGGTGCTGGGTACCTGACCCCTGGCTGTCTCGCCACTGCGGTGCCAGGAAGGGGAGTTGGGGTAGGGCCAGAAGCGGCTCTCGCTAGGGAGTGGAGGGACGGTGGGAGGAGACTCCAGGGGGATGTAGGCTTTGGGGAGGGGCGGCCGAGGTGGGCCGGGTTCCTGAGGCAGAGAGAACGGAGCCAGAGCATTAGGAGGAACAAGAGCAGCCGCTGTGAGAGCAGAAAAGAGCATTAGCGTGAGCCAGACAACAACATCTAGGAAAACGGGGCCCCCACGGGCCCTGGACGCCAGACCCCACCCCCGCCTACAGAGCTCTGCTGGGCCTTGGAGGCCCCCCACTGAGCCCGGCCTGCCCACCACTCCCTGGGCTCCCCCCTTTCTTCCGAAGCTCTCTCCTCAGTGCCTCCCCGGCCTGCCGGCCACATTCCCACCCCGGGACCTTTGCTGTCATTGTCTCCCCTGCCCGCAAAGCCTTTTGCTTGTTCTACCCACTGCCTCAGTTTCCCCTGCTTAAGTTCCCTCTTCTCCTCTGGAGCTTCAGCGCACAGACAGCCTGCCCTGGTGGCTGTACGGAGAGTGTCCGGGAGGCCACTGGCTTATTGGATGCTGGGCCTTGGGGACTGCAGGAGCGTCTCTCTGAGGACCTCACACCACCCTGTGCCTGCAGGAGAGCCCCCTAAATACCTGCCGATTTGAGCGGCTAGGAACCTGCTCCCCCACCAACTCCCAACCCTCTCATCCCCGGAGCACTGCCAAGGGCCGGGGATCTTTGCTAGCCATCCTGGTGCTCAGCAAGAGCCTTCCCTGAAAAGGAGGTAAAGGTGACAGCTGAAGAGGATAGGCACAGGGGAGATCCAGAGGCAGGGCCACCACCCAGGAGCCAGAACGACTCCCACAGGCAAAGGCCAGCGCTCCAGGACTTGACACAGGCACAGCCTGTGCCATTTCAGGCAGCTAAGGGTCTGTCCTCCTCCGCCTACCTTGCATCCACTTCCCCGGCTTACCTCATTGGACCCCGGCTTGGTGGGGGACCCCTGAGAGCCAGACACCAGGGAAAAGGGGCTCAGGGGGCTGGTGAGGCTGGCGGAACTGAGAGGGCTGGCTGGGCTGTTGGAGCTGTAGGTCCCCGAGGGCCCGAGTCCTCCTTGGGGGAAGCAGAGAGGAGAGGTAAGGGCTGGAAGAGGATGCGTCAGTGGGTGCTGTGGGAAGGAGGGGAAGGACTTAGTGCCTCAGGGCCACTGGCCTGGCTGAAGGAACTTCCTACAGGTGCTGGGCCACAGGCTGGCTGTTGAGGGGAGCATTGTACAAGGGAACACAACACCGGCAGGGTGAAAATGACACAGCAGCTTCCCCTGTGTCAGAGGGCCAGCCCGAGGGCCCCGGGGTCAGGGAGGGCACTAGGGCCGCAGGTCTCCAGTGGGCCCATGTGCCTGGAGCCAGGGAGGCTCAGGGCTCTTTGGCCTTTCCTGGGGGGCAGATCTAGAGTCTGCAGGCCGCAGGCTCTGAGCAGTCTACCCGGTCTCTTCAGTGGGCAATAAGGGGGCAGCCCCATTTACACCCCAGGGTCCAGGGACGATTCAGAGTCCTGAGAAGGCCTGCCCAGCTCTGAGCACAGTGGGATGGAGGCCAGACAGGCGGGACCACTTCTGGTGAGGCCGGGCCCTGGGCAGGCCCCCACCTCTGTGCTTGGCTGTGTCCGTGCCCCGGGACGGGTTGTTCTTCCTCAGCCCCTCCATCACATCCTGGATCCTCCAGATCTCCTTCTGGATTTGCCGGTTGAGCACCTCATTCTAAAGAGCCAAAAAGCAAGTGAGAGGAAGTGGCCATGAGGGTTGTCCCAGCCCTCTCCCCAGCCCGGGTCCTTTAGGATCTACATTGCTTTGGACCTGCGAGAGGAGGAACCCTGGCGACACACACACACACACACACACACACACACACACGCACACCCCTTTTCAGCACACACAGGCATCTTTCTTCTGGGCAACCTCTGCCTCTTTAGCTGTATAAAACTGTGTCCCCAGAACCTCAGAACTAAGAGAATGAGGGACCATCTTTCTGAGCTACCCCAGGGGTTCAGGGGGTTCTGAGAGTAAATAGCCCTCTAGGCAATAGAGGGCAAGAACTTTTGCATGGGGCAAGAACTTCCTATTTAGTTTTTATTTGCATTCAAACAGCCCCTTTGCAATACCCACACCTAACATAGGCCAAAGCCATGAACTATATTCAATTGCAGGTTACACTTTGTGAAAGACAAGAGCTACTACTTATGCAGCAGCCCTCAATACCGGGCACCAAGCTAAGCCCTTCGCTTGTACTGACTCGTTCCTGATGTTTCCATCTCAGAGACAAGAGACATGTGCCCAGGGTACTAGTGCCCAGGACTACCTGTTGGTAAGTGGGGAGGCTGCCATCAGAAAGGCAGCTGTGTTCACACCCCATCAACACTGACCACCATCTGGATGTGGATCAGTTTGACTTGGATGTTCTTGGCTTAGACCCTACCCTACCTCCTAAAACATGTGTGTTTAGAGTGTGGGCTGCCTACAGGACACAGTAGCATCTGGGTCTTGTGGATCAGGAAGATCTTGAACCTGCCAACCAGATGCTACCAGGAGGAAAATGGTGGGGGGGACACCAAGGTTTTAAATGCAGCAGCAGAACAGGACTTGCAAAACGAGCCAGAGAGGAGGTAGGGCCTGGGAGAGAAAAGACAAAGAAAAGACCTCCCCCAAGATCTCTAGTCCATCTCCTGCCTCCAAGCTGACTGTTTCTCAGAAAGGGAAGTCCCATTCCTATCTAAAACTCTTGCATTGCCTGCCCTTCTGTTTTTCCTGTAAGATATTTATATTTACAAGTCTATTTTTCAGTTCCTTTCAGGCCTAGAACACCCAACCTACACGTAACCTAAGTCTCCCATGCTTTGGCTTTAGCACCTTCCCCTGTGAGCTGGTGGGAATAAAGAAGAATCCCACATTACCTTCATCCTAAATCCCAGAGTCTGTTGCAAGAAGCCTGAGCCTTACTTTTATCTCTGGGCCAACTTATCATCTTAGGGCTCTGAGACTGTCAAAGTGAGAAAGGAGACCACTAGGCACAGAGCACGCCCCACCCGCAGCTGCTCAGGGCCCTTCCTCACCTGGATGTCCAAATTGAGCTGCTCCCAGAGCTCATCATGCAGGGCAGAGACCTCGGACTCGAGGTTCTCATATTCCACGGTGCTGTTGGTCAGCGCCTGCAGGGAGGAGTTTACTGAGAAAGCTATGGACACCGAAGCCTCCCTCCGTGTTCTGGAACAGGGGCCTGGGGGGCACAAGGCTGAGACATCCTAGCCGTACAAGAGGGGTAACAGCATATGCCACCGCAGACTGAGAAAGAGAGAACGCTGAATCCTTCTAGGCACAGCCACAGGCAAATAGGGTACTTCTGTGCCCCTCTTTTGTGCCTAGGTTCAGGGACAGCCATTGAGGGCAAAGAGGAAAGGGCCTGGAAAAAGGTGTTTATTCTCTGGAGCTGAGGGACCATTCTCTTTTCTGGGCCACATTTTCCTGGGGCCTTTGCTGCAGCATCTCTACCAGGGCCCTCTTCTCCCAGGAATAGGGCCTAAGTGGGCAGCAGAGATGCTAGAGCAGCCAAGGAATTCAGTAGCCTTCAACTTCATGCTGTATCAAAGGGATCCTGGTACAGCTAGGTTTGAGGACAGGAAGCCCATTTCCTGGGGCAGACTGTTGGGAACCAGTAGGCTCACATACTTGCTATCTACTGTCGAGGAAATGTTAAGGTGTTTGCCCATGCGCCTCCCAGGCGGGAATACTCTGCTTTCACTCTCCCAGGAAAATGTGGAGTAAAGCAGCAGAAATGGGAGGCAGTGGGCACACAGACCCAGGTGCCAGGTTACCGTGGTCGCCTGAGACAGCTCCACCCTGATGTTGATGAGCTGGTTCTGCAGGGATTCCTTCTTGTGCAGCAGCTTCTCGGGGTAGGCAGGCTGACTTCCAAACATTTCCAGCTCCTGGTGGGTCCCCATCAAAGCACTCTCCAGGCTCTCCTGAAGAAAGGCAGGGGGCATGGCATGAGCTGCCTTGACAGCTCCTCTGGGGTTTTTAACAGCAGAGGCCCAAGCCCCTAATGGGTCGAGCAGGCAGCTGAGCGGAGGCGGTTCTCACATTGCCTGTGGCCCTGGAAGACCTCCGGCAGCTCTGAGTAAGAGTGGAACAGATGTTTAAGGAAGGACAAAGCTTTGTCAGGCAGATGAGGATGGAGACAGCAACCCGCAACCCCTCCAAGTCAGCCCCACCTGCAGGCCACCCCAGCGCTCACCTTCTCTGCTCGAAGCTGCTGCACCAGCCGGTCCTGCTCTCTTACCACCTTGTTCTGTTCACACAACTTGCCCAGCAGCTTCTGGGGGCCCAGGGTGGGGGAGGGAGGGAGAGAGAAGGGGATGAAGGACATGGTTTGGTGGGGCCTGGGAACTGGGTTGGCATGGCCTGGCCTCTGGATACCACCTTCCTTCCCTGCCCAGAAACCCTGGGCCTTCACAACCTTGCAGGTGCTTGGGAAGAGGAAGCTGGGGCCCCCTCTTGGGAGGGGAGATGTGTTTATGCTCAGTTCTTGAGAGAAGAGGGCCAAGAGCCTGGCAGTAGGCTCCTGTACCCCATCCGGCTGTGGGGTGCAGTTTAACACAGAGGGCTGGAAAGATACTGTGATCTCACCTCCTCCGCTGCATGGGTGGGGCAGACAGGTGTTGGACTAAGCAGTCTTAGAAAAAAGCAGCACACCACATGCACGGGCCCCTCAGTCCACAGGAACCCCCGTGTCTCGTATCCCCAGGTTCCACCCTCCTCCTTCCATGGTCTCGGGATGGCTGGCCCCAGAGTGCCTCTTAGCTGTGGTCCTTCCCTGATGAAACCTGTCCTGGCCTGCTGGCCCAAGCAGGGGCGGCAGTGCTGGAGGGAGGGAGGTCAGGACAACCTTCTCTTCTGGAAAGACATGCTCTCCACACGCATACCTTTACCTCCACTCTTCAGTAGGTCCTTTCTACTGAGCCAAATCTCAGCCTCTGGGCCTTTTAATTTCCAGCCCAGCTCACAGGCTACCTGCTTCGTCCCTAACCTGCCATCCCACACAGCCTCGCCTCCTTTTTTGCCTGCAGAAATGCTTCGTGGTCCCATTTGGCAAAGGACTCTGTCGCCACCTACTGTTACCTGATGTCTCGTACTACAGGAGGGCAGGAGCAAGCCACACTCTCTTTCTAGTGACCAGGAGGGACTCATGCCACACTGGGCACAGAGCAGACTGACTTAACTCCCAACAAAACCTACGTTCCTATGAGCCAACCCCACCGCTGTAGACAAATGCGTCTGGGGTTGAGTGGAGAAGCACATGGGGCCAGTGTGAGGGGTCAGGGACGAGTCGGTGTAAGACCGAGAGGAGGACGAGGAGGCAGGTAGGATGCGGTGTGTGTGGTGAGAAAGAACACTAGTCAAACGCACGACCGGAAGGGAAGAGAGAGATGAAAGAGCCCCACAGAGGAGAGTGAGGATGAAGACAGCTGCAGCAGGAGGCTGCAGTGAACAGAGGGAGCAGGGAGAGCTGCCCTTACATCCGTGTCTTGCTCGTTTAACTTGTAGGTGTGGAGGCCATCCCGGAACACTTCTGGGTACGGAGGGACCTGCAGGAATATGAGGTTGGTTACTAAAGCACATGCGGGATGAGGCTGTGCGGGGCAGGCAAGCTGACATCACAGTCCTGCTCCGTTCCTGCCAGAGACCATGGCCCAGAACCCCTGCAGCTTCCGCTCTGGGGACCTGAACTAATACTCCATCCCCTGGCCGGGAGCCTTCAATGGCCCAGTCTGGACTCCATCCCAATTGTCCTCGGCTGATCTGGACAGATCAGAACTCTGCTGGACTCATATGCTGTAGCTCCTCTCCCCTAAACTCCAGGATCTGCAGGGGCTGCAGAGCTTTCTGGTAACAATCATGAGAATATCAGCAAACCCCTTGGCTGTCTGCAGGGACAGGTTACAGGAGCAAGGGAGGAACGAGCACTGGGAATATTGGAGAACGCTGTCCTAGTAAACTGAGCACTAGTCACAGGGTTTGTTCCTAAATCAGGACTGGCGAGTATCCAGAAGCACCCCTGGGTCCACCTAACGCTGCCTCGCCTTGGACAGCTAGTGACCACAGCACGTTCTGTGCACCTTTGGCACTGGGTGGTTCAACGTTACCCCTCATGCTTTGTTAACCCCACAGTGTCCATCAAAAAGATAGCAAATAAGAATCAGAGGCCTGGACTTTGAAAAGCAGGTTTGCAATCCCTGGCATGGCATGAGATGTCGGTGCTGGCTGTTTTGATGGTTCAGGAGGTGAGCCCTAGGGTTACCCATGAACATGAAGAATGGAGGTGACACCGTGAAGCGCGGAGAGGGGCAGGCTGAGCCTGTCTCCCGGGAGATGAGGCCCTGCAGATGAGCACCCTGGGCAGGGCAGCCTCATCCCAGAGGGGGCAACCCGACCATGCACAAGCAGCTGAGATGCGTGACGGGAACCATGCTGCCAGGCAGAGGCCTTACTTGCACGAAGAGTTGGGGCCTGGGGGAGGAGTTCTCCACCATGCGGTTCACCATACTGATGAGAGTCTCGCTCTCACTCATCTGCAGCAGAGGAAGGAACGGACGATTCACACTCAGACCCGCACCCTGGAGCTCTGCACACCCGCCTGTGCTGTCTTTAGGACACAGGGGAGGACAGCTCCCCTCGGGCCTCCAGTGCCTGGGCTTGGTCTCACCCGTCACTCACCCCTTCATAACTCTGCTGCAGGACCAGCGCTGATGCTGTCCCGGAGGGGAGGCCACAGCAGGTGACTGGGAGGCCACTGGGGCTCTTCCCCGGGTCCCATGCACCCAGCCGGGGCAGTGGCCTCCTTCCCATTTCTCACACTGCTTTGGACAGAGACCACTCAGCTAAAGACCGCTCTCCCCAAATCCACACTAATGAAAGCTAGAAAGACAACAGGGACCTGCTCTGCACACGGCCTGCATCAACCAACAGGCACCGGCCCCTGTCTCCCCTGTTACCCCAGGGAACCAGTGTACAAGGAGCCCTAAACACGGCTTCCAGAGCTGGGCTGGCAGCAGCCATGAGGATCTGGGATGATGCTGGGGGGAAATAAGGAGGCGAGCGCATTAAAGGGACACCAGCATCAGAACCCGCTCTCCCCGGGGTAGTCTGTATGTTTCCAGAATCATTAGGAACATGGAGGGGGAAAGAGTATTTGCCAAATGAAAGAGACGGAGAGACAGAGGGAGGGAGGGAAGGAAGCGGAGGGGCGAGGGCAGGCTGACCAAATCACCCAGAAATGCCATCCTTTCCTCCAGTGGTTCCCGTGCGAGAGGATAAGAAGGGAACCTGTCAGGGAATGTCCCTGGCTGTGTCCCTTTAACTCCATGGTTCTAAAGTGGAAGGAGAGAGACAGGGGCAGGTATGTGGGAAAACTTCCAGGAGTGACAGAGGACGACAGCCACGTGAGGGAAGATCGGGGATCACAGCCTTCTCCGTGACCCCCCCATTCTTGATCGGGCCCACGGTCTCCTCCCTCTTACCCGCTTTTAGGCCACAGCCCGTGCAGCCCGCTTCCTCATGCTCAAAGTCTGCAGTATTTCACAAGCCTTTTCTAGGATTTAATTTCTCTACCTTTTTAGCTTACTTGAAAAATTTTCCTCTGGCATAAAGACTTTAAAGGTTTCTAAAAGGTCTCCAGTCCTTGTAGGAGTAAAAAGTCACCAGGCCGTCAACCACATTTTCTCTAAAGATCCAAACGCAAGGCCATCTCCTACCTTCTTGCAGCACATGCGTGTGCACAGCTGAGCTATGGAGGACTCAGCAAATCTACCCTGGCATCAGGCGTGGACAAGGGAGGCCCAGGTTCCTTCCAGACTGACCCATTCCTCCCTACAAGCAGGTCTAAAGCAACATAGGCAAGGAGCAGAATGTCCTCATCCTGACTGGCTCTCACCGATGCTAGGGTTTGGGGGGTCCTTCCGCCCACATGGGCCTCTCCCTGCATGCTGCCTCTGTCTAATATGTCAGAGCACTTTCATGAGAAGGTACCTCACCCAGTGTCTGAAATAAATATGTGGTGCTCAATTAATATCTTGTTGAGTTGTGGAAGACATTAAAGTAGGAATAGCAGCAATCGCCACTCCTTACTAACAGAGCCTGACAGAAAGCTCCAGGACACTTTCCCATTCGGTTTTCCTGCTCAGTCCGTGAGGCAGAAAGGGCAGGGTCTACAGTGTCCACTTTGCAATCGAGAAAGTAAGGACTCAGAGAGATTCGGTGACATTTCTTTTTTCTTTTTTTTTATAAATCCCTGGAAATGGCAGAGCTAGGATTAGAATGATCCAGCCTCTCCTCACCACACAAGTCTGCCTCTCATTACCCTTTTTCTGGGTGGGAGGGGAACAGCCCAGACCCTGTGCCCTGGATGCTTGGACAGCCAGGCACTGTGCTTAGAGTACAGCCGAGCCCACGGCCACCAGGAGGGCACTTGCCCAGGAGCCTGGAGGCTGGGTGCCCGTTCCTAGGCACATACGCCGAGCTTCCCCTGGAACCATCCTGCCCTTCCAGGCCTGCTCAGAGAGGCCATCCGGGGACTTGTCTCCACATGGATTGGGATGCTCATGGTGTAGACACAACACACTGCTTTTGGAACAAGAATACAAGGTCCTCAGTGGCCGGGGGCCACCTCTGCTGCCTAAACTGTAAACACCTGTGCTTTCCCCCCAGGCTCCAAGGTCATCTACAAGGAGAATCTCCTCAAGACACGAGGTCCTGTGAGGTGCTGTGTTCCATGGCTCGTGACTAGAAGAACATATGGTTGCATCTATATCCTCCAATCTCAAGTTTATGCTTCTTTCTGCACTTTTAAGAGAATGATATCATCCCAGTGAAGTTCAACTCCAGCTTACACATATTAGTTGATTCCTCAGTTGTAAACTGGGTCGAAACCTCAGACACATTTCAAGCTCTGCTGTTCACTGGCTGTCTGGCTATGCGTCCTTGCTATGTTACCTACATGTCTGTGTTTTATTTATAAAAGTGGAGCTTATAATAGCATCCATCTTGGACATGATAAACATTCAATAAGTTAGGATCTGTTCTGCTTAGAATAACACGAAGCATAGGGAAAGCATCAAATTATGGTGCTACTGCCATTATTATTTTCACTAGTATCATTTGCACCTTCCAAGGTGGCCCGGCAGGGTAACATCATGTATTCCCAGGTCCCTTGTGCTTTGCAGCACAGATCTGGACATAAGAGTGTGTGTGTACAGAAGTGCCAGCATGTTGGCCTCCTGCCTGTCTGAAATAAGTGCGTGCTGCAGGCCCGTTAGCCTCACAAGGCAGTGTGGCCAGGGGTTAGAGCCCTGCATCCTGGAGCCCAAGTAGCCAACACTTCCAACAGTGCCTGTCCAGCTTGCTCACTCATCAAACTGGGTTAATATTACTGCCTCTGTCTATGGCACTGAGTTCTCAGGATCACAAGCTGTACATGCCAAAAAGCTTTGTCGAGGAATGAATGTATTGAATTAAGTCATTTTAGGGCAGGTCTTTAAGCCTCAGCTCTCAAATTGTAGAGTTTAACAGCAACCTGTGGAATATATGATTTCCCAGATCCAGGCTGAACCAAATCCCTAGCATGAGGCCCAAACCCAGGGCTTCCCCCAGTCTCACTTCTCCCTTCTCTCTCTGGCAAAAATGCAGATCTGCACCTGCCCCCTGGGGGCAGGGCCATCTGGGCTGAACATCGGGGAAATATGGGGTAGCATTAATTATTCATGTGCCCATTTCTAATGCTTCTTTCCCCAGGAAACTCCCAGCTGCTAAAAGGGCTGTGAAGAGGAGGGGTGAGAAAGAGCAAAACAAAATATAAGCCACTTTGTTGTGTCCTGGGGGCACCAACAAAGGTTATCAAATGGCTGGAGGATGAGGAATTGGGGAGGAGGAGGGAGACACGACAGGAGGGCAGTGGGATGGTGAGGGGCACCAGCTCTGCCTACCTGCTGGTCCAAATACTCTAGGTTTCTTTGCAACTGAAGATCTAAAAGTTCATCCTACCCGGAGCCCGAGGCCAAGGGGGCCAACCAGCAACACAAACAAACAGGAACACACAAAAGAAAACAATAAAAAAGAAGCAGAGCAGTTAAGAGTCAGCTGGGCAAGGACCAGGAGAAGCCTCTCTCTTGACCCTGGCGTTCTGGGGAGAGTGGGTGGTGAGGATGCAGTGGGTGGAGGAGAGACGCACTCTGGGCCCCTAGGTGCACCTCACCCTGTCTGGGAGCATCAAGTACCACTGAAGCAATCTAATCAGCACTTCTTAGCAGTTGCTTCTAAGTTTTCTGCAAAAATCAGCTGTTTCCGGAGGGCTATGTTTGCTGTGGGTCAAGGCTACAGAGTTTGGGCACTGGCAAAGCGAGAATGGAGTGCGGGAATTGGAGGCCTCCTCCACCCTGGCCTCCTGGTGCTGTATATGGGACAAAGATTCTGCTCCAGTGGAGCGTCTGCCCCCAGTCGTCCAGGTGGAGATGACAATTCCCAGGGGAACACATGCCCAGGAGAGGCACATTCTGAGGAGAGTGTAATGTGGAAAATCTTTTCCCCCTCAATCACACTCTTTTCTGTCCCAAAGGTGGCATTCCAGGCAACAGGAAAACTTGCAGCAAATACACTTGGGGAGGAAAAGTCTAGAAGCTCTTGCCTGCTGCTAGGAGCCCTAGGCTCCTCTGGGCCCAGTTCATAGTCCAGGACCTTTGTCATGTTCCTTCCCAGGCATGCTGGAGAGGAGAGCTGTGCTGACGTTGGCACAATCAGGATATTACGCGAGCTCAGATCTCGTCCCTCTCCTCAGCCCTGGCACTGAACTCTGTACTGGGGGCAGAGGCCTGGCCGGGAGGGAGAGAGGAGGTATCCAGAGGCTGCTTAAAAACACAGAGGCTGGGCACTGGGCACAGGGTTACCCCCCTTGTTCAGCTCTGCCGTGGTGGAGGCAGGAGAGGTCCTGAGGCAGAGCGCTGGGGAGGAGAGGACGTACCATCTTATCGTGGACCGTGGGGGATGCTGGGTAGTTGTAGGGGAACAGCCCTGCAGGGACTGGCCGCCTGTCTCCCAGGTAATCATACTGGAAGAGAAAGGGGATTGCAGAGGTGAGAGGGTCCCGCTGGGACACGGACTTCCCCACCAGCTGCAGTTCAAGGTTAGGGGTGTCTGCATCCTGTCCCAGAGTAGATTTCAAACGAATAAGGACAGTAGGCCCCCGTGCAATAATCTATCCAAGTCCTCAAGATGGGAAAGACAGACCCTCTCTGCCCTCTTGTGGATAGGACGGTTCCTGGCACAACTTGGAGATGGACAGAGAGAGCAAGGTTCCTGCGCAGGCCAGGGCAATCCCCCACGCAGCTCTCCGGGGGATGGAACCATAGGCCAAGGGCCGCCCTGGGGAGATCACCTGTCCTGACACAGCCAGCGGCCCACGTCCCAGGTGCCCCAGCATCGCCACCTCTTCTCACCACGTGCTCTTGGGGATGAGGAAGGAGGGCGCCAGGTGGCTCACCTTGGGGGAGCTGATGGATCGCCTCATCACATAGGCGGCAGGGTCGGCATAGATGTCCTCGCTGCGAGGCGGCAGCCGCTCAAAGCGGGCACTGGGTGAGCGGACCGGGGAGTAAATGCGGGCGCGGCCGTAGGAGCCCTGGCTGGGTGAGCGAGGCACAGAGTGGGAACGGGGCTGCAGGGACAGGCGGCGCAGGGAGCCGGAGGCGGCGTCCAGCTCGTCATAATAGACTGGCTGCCTGGAGGGGCTGGGGATCCAGACGGTGCCCTCCTGCCATCCGTAGCCCGCAGGCTCCTTCCACTCGCGCAGCTGGTAGGCAGGGCTGCCCCCATTGCGGAGGGAGTGGCGCTTGTCCTCCAGGGCCCAGGGCGGGCTGATCCGATCGTAGGCGGGCATGGAGCAGATGCTGTCAGGTCGCACCCCCGGTGGGTAGTACTGGTAATCGTCGGGGTACTGGGAGGGATAGGGGCCATAACAGTCAGGGACCCGGCGGGACACTGGATAGAACCTGGACGGGCTGAAGAGAGAGGGCAGCGTAAGGAGAGCAGACGTACTGGCGCGTCTCTACCCAGGCACTGGGCCCCATCCCCATGTCCTCGGTCAGAGCAGGTGCTGAACAGGTGAATGCGCCCCGGGCTGGTTTGTGAGCACAGGGAAGAGCTTATTTCAGAGTGAGGGGAAGCCCCTCCTTCAGCCGGGAGCGGCCCCCGCTGAGCTTCAATCTTTGACTCTTTAAAATGAAACGCCCTAGAAGGGAACTGTACGCCTTATTAGCCGTCTGCATCTGAGTGGGAACCAATCTATCAGATTCTTTCCGAGGGAGGCAAGAGAAGAAGGAATCCAGGCAGCAGAGAAGGGAGGAAAGGGCAGTGGCCTGGCTGCAGGACCTGTCAGGAAGCTCCAGCAGCTTCCTGCCACTTGTCCCAAGGTGCTTGGGTCACCAGCAGTGAGCTACAGATCAGCCGCTAGAGGGCGGGTCTCTCCCAAGCCTAGGGCCACCATGAGGCCGGTAATGGAGCCCCTAGAGCCCCCCAGGGAAGGAGCTGGCCAGCTTATTCGCTCCAAGGAATGTTATCAGGCCTGATAAATGTCCTCAAATATTTGAAGCCCAGTCATTAGATAGAGGAGTAAATTGGTCATCGAGGACAGTATTAGGACCAATGAGTTGCTCTGGTGTCTGGACTACGTGGTGAAACTGTTTCAAAAATTCAAACAAATAACAAACAACAAATTTCCTATAAATAATGGCTTTAAAATAACGGAACTATTCAAAAACAAAGTGGGTGGGCTTGGAAGCCAGTGGGTCTGGTGTTGGCAGCAACACCAGACGAGATGATGGAGGATCCACAGCATGGACCAATGTCAGACCAGAACAACTTTGAGGTCCTCCCCAACCTGCCAGATTCCTGGGCTCCCCAACACCCTGTGGAGAGGTACTGGGTTGCCCTATCTTTTTGGAAGGAAGCAGACAGAGAAAGCAAGAAGCAGGGACCACAGACATACCCTAAAGATGGAACTGTGATGTGGTAAGGGATTTGGGCAGGCTGGGAATCAGGGGATTGTGTTGGTTTTCCAGTTTAGCTTGGCTTCCAGAGGGTTCCCAACAGGGGGCACTTCACAGGTTAAAACCCTTCCCAAACCCTGGGCCTAAGACCGACCCAGCCCCACCCCTGCCCAGGAGGCCTCACCTCCGAAGGTCTTCGGGGGGCGGCACCCCTCGGCGCAGGTTCACCCACTGCTGCAGCTGGTTCATGGAGCTCTTGCGCTGGGCGATTTTGTCAGGGTTGTTGCGAGGTGGGAAGCCCCCCCGGTGCCCCGCATTCTCCCCGTCCTGAGGCGGGAAAGCCGTGCTCCCTGGTCGACTTGGGGAGCTGTACTGCCAGCCATTGGGCTGGGCTGGCTGCTCCCCACCCCCTGGGACCCTGGGGCTCTCGGGGTAAGGGCTGCCGGGCTCCGAGCCCAGTGCGGGTCCAGCTGGGACGCCGTTGGCTTTCACCAGAGGCTCCTTCTTGATCTCAGGCTTCTCGGGCCTCCGCTCGGCCTTCTCAAAGCCTCGGCCGTCATGCTCCCCTTGAGTCTTGGCCTCTGGCTCGGGCTTGGGGAGGCTGCTGTGCAGGGGCTGGTGGTGGTGCTTGCTGGGTGGGATGTTCTCGGAGTCTGGCTTCTCATGGCTGCAGGGTGCCAAGGGAGACATTATACGTGACTCCAGCCCATCATGGAGTTGGGCAGGGGTGGCAGATTGGGAAGGGGAAGAGAAGTGGGGAGGCATGGGCAAGGAGGCAGCGATGGAGACAAGACGCAGCCACTTCCGATCCCACTTTCTAAATCCCAGGCTTCCTGTCCTTGCTCCAGCCTGGGCAATTACATATAGCAGTCCTGCCCACGCATGCCCGGATGGGCCTGCCCTGCAGGTCTTCTTCTCAGGTCGTGCTCCACTCCCCTGCTGCCCGTGCGGAGCCCAGCCTTCCGCTATGGCCAAGACTCAACTCACCTGGTCCTGCCACCTGTTACCCTTCCTCAATCCAAATCAGTCTGTGTGATTCTGAAGTTTCAAGGCAGTAACCATGCTTAGCTACAGAGGCTTGCTACAGCTCATCTTCTCTTCTACAGAAAGCTGCTTAACTCCTCAAGCTTTGGGCTCCTCCCTGGCAGAATGGGTGTGACGGCCCCCTGTCCTCCAGAACAGCAGAAGAAACACAGCAGGCAGCAGGGGCAGAAGTTGCCGCTCCAAATTCCTGGGCATATAGCCATGTCCCCTTCCCTTCTCCAAAACAGGTGCCTCCAGGACTGACTTTCCATTAGCAGGCAGGCTCCATGAGGGCAGGAACTCGGGAGCCTTTCCTACCTTGTATTCCTAGCACTTGGTATAGGATCGCACACATTTATAACCACAGTAAATATCTGTCAAATAGAAATCTGGGCATGGGGGCACAGGCCTGCAATCCCTGTCCTCTAGGAAGCTGAAGCAGAAGGATCACAAGCTTGTACCCAGCTTGGATAACTTAGCAGCTTAGTGAGACCCCATCTCCAAGGGGGGTGGGAAGTGGGGTGGTGGTGTTGGGATGTAGCTTAGTGCGAAGGCCCTGGGTTCAATACCCAGTACTGCAGAAATAAAATAAATAAATAGATAAATAGTGCAGCGAATGAAGGAGCTTCTGGTCCTGTTTGTATTTATGCAGTGCTGGAATGCTTTGTACACACTAGGCAGGCGTTCTGCCACAAAGCTGCATCCCAGCCTTCAAGTGAACTGCAAGTGCACAAGTTGGAATCTTTGACAACTTTCTCCCTATAGTTTCCTGAGGTTGAGTGATTCAGGCCTCCGTGTGGAAACACTGCTGGATAAACATTTCTAAGACACATGGTGAGACTTGGAGTCTGTACTGCGGAACCCCCTCTTCTGGATCCCCACGAACACCTCACTGAAGGCTCCACACCCAGCTGAAGGAGAGACAGGCACAGAGACCGCGGGGTGGTGGGTGCTGAGAGCAGCCATATGCTGAGTGTCTGCTACACGTCAAGTGTGTCACATACACTGTGCAGTCCTCACGGCAGCCTTGGCATAAGACTGTAATTGCTGATTTGGGAGGAAAGAAAGCTCAGGATCTGAGAGATGAAGTCATTTACACTGAGGTCACACTGCAGCCCAGGGGCCACACTGGTGCAAACCTGAGACCATCCTCGCCCGAGGCTGTGTCCTTGATGACAAGGCCAAGACACAGGACCCTCACCTTTGGCTCCTGGCCAGGCCTCAAGGAACCCGGGCCCTCTGTTGCCTCCCTCAGCTCAGAGAGAAGAGGAGGAGCCGGCAGGGCAACAGAGACCTCAGGCTCTGCAATCCCCTACCCAGACCCCTGCTTGGATGCAAGGATTTGGTTCCCAGGCTCCTCAGAGGTTTGCGGCAGCTCCCTGGGCTCAGCAATGGCACTGCAATGGGCACCTCTTCCATGGCTCTCTCCTCCCTCCCACACCAGGTGCACTGCACTCACCTGTGACGCACAGGTTGGGACACAGACTTCTGGGCTGGAGGGATCTGTACCCGGGCAGCCTCCCCCATGGCCTGGATCCAGGCCTCCTGCTCCTCGGGGCTCTCGGCACTGAAGAAGTAGGTTCGGACACCAGCATGCTCGGCCTGCGGGGAGAGGCAGTGCGTGGAACTGGCCCTGGCCTCATCTACCCAGCACACAGTCACCTGTAGGGAGAGGACACCAACACCCACAGGAGAGGCAGTCAGTCGGGCCATTCCTGAGCCCGCAGCTCTCCCTGGGCCAGAGCTCAGGACCAAGGTGAGGTGTGGGCTCCAGCTGGGATCCACAGAACTCCCTTGGTTAGGTCTCCGAATGCCACCGGGCCACCCAGAAGCCAGGCAGGCCTACCTGTCCCACCTGAGGTGATTATAAGTGGGGAGGGACAATTATCATACCCACTCTCCCCTCCAATTCCACATGTAGCCATCACCCGAGGTCCTGGGGAGATGGCCCCCAGGCACACATCAGTCTCTGCCCTGTCTCCTCCCTGCAGGGAGACAGCCGAGCCCCGACCAAGGCATGCAAGGGCGTACACTGGCATTCAGATGGAGCACACTACCTAGTTGGCGGCCAGGAGCAGACACAGCAGGAACCCAGAAGCGAGCTCCTTTCGGAGGAGGGGTCCTCACGTGGTCAGAAGGAGAAGAACCAGAGAACAGGTCAACCAACACCAGAGGGAGAGACAGACAAGAGGCAGGAAACGGTGAGGATGGGAGGGGGCTTAGACTGTCCCTTCTACTCGGTGTCACTGCAGGGAAGGACAGACAGCAACCCACGGTGCCCTGCTCAGCCCCGCCAGGGGTGGGGCATGGACGGTGTGCACTACAGGAATCTGGGCAGGGAACCCCAGTGCTGATCCCCTCTCTGCTTCCGGCCACCCTGCTGCTGCAGCCAAGTTGCTTTTTCACTCTGGCCTTAACTGATGCATCAACTCAATGGGGAGAGGCTCAGCCAGTGACACTCAAGCTTCTTTGGCCACAAGCAAAAGAGACCACAGTTCTACATTTTTTCTGGGACCTCAACCTGCTCTCTAGGTGAGATCCTCTAGATCCCCCCAAACCAGTAGCCTGGTTTATCGCACTTAACAGGAGGGATCCAGATGTGATGACGTCCCAGAGGTGAGCCTCATCCTGGCCTCTGATTTCCTCAGGAACTAAACCTGGGTCTGGGTGTGGGCTCCCTGATGGGCTCCGGCCTCTGCTAAGCAGCAAGCTCAAACCCACACCCTCAGATGTTTCTCAGCCCAACCTTCATGAAGCTTCCTGAATTGCAGCCACCCGGGCCTCACCTCCCCTTTCCCCAGCAAGGGGCAGGGATGGGCCTCCTTCCTCTGGATCCCGCTGGCTGATCCCCACCCTCCCTCCAGCCAGGGGCCCAGCATGCGGCAGAGCTGAGGACAGTATGGGAGCGGCCAGGGAGGGGCTGATGGACAGCCAGCAGAGCTGTAAGGAGGCCACGGGGACTTGAAACCGCACAAGAACAGAGGCTTGGTACCCGGCGAGCCCTCTGGTGGAAAACACAGGCTGATGGGGGGAGCGGGGCAGGAGGCACGGGAGGATGGCAGCATGTCCTGGGTGGGGGGAGTGGGCAGCAAATAAAGCCACTGATTCAGAACATCCGGCAAGCAGTCTGTGTGCATAGCTCACTGGTGCATGGCACCGGGCACAAGAAAGGCCCAGGCATGCTCTTGCACTTGAGCTCACGGTCACACTGGGGCAAAACATGCCACAGGAAACAAGGAGCCAACACAGGCCCAGGAGCACGTGTTTGTGACAGGGGAAGGCAGAGGGCCTGGGAAGAAACAGGGCCATTGATGGGGAGTGGGAGGGAAGGGGCCAGAGAATCCAGAAGGTGTGGGTTAGGAGAGGTTAAAGCATTCAGCGGCACCCGAGGCAGAACAGTTCCTGGCTCCTTATTGGTCGCCATCCAAGAGTTTTGCTTGGTGGTCACAGCAAGACAAGCCTCCAGTCTGTCTGTCTCAGCTCCCTCCCTTCCCTGGGGAAGGGCAGCTGAATAGCCACAGTCAGAACCCTTTGTGGGCCACAGAGCCGGGCCTTAAAGGGGCAGTGCCACCCCGGACAAGGGACAGGTGGGCGCTGCAGCTGAGGGCTCCGAGGCACAGAATTGACCTCTGGCTTTGGGGCAGTGCCGCGTTATCATTCGGAGATGTTTGTCTGACGCTGCCATCTGGCCCTGCTCCAAGCCGGGGTGTGTGTCTCTAACGGGTCTGGTGGGGAGGGGGAGCCAGGCTGTTTGATGGGGTGTGGGTGTGTAATTGTAGCTTGTAAGGTAGGACCCTTTGTTGGTTAAACAGCCTGTTCCCATTTCCCCAGCTAGAATCCCGCTCCCCGGAGTCAGAGTTTTATTAATTGTTCGTTCTGTTCACACCTCTGCCACACAAGACCCTGGGAGGCTGGAAACTAATTATGTGGCAAATAAGCCCCTTCTAGTTCCCCACGGCAGGACCTGTGCATGCTCCCACCTCTCTTCTGTAGCCAGCTGACCCCATCTGGGCAGCAAGAGCCCTAGGACCCCAGCTCCTGGACTGCTGTGACTTGCAGGACCTATCTAACAGCACAGCTTTGGTTTTAAGGGACTTGGACAGCAATTCTCAACTGAGGGAGGGAGGGAGGGCTTTGTCCTAAGAAAATGCATAGTTGATGCTATATATTTGGAAAGCAAAAAGAAACCTATGGCTTTTGCAGCACAAAATACAAAAAGGGCATGGGATTTTTATAGTTTTTAATGGGTCATGAATTTTTAAAGGTGGAAAAACACTGGCCTAGGATGAGCCAGCTGCAGGCAGGCCTTTGCTGGGTGGTTCCCCGGGGCCTCTGAGGAGGTGACACTGAGTAGGCAGTGAGTCCCATTTTCCTGGGCCCTTGTCCTCTCTAACTGTTGTCTATACAAAGTTTGCTGCTCAAATCAGAATGAAATGCAACTCCTAATTTTCTCTAAAGACTGAAATTTGAGCATCAGGCGTCCAGTTCCTTGGGCCCAAGGTGAGGAGAAGTCCTTTCCCCAAAAGATCTCAGAACCCCAGCAGCCACATTCCTGCCTTTGCCTAGAGGGACTTCTCAGGGGCAGGTCCTGGGCAGGAGGCCCAGTGTGAAAACCACTATTGAGGTGCACCTCTCCTGGCCCACTCAGGGGAAGCACCCACCTTGGGGTCCTCAGGGGGCCTCAAGTAACCCATACTGAGCCCAGGGGCCACTGCCTAAGCCCTCCCCCCCACTGCCACTTGGGATTCCTTAGGGAGACGCCCTTGACCCCTCATGCATGGGGTTCGTCCCTGGCAGCATTCCAGAAAGGAGACCCGACTGACCTTAAATGTGTGCTTCCGGCTGATGTTGTCCGAGGGCTGCACAGCCGCGACCCGGAAGCTCAGGAGGGGAATGCTGCCCAGGATGCTCTCCTCCTTCTCATCTGCCAGGGAAAGAGGCCCAGAGAAGTGCGCACATGTGATTCCCGATGCCACTTGCAGCTGCTTACACACCGGGGCCACAGGCATACTCCTGGGGTTGGGGGTGGGGGACCCCGTGAACGCTGTTTCAGACACCGGACTGTAGAGAGGTCATGAAGAGAGGAGTAGGATCTCCCCCGTTCCAGGTGTTTGTGTTCTTCTACGGCACAAATACACACTCAGGGCTGACATTCTGGGAGTGCTCACCTTGTGTCAGACACTGGTATAAGTCAAACGTCTTACTGGACTCAACTCTCCCAACTACTCCCTGGAGAGGTACTGCTATTACCCCCATATGACAAGCAAGGAACTGAAGACACAGAAAGGCTAAGGAATTTGTCCAAGATCCCTTCAGTAGTCAGCAGTGGAACTGGTCTTTAAACCCAAGAAGCATGACTGCAAAGCAAGCCTTCTTGACCTCTATCATATCTTCTAGACAGGACCATTCCAGCCACACTTTTGCAGGGGCATAGATGGGACACAGGTGAGGACACCCGCCCTCTTCCACTCCCTGGCTCCTCTGGGTTACCCAGCAGCCTGCTGCAGACCCTCAGAGGCCCCTGCTCTCCCTCAGGAAAGTACGCTCCTGTGTGGCACTCCAGCCCTGTCGTCCAGGATTCAGCTAACAACTGGGCTGTTTCATAATTCATCCTGGCTCTCCACAGGAGCCTAAAGGATTAGCTAGTCAGCCCAGCTGTCACCAGGAGGCCAGACAGGGCAGGGTGCTCTATGGAACAGGTGGGGGACAAACGCGCGGCACTGCCAGGCCCTCGCTTCTCCTCTGGGATTGCCATTTGTTCCTGGGCCAGGGACTCTGAAAGTCCTGTTTTGGAGCTGACGTCCTCGAGAGGAAATGGTGCTCTGCCTGGAGGGTACAGGCCAGTGTGCAGGGGGTTCCACGGTTTGCATGAAAATCTCAGACTGAAATCAGATTCCCAAAGTAGCAGGGGTCAGCGGTGGCGGGGTTTAAAGAGGGGTGAGATCCTCCTCACAGCCCGGGCTCCTCCAGGGGAGTGGCTATAAGGCAACACTGCCCTCGGGTTTTGCTTTCTCTGCATGCACCCACTTGTCCTTCTGCTTCTGCCGAGAGGTGAGGTGGCCCAGGCCTCCTCGGAGCCCAAGCAGCAGCCAGCGCCGGGCCCTCGGCTTTCCCATTCTCCAGGACCGTGGCCAAAACAAACTTCTGTCCTTGATAAGCTGCCCAGCAACAGGAAAAGGACCAAGCTGAGGGCTGCTCCGAGGCCACCAAGTGGCAGGCAGTGACCCTGTTTGCAGTACATCTTGCCCTGTGCCTGCAGGCTCAGGGCTTTTTCCCAGTCCCGTCCCACCTGCTCCAGGGCAGTCCAGGCTCAGCACCTGGGCCTGGGCTGGCCAGATTCTCCTCCCCCAGGCTTGGGCTTTCCTGCACCCTGGCCCAGCATCTTCAGCCCCTTCTTCACGTCTAACCTTAGGGCTCAGCTGGCTGCAATTGAGGGCCCAGGAACACCGGGTACAACCTCTGTTTGCCAAAGTTAATAATTCACCAAACTGCTCTGAGGAGGCCTGAGGAAGGCAGGGGCAAGGGAGTGGAGCAAAGAGCTTCTCTTGCTTCTAGTTCATTGCCTCAGTCTCTCCTTATCCTCTCACCTCTTCCCCCGGCTCCAGGGCCTGCCAGGAGGCCACCGTTACTGTCAGCAGCCTTTGCTCTGCCTTCCGTGCCTCCTGGACATGTGACTGTGTACATTTTACAGTAACTGCCCAGAGGAGGCTGCACCAGTTCCCCGATCTTGCCCTCCTCTTGAGGGTAGGAGGGACTAGGGGTGAGTGTGGGGGTGAGGAGAGGTGGAAGCAGGGGTCATTCACTTATTTGGTGTCAGCTGGACATCCACTGTGCACTGCACATTCCTTTGGGTGCTGTGAACTCTGCAGCAAACAAAACTGGCAAAAACTTCGCCTCTGGGGACTGATCATGCACTCCCATGGGACAGGAGAAGATTAACACCCAAACTTGCTGTTAGTGACTAGTGGCCCCTCCTCTTCATGCTACTGTCTTCCCCACGCCAGGATCCAGAACTCTGCCTGACACCTTGTAGGCATCAGTAAACACTGCTGACTCGCAACTGAGTGAATGAGTGACTGTGAGTGAGCACCATGCCCCACTGGTGCCAGGAACCGCCGTGGGGAGACCTCTGTGCTGATGCCCACCCAAAGCAGGGCACAGTGCCAAGGCAGGATGGGACGGCATGGCGGCCCCAGGAAAGCTCACCTTTGTAGTAAAAGAGGCAGCGATCCACCAGCACGAACCAGCGCTTGTTCCACTGCTTCACCCCGGAGCTGGCCTGCAGGACACATGGAGACACAGATGTGGGGCTGGGAGCTGGGTGTGCAGCGGGTTGGAGGCGCGTACAGGGAGGACAGCACCACCCCAACTAAACACACATCCTACCTCCAGTCGCAACCCTGCTACCAACACGTGGTGCATCACCCCTGAGTTTCAGGGACAAGAAATGAGCCCAAATGGGTGAGAAGAGGGTAGGTAGCGGCATGGCAAGGTTAACCCGGGGTGAGCTGGGGGACCCCCAGGCTTGAAGGGGACACCCACCCCCACCATAGCAAGAGGGGCCAAGAATGACCCAGCACCATTTCATTGTTGTTGCGTTTGCCCCTCAGGAGCTACTGGGACTCCCACATTTGACACCCTGATAATTCTGTGTGACTCTGAGAAGGCTTTACATGACGAGGACACTCACTCCCAGAGACAATGGGAGGACATTCCGAAAAGTACACGCTGTGCCGTCAACACTGGGGAGCCACAAAGCCGTGAGCAGAGAGGTGGTTACGGGGGGAGGAGTGGCAAGGTGGCCTCACCTGTTTGAAGAGCCAGCCTGCCTTGGTGACGGGGGCACTGGGGTTCCGCTTCATGGAGTGTGCGCGCTTGCCAAAGGCGATGGCTTTGCGGGATGCCCGAGTTGCCTAGAGAGGCAGAGAGAAGCTGGCCGTGCTTCACCCCCTCCTCCTGCTCTAGCTGCAAGGGAGCTCCCCAGAGGCTGTTTCTCTGTCTCTGTCTCTCCCTCTCTGTCTTCCTCTCTTTCCCTCTCCTGTGCTAGGGATGGATCCCAGGGCCTTGTGCACACTAGGCAAGCACGGTCCCCCGGAGCCCCAGCCCCAGGCCTCACGCTGAGGCCCAGGGGTGAATCTTGAATCTGTTACTAACTCAGATATGTCTAAGAAGAAAATAGGATTTCTCATTTCACTCCTGGCCTAGGTTTCCTTTACCCTCCACCCTGTGTACTCTCATCACAGCACTTTCGGGCATCTGTGCACCTGCGAGTGAGCGGACTGCGTCACCTGCTCTCTGAGCCCTGCTCCGTCCTCGGCAGCCTGTGGCTCCTCAGGGCCGTAGACAATGCCATTCTTCCACACTCGGGAAAAGTCTGCCTTCCTTGAAGCTCCCCTGCCCGGCCTCCCTTCTCATCACAAGCAGCTTCTAGACCATTCTTTTGGAGTCTAAGGGTTCTGCTAGCCTCTTTATTCTCAGCAACCTTGGAATCACTGTGTGAATCTCACTGCTTGTGACGGTGCCTGTCCAGTGTCCCCACTGTCTACAACCCCACGTCCTCAACTCTTGGGGCCACAGCTTAGCCTCCAAGCCACCTTGCAACACCTTCAAGTCTCAAGTCCCCATTTCTGATCACTGTTCTAACCTCTGGGCTTCCTCCCTCCATCACCACTCAACTTCCCCATTTTTCTACTTCGCTGAGATCCCTCGCTCCTGCACCTTTCCCTTTCTTTCTGGAGCCATCAGCTACTTCCAGGTTCTAGTTGTTACCCTCCAAAGGCTGACTCAAACCCCATCCATTGTCTTGCTGTTTCATCGTCTCTGAAATCCAATATTCCAAATGAATCAAATTATCCACCCTCCCTGTACTAACAGCCAGATTACGGTGCTGCTGGAGGGGGAAAAAAAAGTTACACTGCGGTAGCGATGAGGTCACTGCAGATGCATGGCTGCAGACCCCAGCTGGCCGAGCCAAAACAGCAGCTCCACCCCACCCGCACCACCTGTTCGAAGCCTCCAACCTCCCCAGCCTCTCCACTCCCCACGTGGACCCAGCTTCCCCACAGAGAAACTGAAGCTATCAGACACGCATTTCCCCAATTTCACACCCTTTTACCTAGAAAATTACATTCCTCAGCAGCTATCTCTGTCTCTTTCCCTCAATGCCAGAAGAAGTGCCACCCTCCTTTCCAAGGATGGCACGTTGGGCCCGCCATCTCCTCTGAGACTTTGCCTCCCTGACCATCTCCTTCACATCTGTCTGCAGTGTGCCCTTCACCAGTGGCTGCTTCTCCCCAGCTGGCCCTCTCCAGGCGGTCTGTCTGCAGGCGTCTGTCTCTCCCACACTTCCCCACCCTCTGCCCACGTAAGGGTGGGCAGAACCACCTCCCTCCCTCTTCAGGTTAGGCTCTCTTCCTCCCCCCACGCCAAACCTGCTCTCCTTCATTCTGAAATGGCTCTTTCCACAGCATGGACTTAAGGCCACTCTGAAGCACCAGCACTGTTAACTTTCCACCCTCTTCTGGTTCACGCTACTGTTTTCCTTTCAAAACCTCCACTGCTGGCTGCTCCTTCTGTCTTCCCGTCTTCTGCTCTGAAGTGTTGGTGGACTTCAACCAAACTTTTATTATTTTGCATTTCTTTGTTTGCCTGTTTGTTTTGCGGGGCTGGGGATTGAACCTTCAGCCTTGTGCATGCTAGGGAAGTGCTTTACCACTGCACTACAGCCCCAGCCGGAGTTTATCTCCTGAACACGGCTCAGATCTGTCCTTGCTTCTGTGGTTTTCTTGCAGGGCCTCATCTCTTCTTGCTGAATCTCCGATGAATGAAGGTGCGTTTGTTAATGCACATTATAACCATGCCTCTCTCTTGCTTAAAATTTCTTACCAGCTTTCATCACTGAGGACAGGTCTAAGCTCCCAGCACAGCACACAAGGGCAGGTAGAAGGCACCCTGCCCTCAGCTTCTCTCCCACTCTCCCATGCCTCTGCCGGCCTCCCCTCGCTGGGCAGGGCATCTACCTCTGTCGACCCACAACTCCCAGCCCATCCTTCACAGTGCAGTGCAGACTCCCCTCTCCCTGGAAACCTCCAGGATGTCCCCGAGCCGTCAGCCCTGCTTGGGGCTGTGCAGTCTACCACCTCTGTCTCCTTCACTACACCATGTGCTCCTCCCGGGGAGGGACTTTGTTTTGCTCATCACTTGGTCAACAGAGCCAGCAAGCTGTCCAGCCATAACCAGTACTTAGTAAATACTTATAGAGAGAAGCCCAGAGAGGAAACAGAATTGTTTTCCGCACATTACTAGTAAAAATCCACAGATTCACCATCACCCCCTCAAGGGTATGCAAGTCCCAAACGAAGTCCCTCTCTGCTTTCAGAGTATCATGTTCCTCTCACCTTTCTGTCCCCTGCCGGCCCCTCGTTGCCTCACCATAGCTTCCCAACTACACCTGGGAAATTACAGGGCAATGTCCCTCACTGGCTACCATTCCTCTTTCCCCAACCTGCTCTCCACCCTATACCTGCTCCTTTCCTGCAAAAGTCAGGGACACAGGCAGGGATGTCTTCAATTTCTGACACCCATCTCAACTTCACATATCTTTTTTTGTTTTTTATTTTTATTTATTTATTTTTTTGGTACTGGGGATCGAACTCGGGTCCTTGCACTTGCCAGCAGGCGGTGAAACCACTGAGCTAAATCCCCGGCCCCCCCCATATCTTTTTTTAAATGCACCTCAGGAAGAGGAGCCCCTTTCGAATCTAGGCTAAGAGCACAGCATCTGGCTCCTGTCCCCAACGAAGTGTGGACAGCCGTCCTCCTCTGCTCCTGAACCTGCTACTTCTCATGCCGCCAGCTAACCAACAAACCTGTTCCATCTTGCAAATGTAGCTTCCAGGCCCCAATTCCCCATTTTCCTTCACAGTCGGACTTCAGCTCACAACAACCTGCTATGTATTTTATGAAGACCTAGATGAGAGGAGCTCGAAGCCTCCAAACATAAAAAAATGATAAGGACAAGGAAAAGGCAACTTCCCCGATTTGATCAGTGCATGCTCTATGCGCAGGTTGAACTACGACACTGAACCCCACACTGAACCCCATGAATATGTGCAAGTACTGCATGCTATTTAAAAAATAAAAAGCTTTTGGGCCAGGGATTTAGCTCAGTGGTTTCACCACCTGCTGCAGAAGAGCAAGGACCCAAGTTCAATCCCCAGTACCAAAAAAAAAAGTAGAAAAAAATAAAAAGTTTTTAAAAATACCTTCTTGAAATACCTCAAGCATTTCAGAAAAGCAGAGAATAAAATAATAATCATCTCTTTCCTGGTTTTTCTCCCTAGTAAGACAACGCAAGGGGAGGCAAAACCTCCTTTGAGGCTCTCTCCAACCCCATTACCTTTCTCTTCCCTAGAGGCAACCACTGACCCAAAATTAGTCTCCTTGCCCATGGTTGGACGGACACTTGTACTGCAGATGCGTCTATAAATAGGTAGCACTGCTTTTCATGTTTGCGCATTTTACATAAGTGATACAGTTTTCATATTCTGAAACTTGCAGAATCATGTTTTTAAGATGGCATTTTAATTTTTGGAGAATACTCCATGATATGAATTTATAGCCATCTTTGCCTGATTTCTAAGAAGGGAAGTTTTACTCCTCCCCCTCTTTAACCCTCTCCAGCTTGTTTACCACGTGCCATATTATTCCAAAACCCAAAGGACACTTTCAGCCCCAATCCTGCTGGATCTCCCCCTAACATTTCTCCCTGGGTTACTTCCTCCGCGCGAGCTCTCCCCCACCTCCAACTTAATCCCCATGGCCTTCCCAGGAGACTTCTTTCACTGAACCCTAGATCAGTGGCTCTCAATGAGAACAGGGTCACTCTCTCCCCAGGGGACATTTGACAATGTCTGGAGACACTTTGGCTGTCATAACTGGAATGGGGGGTCCTATTGCCCTCTAGTGGGTCAGAGGTCAGGGATGTTGGTGGACATCCTGCACTGGGCAACACAGACCAGCACCACCAAGAACTATCCAGCCCCAAACGCTAACAGGACTGAGAGCACCAGAGGCCCAGTCTAGATGCCAGTCTTCCGTACGGTTCTGCTGCGAGGATTTCCTAGGAGTCCCCAGCATCCCACTAAACTGCACCGAAGCTGTCTCCCGTCTGACACTGCCCTGAGGGCTGGACTCACCCGGACATTGGGCCGCTCCGGAGGGACCTCAGACACCATGTTGTGGTTGGCTGTGTCACTGTTCGTGGTAGCAGGCCGCTTCCCACCTGCTTTATTGGACATGTCCAAGGCCAATCTGTTTTCAGGTTGACGGGAGGAAAGACATGAGTCAGAGCCAAGAAGCAACAGGAAAAGCCCGTCCCTCTTCCCCACCCACCCTGCCACCCACTGTTCCAGATCAGCACAGAATTCCATCCCCTGGGGCCACCCAGAGGCCCTCATAGCAACTTTCCATCCCTTCTGGGGTTAAATGCCAGCAATTCCAGACATCCTCCTCTTTCTTTTCTGCCAATTTACTTAAAAAGTCTATGTTCTGGGACTTGGGAATTTCTTGTCCTTCTAATTTTAAGCTCACAATGTCTGAGTGGCTTACAAGAGTCAATGAATTATCCTTTTCCTTTTTTCTCCCTCCTTTCATTCGGTGAGGCAGGATCCACATTAGAGGATGAGTAAGAGGAATGAGCGCTTGTGATTCCGTCACATTCCCTCTGCACTGCCTGCAGAGGCCCCTGGCGCTGCGCCAACCTCAGACCTGGCTTTGACTCCTACAGTTCAAACCATGCAAAGGGTCCACCTGTGTCTGCCAGTCCCAGAAATGGTAGGTGAGGGTGTGAAGCAATGGGACCCAGAAGCTTGTGCGCCCGGAATGAGGCCAGTGACTCTAGATCCATTCTTTCCTTCCCTCGCTATTCCGCCCCATGCCAGCTCCACAGTGGCAGTGGGATGGGGTGGGGATAGACAAAAACACCAGACAGCTAGGCGAAGGGCACACTTACGTTTTCAAGTCAAATTTTTTGTTTTCCTGTGGGACCTGGCCCGTCACTGGGTGCCGGAATGTGTTCCGTCTTTCATTGTGGCTGGAGAGGGAAAAGAGGGAGAGATGGTGGTACCGGTGCAGAAGGCAGACACATAATCCAAAGGGAAGACAGACCTGGGGCCGGGACAGGCACACGTGAGCATGTGAGAAGCAGCACGTCTGTCCTCTGGTGGGGACAAGGAGAAGTAGGCCGCAGCAGAAGCAGCTGCAGGCCCAGGTTGGGGAAGAAGAAATGACCTCGGTCCCCTTTTACCAGTCGGTGTAAACACTTACTAGAGACCCCAGGCTCCAACAGCCACTAGCTAACTCGGTTAGTGGTCATCCTAGGTGAAGGTGGGAGGGTGGGGTGGGCTGTCCACCTGCAAGTTCAACAGCGTGCGTGTGACAGTGTGACAGTGCCTGCCGGAGCACCACACAAAAAATGCTCCCTCATTATTTGCTGAAAGAACTCTCTGGTGACCTTGGACTCTGTCTCTCCTGCTTTATGCTTTATCTCTTTCTTTAAATGAAACTCTACCCTTGAGCTTGGGCTGGGACACAGCCACGCTCCTAGGCTCCTAGGCCGGGGTCTTCTGTCTCCAGGTCACGGAGACCTCAGGAGCTGTCAGGCACCAAGGTCAGCGCTGGCTGAATGGTCGGATGTAATTAAGGCTTGCTGTGGCCAGCAGTGGGTGGGGTGTTCTGAGGACAGCCTGCCTGGAAGCAGGAGAAGCAGGAACCAGGGGTGGGGGACACAGAGGCAGACAGAGAGTGGGACATGGAGGCTCCTTTGGGGAGGGTGCTGAGGCTCTTCTGGCTGCTGAATGTCAGGCTAGTTCCCTGTGGCCTCCCAGGGGACATGGGAGGGCGGCTGGTGCCGTGGGTCTAAGGCACAAGTCACAGCCGTGTGACAGGACCGCCTGGCAAGAACGTAGGAGGCTCAAGTGTCCAGTCTACGGGGGGCTGGATGAGTTCCAAGGTCCTTGTCTCCCACCCTTCTTAGAAAAACTGGGAAAGCCCAGAGCAGGCTCCAGCTGACCCTAGGAGCAACCAGGGGGACAGGGACTGCTGAGAGGGGGCCACCGAAGCACCCACAGCAAAGACCAGCTGTCTGCTCGACCCGCCTCAGGCCCGCCAGAGGAAGATCTTAGCTTGGTCCCTTTCACCACAGGGGAGAGGTGAAATTAACCTTTTGGACATTTTCTTTCAATAGCCCAGGCCACATCTCAGCCCTCAAGCTGTCTGTTGAAGCTAAAGATAATATCAAAGGGTTTTTTTTTTTCCTGCTTCCAAACCAGTCCTGTTCAGATCTAATCCAAAGACATAGGGGACAGAAACACAGCAGGCAGTGACTACCGCCTGGGCTTGACACCCAGGACCCGAAATCTGACCTGTGTCCGAGGGCCTGAGTTAACTCTAGCATACTGATAATCACTCCCCCTTCCCAAATTATAGTCCCACACCCTCCCAATAAGGATGCCCTTCTTCATTTAATCAGAGGATCAAGGAAGGGTATTTGTTTCCGGTTACCCTTGTCTCTGGCTCTGCTCCCCCAGAGGTCTGGGGGGCGGGTAGTTTGTGACAACTAAAGTCTTTGAGGTGCCGTGCTCTTTCCTTTGCTTGCTGGCTTGGAACACCCATCCCCTCCCACCCTGCTCTGCCCCTCCAGACCCCTCTGCACTGCTAGGAGCCCCCTGCAGACACCGATACGCACAGACACACAGAGAGCCATGCATACTCTGCCGTCAGCCATCTCGAGTCTACTCCCTGCCCTAGAGCCTCCTACCCAGCAACCCCTACAAATGACGTCCTCCCTCTCTCCCGGCGCTACCAATTTCAAAACAGCTTTCCCTTCCCAGGCACTGCAATGCAGCAGCCATTGACCTAACTATGCCCGCCTCCCAGGTCAGTCCTGCAGACCCCTCACCGAAAAGCCCCCAGATCCCAAGAGGATGAGGGCCAGCTCAGCCTGCTCTGATTTCCAGTCTATGCAAGGAATCCCTACCTGACCCGGCGATCAGCCCGAAACTTCAACATCTTTTTGGCAGCTCGGTCCCCAGTTCGGCAGTCTCAGCGGACCCACCAGCCACCCGGCTGCTACCATCCCTCGGAGAAGTAAGTCCTCCGGTCCAACCCTACATGCTGTGGCAGAGATGCAGGCGAGTGGTAGAAAGGACACTGCTGGCTGCCTCCTCTTCCTGGCTCTGGCACTGGAGAACAGGGAGGGGGCTCTTGCTGTGTGCTAGTGGGGGTCACCCGGGTGCCCTACTGGGCCTGTAACTTCCTAGCTTTCAGCCAGAATGCTACCCGGTCAGAAGGCTGGAGGCGGAATAAGCAAGGAGGGGAAAGCAGCCTTCTGGTTCAGACTCCCAAGGAGAAAATGCAGAAAAGGAGAGACAGGCATGCACGGAGCAGGTGTGCCACTTCCAGGTAGTACGACCGACCTCACTGAGCTAAGGACACGGAGTAGCTGGGTGGGTGGAGGAGTACAGGGCTGCATTCCCATCTGCACGGCAGGAACTCATGCCAGCCCGACCTGCAGAGAGACGGTGCTCCTGCCTCCCTGGCTGCCAACCCCAGACACAGGCTCTGGAACTTGCTTTCCAGAGACTCTTCAGAGCCTGTGGGCACAAGAGTTAAAGGAAGCTCCGAGTTCATGTGCTATTATTGCGGCTGCCGCTGAGATGAGATTAAAGAAGTCTCCTTTCTCGTCTCTCAGCCTGACCAGCCTTCTGTATAGACAGGAGCGTAATGCATGAAGTATCTTGGCGATCAGCCCCCTGCCACCCTCCCCACAGACCGGGCAGCAGCTCGCTTGCCCTTTGAGTGCAGTGGTCCCACTGGTAGAGAGCCGGATGCCGCCAAGGCAGAGTCTGGATGGGCGTGGATCTTGTAGCATCAGAGCTGATGGCGAAGACCAAGCTCTTTTGCTCGGATGAAATGGAAGGAAAGCAGAGGGGAGCAAACGGGGCTTGAGAGGGGGTCACTGTGTGTTTATTGCTGCAAATCTTCCAGATGCAAGATGATAAATTCCAGCTGGTAACTGTCAGGTCTGCTCAGGAGCAAGGAGTCTGCATTGATGTTAATTCCCCTAAGTTCTCCAGGGTCCAAAGCCAGTCAAATCTCTCCGCTCCTCAGTGTCCTCCACATCTTAGGGTCCTTGAACTGCAAGGCCTTCTGAAGGTCACCTGTCCGTTGCCCCCTTTCTGGCCAAAGCCTGCTCTCTCATCAGCCCTCAGAAATGCCTCGGTGGCCCACTGTTATCTTACACTGCCAAGATGGTTTTTTTTAATATCAAATTTCAGTTCCTCTGGTTCTATATTATTACATTTTGTCTGCACATGACAGATCCCTTTCTGACCAATGTGGTTCTTTTTAGCAGCATCAGGCAAGCTGTTGACATCATAGACTGTTGCCATGGTACTTCTGTGATATCACAACAGACACTGAAAGGGAGAGGCTAATCTAATTTTCTGAATCAAGGGCGGAACTTGGTCAGGGAACGATGCAATCAGTGAACAGAAAAGCAAATGGACAATATTATTTAACCCACTAAGGGACAAGCTGGTAGGCAATAACTGGGGCCAACAGCTGCTGATATTTAAACAGCTAATCCTAAATCCAAAAGGTCAATATATTCAGCCATTTAGTAGGACTCTTGCAAATGATTTATTGTGGTGATAGGAAGCCTCAGTTTTCGGATTGCACTCTTCTTGTCTTTAGTGCCCTACTGTGGTTATGGACTGCGGGTCCTCCTGATGAGGTCCCTGCTTATGTACAGTAGGTGCTCAATAAATATTTGTTGGATGGGCGAATGCATGAATAAAAGAAATTCTCCATGGTCTGATTTAATTTTTAGCCACCTGCATCTGGACTTTGATATTCTATTATCAAGAGCTTTCCTATCTTAGCTCTCTCTTAAAATTAATTACTTCCTCTCCATGAGCCAAGCCCTGTTTCTGCCCCCTGCCCCTCACTCGGCTTCCCTGCCTGGCTCCCCCCGGAATACATAGCTTGGCTTTGATCCATCTTCATTAGGAGGGGAAGACAACTAAGCTCATCTGAGTGGGAGGAGGAGTGGGCAGGGTGCAGTGGGAAAATGAGTTTTCTTCCTCTAGGAAGCAAAAATATCCCCCTTCTCTTCAAGCTGAGCTCAGGGGCCTCCCACAGCCTTTGCTTAAGTTGCAAGTTAAATTACTTCTCTTATGCCCAGAGCAGACAGCACCAGGGAATAGGAAGAACGGAGGCTCAACAGCTTCCCCTGCTCACAGAGAGCTCTGAAATCCTCAGGGTTAAATCAACACCAGACTGCCTCTCTGGCAGTCTAGGGTTCTTCTTTTCCACCTTCAACCACTAAACTGCATGGTACTATATATTTTCATTTTAGGTTAGATGGCAAGAAGAACTTACCAGGTGGAGAATATTATAAAGGGAAACAAGCATAGGCAATCAGTTTTCTCATTCATCTTTCCTTCCTTTAGGGATATCAAAAGGCTTCCATTTCTCAAGGACAAATGGGTATAAATTCCGACCCGAACAAACCTCTCAAATTCTACCCAAGAAAAAGGGAAAACCCAGGCAGGAGATTTTGTGGTGGGGGCTGGAGAACCCTTAAGCTATGAGGTCACCAAGTAGTGGTCACTTATCCACTGGACATACAAGGTGGCCCTGGCAGCAGTGTCATCAGCAGAGAGGACTTGGCAGGACCAGGCTTTCAGCATGAGAGCCAGCATGAATTAGCAGTGTGACCTCACTCCTTTGGCCTGGAGTTTTCTCGTGCCAATGAGGTACCTTCTAATTCGAACTAATGGCTGCAAACTTAAAAAATATGCAGTGTTTTGTGCATAAGACATAATGGCCATGATCATCCTGCTTGAAAAAAATGAAGAAAAATGCCAGGTGCAGGGGCTACACTATGAAAAACACAGGTTGAGTGGGGAGGCTGTATCTGGGGCAGGGGCTGGGGGCCGGGAAGAGGCATTCCAGAGATGCCAAGGCCAATCTGCTACCAAGAAAAGAGACAGCTTCTCCACTTTCCGGGCCTGCCTCTCCATCACACCGGGGCTTTTCTTCGGCTCAAGACGTCCTCACCATCCACACGCAGGGGACCTGGCACTACACATTTAAAAGCAGCAAAATCGGCCAGGGCCTTCATGACCCTTTGCAGGCATGCCTGTTTGCACACATGTACACACACATGTGTGCACATGCACCCTCAGGATGGATGCCCAGGGCTCCCATGGCGATAAATATTGAAGAACAAGAGAAATACTCTGCACCCTTTCTGTCCTCTGGGCCCCTCCTGGTTATCTACCCTGTGCCAAGCTGCTTCATTGCCAGAGCTCCTGAGAATCTGCTGACAGGGAATTGGCCCTGGCCTGGCTTCCCCAGCCCAAGGACACCCTGGCTTCTGCTATTACAGCTCATTAGGTGGACAGAGGACTGCAGGGTGGGTGGGAAGCAGGTCTGGTGGTAGCTCATTCCTCCCACATCTTAACTTCCCAGCAAGCCAAGACGGTCCATGCTCAGGGAAGGGTTCTGCAGCCTCCTGCTCCCCTCCTCCTTCTCCTCTGGATCTCATCATTAGTATCAGGGCGACTTTCCTGCCCCAGCATCCTACCCCAATTAAAAACTAGCTAGCTTTATATCTGCAACCTCTTGATGTGCCACATTCCCAGAGCTCCCCCAGCCATTTCTGGGAGAAAATACATTTTTCTAGTCAACTTTCCCCTCAGAAGCTTCTGTTTTCCCACCTATGGCAGCCACAAAAAGGAGACAAGGGGGCTGGGGCCAGGGCAGCACCTCTAGGTATTGAGTGCACACACACGGGCGCGCACACACACACACACACACACACTCACACTGCCTCTCCTCTTTGTGCAATCTGCAGATCAAAACATCAGCTCCCCAGGTAAGGGGACCAGCTGCAAGCCACTCTCATGTGGCCTGGTTACTGGCTCTCGTTTCTTCTCTGCCCTTGTCCCATCCCTTTCTTTGATGCTACAGTTACTTCCAAATTGGCAGGAATAGGTGTGCTCCCCCAGGTAAGTCGGGAACACCCTAAAATGCAAGCCAAATAGCTGAGTGTCCAGGAAACAAGGCCTGCACTGCCGCTTCTCCTGCCGGGCTATGCCCATCCTCACAGCCCCCACCTCCGACCCAAAGGGTCAAACACACCTTCTTCGCCTGCTGTGGAATGCCAGGGGACTCGGCCCCAGCTCAGGGCTACCTCAGACAGCAAAGAGCACTACCTCTGGGGACAGGCAGAGGGGCCACCATGGGGAGCTGGCCCATGTTTCCTTCTTTCCAGTCCATGCCCTTCTGTCTCACACTGCACTCTTCCCCCGCCCCTGCCCTGGGTTTCCAGGTTTCCATGCTGTGTGTGTGTGCATGTGTGTGTGCGTGTGTGTGTGTGTGTGTGTGTGTGTGTGTCTGCCTGCCTGTCTGTCTCTCTGTCTTTGTCTCGCTCGCTCTCTCTACTAGGGACTGAAACCAGAGCCCCTGCCTGCACACCAGGCAAGTGCTCTACCACTGAGCTACATCCGCAGGCCTTTTTATTTGATTTGATTATTTTATTTTGACACAGGGTTGCCAAGTTGCCCAGACTGGCCAGGAACTTGTAATCCTCTGGCCTCACCTGCTGAGCGGCTGGGATTACAGATATCTGCCACCATCCCAAGTTCTCCATGGTCTCCCATTGCTACAACAGGAGATGGGAAACCCTATGGTGCAGGGTAAGGGCGGGAGGGCACTGTGTCTTCAGTCAGGCACTGGTCTCCTGCTCAAAGGAGAGACTGCACGCAGGTGTGTGTAAGTGTGAGTGACACAGAGAATAAGCATGCCATGCAGGGAGCTCCCTGCTGGTCTTCAATGCTACCTTGAATCATCTTATCTTTTAGCTGATTCTTCTACTTAATGGAATTCCATTTGTCTTCTGAAAAACTACGATAACCAGGACAGATAGTCAGCATAACCATGCCAGTTATTAAAACATTGCAATTCCTATTGGCTGGTAAAGGGCTGCCCTGCTCTGTCTCCCTGCCAGTGCCCATGACATTGCCACCTCTTGGGACCCTGAGACGAAGGGGTTAAGTGTGAGTCACAGGAGCCATCAGAACCCCTGGCCAGTGTCCCTTTTGGCTGATGAATTATTGAACACCAATCCCAAGGGGGTGGCTTGACTTTAGCTGCCTGAACACGCAGTCCTCTGTAGTTGGTCCGAACTGTCATCCTATGACAAGCCAGAGGCTGTCGCCAGCAGGAAGGGGGGCACGGTCCCTCCATGGGGAGCCAGCTTCTCAAGCTGCCCACCCTCCTCACACTGACAGCGCCTGGGTTTTTTCTGCTAAGGGGAGAGGAGGTGCTGCCCTCAGCCAGCTCCACATTTTGTTCCCGCCCTCGGTAGCCCCAGTGACTGAGCTGGGTGCAGCACAGAAAACAAAGCTCCAGCCCTTCCCTCGCCCAGCCCCACAGTGCAGGGAAAGGGTCCTGGGGCGACAGGCAGGGCAACAGTTAACTATGCCTCTTCCCCAGGTCTGAGCTGAATCCCAAACCCCTGCCCTGCAGAGGCTGAGGCGGCCCAGCTGTTTGCTTCTGGGTCTGCAGGAGGTCACCAGAACCATTTCTCCTCATTCCTACTCAGCAGATCTGGTCCTGGTGTCCCATGGAGAGCAGGGAACCACCCAGCCCACACCAAGGGAAGGAATTTTTCAAAGTGAATATTTGGAGAGTAATGAATCTGGGCCGATAGCTCTCCCTCCACAGCCTCAAAAGCTACCAATGCCTTCTTGTTTCTGATCCAGCAATTTGAGAGAGTCAAGCTGTTATGCCCGTGACTCCTCATTTTAACAGTAAAACAATGGTACTAAGGGATGCATTGTTCAGTAGACAACACAAATTTCTCACCAGCTCAGACAACGGGGAAAGGGAGGCAGTGTCTGGTCCTTACTCTGGGAGGGAAGTGAGGAAGGCCCGTGGTGGGGAGGGTGCCATTGCCCTAGCCATGGTGACAGGAGAAACAAGGCAAAGCTCCTCTCTCCCTGGTTTCACCTGACCCAAGTCCTTCATCTCCAGGAAAGGGGGAGCTTCATGCTTTGGCAGGAAATGTCCCCTTCCAAGAATGCGGCCATGGGAGTATCAAGCCTTCTTCCCAGTAACATCTGTGGACTACAGGTCTGGAGACCTGGTCTGATGTGGGGTGGGGGCCCCATAAACAGCGCAGCAACAGGTGCCTGGGTCGGAGGTCTGGGAGGGCAGCCGCCTACCTACTGCCCACTACCCGGGCCCTCATCATGGCTGTGCTGGACCCCACCTTATGCATAGGCCTGAATCTCTCTCTGATGGAGCAGTTCTCAGAGCAGGGCCCGATCTGGAGGCAGAAGGGCTCAGAGCTCAGCCTCAACCCTTCTCACCAGGAATCGGAGTGGGGGGCTGTTTCCATCTGCTCCTCCTCTCCCCTGCTAGTAAGTCGGACTCTGGTGAGAGTCTACTAAGTGGAGGCTTTGTCTGGGGAAGATAAAAGCAGTAAATCACCTGCAGCAGCTGGCAGGAGCTGGGACAGCTGCTCCTGGAGGGAGGGGCCTCCACCTGGGGGGCTGCATGGGGAGCTGGGTGGCAAGGCAGGTGAGATCATGGCAAAGCTGAGGTTGAGTGTTGCTCCTCACTTGCCCAGGAAGACCCAGTCTGCCTCAGGCCTGGAAGGCTCAGCTGATCTTCCGTCTGAGCCTGGGAGTCGTGGGGCAAGCCGGGACACAGATGGATGCTGGGACTCTCTGAACACCTCTTTCTGCCAGGAGTGAAGAGTCTGGAACTTTCCGTGTACTTGGGGAGCATACCAAGGGCTCCGGGGGCAGAGGAACCTCCCCAGATCACTGTCTGCTATAGGGAGGCTTCAAAGGGAGCCCCAGAACAAGGGTTACCTGTGGAACCAGCCAGAAAACGATCATGTCCAGGAAAGCCACCAGGCCTTCCCTCTCTGTGATGGAGACAGTCCTTAGTGAGCTATCCTGCATCCCAGAGAGGAAGAGTGAGATATGGGAGGGACCTGGAGAACTTGTGAAGAAAGCTGCCACCCAATGGGAAATAACAGAATGTCCCTAAGGAAAGGGGTGAGACCAGCAGTCTCCAAGGTAGGAGCACTGGTGATCAGGACCAAGTTACCTTAGGTCTCTGGGTTTTGGAGTAATACCAGGGTTTCTGGGAAGGTTAAGACCACATCTTTAAAACATCTGGGAGAATTCTTGGCACAGTCATTTCTCAGTAAGTAGCTAATGTTATAATCATTAACAAAATAAGGCAATAAAATAAGTACCACTACCCCAAATCTGCAATATCCAATTTAATGACCATTAGTCATACTCAGCCATCCAAGCTTTAATTAAAATTAAATAAATTAAAAATTTTATTTTCTCAGTCACGCTAGCCACATTGCATTGACACATTTCATTGACAGGGGCTAGTGGCTACCACGTTGGACAGAACTGTCATAGAACATCCCATCATTGCGGAAATTTCTTTTTGATTGTTTGTTTTCTGAGACAAGGTTTCACTATATAGTTCAGGCTGGCTGTGATTTCACTGTACAGCCCAGGCTGGCCTTGAACTTACAGCAATCCTCTTGCCTCAGCCTCCTGAGTGCCAGGATTACAGGCACGTGCCACCATGCCAGGCTCATTGCAGAATACTCTATTAGACAGAACTGATCCAGAAGTTCTCTAAGCCAACTTCCCATTCCAATATATTTGGATTCTATGAGACGAACCAGTTTATCCTTCCAGCAGCTGATACATGCTCCATGTCTTCAGGAAATGCAAAGTCCCTTGTAGTCCTAAGCCATACCAAAATGAATGGAAAATTTGCTACCACCACCACCAAAAAGTTAAAAATTAAAAATCAAAAGGTACATGCCAAAGTCCAACCAAAATGAGTTTGAATAGCCCACTGGTTTTTAAATCCTAGGCATTAGGACTCCTGTCCAGGGCTTGAAAGTATTGTGACTAACAGTTCTGTTGGGCACAGGCCTGTGCGGAAAGGTTATAGAGCAGCTCCAATATGTGGGCAGAGCTGACAGCAAGGACTGGAGCAGGCTACAGACATGACGACCGCCTTTCTCCGCCTTTCTTTGCCTTCTAGGACTGGCCAATCTCTTGCTGATGATGGAAGGAGGGAGGAGAAAGGGTGGCTTCCAGCAGGGTCATGGGTCCAGGAGGCAAGAAATTGGTTTGGAGGGGACCAGGCAAAAGAGATATCACCAAGATCAGCAGCAGGCTTAGGATTCATCTTTCCCGGTGCCTCCTTATCCCTTCCCCTGCACTCACTCAGACCTGGAGCCACCCACCTGTTCCCAAGCTGACAGCACAGGAAGTAGGTGCCGTGGCTAACCATGGCTTATGGAGGAGGGGAAGGACAGCTCAGGAGTGAAGAGGCTCGGATCCCACCTGGAGAGCCCACTGGCTACCACCCAGATAAGGGAGACAGAGGGAGGACACAGTCAGACGGACACTGCTGCCTCCTCCTCCCCCCACCCCTGCCATGCCGTAGACTTGAAAGAAGCCTGAGCAGTGATGAGGAGGAACAGAACACCTTGGGAGGTAAGCAGAGCAAGGGAAGGGAACTGGCCGTTCAGGTCTCAACGGGACAGAAGTGAGTGACACCTGAGGAACAGGTAAGACTGTCTACACCTGTTAGAGCAACTATCCTGCTGCTGCAACTTCTGGCTGGGTCTGGGCTTAGGAACAGCTACAGAAGTTGCAGGGCCCAGTGCAAAATAAAAACTCAGGCTCCTTGTTCACAGTTTACGAACTTCACAAGGCAACAGCAGAGCATTAAACCAAGGAAGGGCCCTCCTGAGCCTGTGGCACCCTCATGAAGCTGAGCCTGTTTGGGGATAGCAAGTCTTCTCTACTGCCCCCAGGGGCACACAATGGCTGTCACACTTGTGGCTGACTCAACAAGCGGCACACAGGACACGTGTGCCCATTCCTCTCTATGTTCTGCTTCCACCTCTCCCTTGGCATCAAATGCCCAGAAACTTGGCTCCATCAGCTCTTCCCTGCTGTCTCTAGTGACTGGCACGTCCCCTGGTTTCACCTTGCCTATCCTGTTTGCCTATCGGCAGCCCAGCCGGGAAATAGTATAGCAAAAGCCACCAGGGGCTGGCTTGGCCCTAACCAGCAAATCTCCTTCAAGGCACAAGGAGCATCTGTTCCTCCCCAACAGGCCCTCCCGGCTAGAGTCCCTGTCCAGGTCTGGCCTAAGATCACCATGATGTCATCCAGTCTTTCTCCTGAGAAGCAGGGGAACAAAAGGGCTCCCAGCCACGAAGGGGGTAAAGTCAACCTTTCTCCTTCAATGACAATCAATGGCACTTAAAAAAAATAAAATCACATGTGCATGTGTGAGTACTTGCATGTGCATACAAACAACATACAAACAACACACACACACACACACCATCAGCTGAGAAAAGTCAGTGCCACACTGTCATGCCCCCTGCACAAGCCTGGCACGTCATGAGAGGATGCCCAGGTTAAAGAGTACAAACGCTGTGTAGGGTGAGGGCACAAGGACCTCAAAAGGAATGAGGGAATGGGGATAACAGAAATCTATACACAGAAGATTGGTTCTCTCTCTTTCGGATTTCAGTTTTGCTCCCAAATGACAACTTTGTCTTCTTAATGAGCAAAGAGTTTGACTCCAACTCTCTGCAGCCGGCTAGGCTGTCCCATTCTGTCCCTCTGCAAGAGCACACTGGCCCCGTCTGCCGGGGCAGCTGCCCCGAGCCCTCAAGCCCCTCTGGAGACAATGACTCCGGGAGAGCGAAGAGCAGGCTCCAGCTTTGTGTGCAGGGTGGCCACGCGAACCATTGTCTCCTGTCTCCTCACAGGACAGACAATGCCACTTTGTTATCTCCGGCTTCTGGGCTATGGATTTGCCCTCTTGGACAAAATCTGAAGACCTCCTTCTAATAAGCAGGAATGGCCCAGAAATCGGGCCCTTACCGAGAATTTGCACCTGGTTGCGACAAAAGCCCAGTGCAGCTGATGGGACTCACCGCCCCAAAGCACCCCTCACACGAACACACAGGCGCTTACTCACCGGCTCCTGGATCCTCTGTGCTGTCTCCAGCCCTGCCTCTGTTCACGCTCAGGGACAGGAGACAGGTTCCCTTTAATACTCACCAGGTCCCTGGTGGGGAGCAATCATTAACAGGCCTTAACCCCTTCCATGCTGGGTTGCCTCAAGCTTGCTGCAGAGCCTCCCTGTCCCCTTCACCCTGCCTCAATAAAGTGGCAATTCCCACCTTGATGCCATCCCTCCCCCCCAGCACTGCCTCCATCTCCCATGTGGAGAGGGAGAGCCCTTTAGCCCCTCCCAGGCTCCCCGCCTGATTGGAGCACACTCCAACCTGAGGCGCTTGGCACTGGCTCAAGGCCCAACTGCACGAGCCCACATTATGAAGTATTTTCCTGGCAGGCCAATGGAGAAGCTAGGATCTGGGGGAGGGATGATATTTGTATTTATTCCTAGAGGAGGGTGAGCAGACAAAGGTAGTCATAGCATCCCTAGCCCTGGGAGGGGAGGCATTAGGAGGGCCACCTTCACATCCACAGATCCACCTGGAACTTCTCTGTCCAGGGACAGAATCCCAGAAGGTTCCTAGGCAATTTGAGCTCCTGGCTGTTTAGCTTGAGGATGTCTTTGCCCTAGTATCTCCCTGCTGCACTCAGGAGTTTGGGGAGAGGAACTGTGAGCTGTAATAGAAGATGAGAAGGGAAACACAGAGCCAGGCAAGGAATTGCTTGCACCTGAGTGAGTGGGCAACCACAGGTATTCCTTATGTTTTAAAGTTGCAGAAATCATTTTTGCCTCTTTGAGGGGTGCAGATGGAAAGGGATGAGTAGAGACAAATCTCTTTATCCCTTTTAAAATAGGTAGCTGATTTTGGGAAATCTAAATCCAGCATAAAAGTGTCTACATGTAGGATGCATGCAAATCTATGCAGATATGTGCAAATGAGCAGCTCCAGGCTTGTCACAGGAAGTCCTTGCCAGGGTTCCTACTTTGAGGAAGAAATCAGTAGTCTCTAAGCCTGTATCAGCCAGAGCATATGAAATTTACCTAGCATGTATTTGTTGCACACTTACTACCTACAAAGCAGAGTGCCTTTAATAAAGTACAGCCAAACTGAGACTTTTAACCTTAAGTATAACTATGATTAAAATGTAGAGAAGTCGGAATGTGCCTTCTCCACATATCCCCTTCTACTAGACCCCAGATGCCTGATTTGGCTGCTTTACCTCTTGCCAGCCTGGCTTTAGTAGCTGGCACCTTTTCCTTATCACCACTGGTTCCTGTTTGCCTATCAGTAGGCCAGCCACTGTGGCTCAGGACCCTGGCTAAAAGGAGGTAGGGGGCCTTATCTTATCTCCTGGGCTCTCTTCCCGGTGGCCTGGGGGCTGGCTGGCCCTGGTTTCTTAAAGTGGCTGCACTGCATTCCCACCAGTCCCATCTGCCATCGAGAACACACCCGAGATCTGGGGTTTGTTCTAGCTGTGAAGGATCAGAGTTCACCATGACACCCTCCTCTCCACCCTGTACTGCCATGGCTGCTACAAGGCTGCTACTGAAATGACTCACTGACTTCAGTGTCATGCAAACAGGGTGTACAAGTTCCTGCTCAGGCAAAATGAGTTTGGAAGTAGGGAAAAGAGAGGTTCATGATGCAACGCACACAGAAAAATCAGTGGTATGTCCACATACTAACGAAGACTTGTACACCAATGTCCATGGTGGCTTTATTTGCAACAGCCCCAAACTGCAAACCACCCAAATGCTACTGAGCCCATAAATAAAATGTATGTTGTGCATTCACACAACACAATACCACTCAGCAAGAAAAGAAATAAATTATTGATATATGGAACAACACCAGGAGAATCTTGAAATAATGACACTAAGTGAAAGAAGCCAGACCCCTCCCCCCAAAAGTGCATACTGTGTGATTCTATCATATGGTACTCTAGAAGATGCAAACTAATCTACTGTGACAGAAAGCAGATCAGTAGTTGCCTGGAGACAGGGTGGAGGGAGGGATTACAAAGAGCCAGGAAGAAATTTTGAGAGATTATGAATGTATATTCATTATCTTAATTGTGGTTACAGTTCCACCAAATACACCAAGTTATACCCTTCAAATACATGCCATCTATCATATATTAATTATAAGTCAGTAAAGCTACAATAAAGAAAAGCTTTGAGTTGAGACATTAACAACAACAACAAAACCGCTGGTGTAGTTTGGAGGGAAAAGGGGTAGCTGGGACAGGCAGAGACGCTGCTGACAGCAGAGATGCACAGGGGCCTCTTTTTTGTGATTTTGGACCTAATAATGTGGCAGACCTGAAAATGGCCTCATGGAAATAAAGGATTTTTTGTTTATGACAGAAGGGGAATATCCAGTAAAACACTTTACAGTCCACAAAATACTGTCATCATTATTTTATCTGCTTCCTTTATGGTCTTATGAGACAGGCAAAAGAGCATTGCCACTTTCATCTGGCAAAGCAAAACAAATCCTGGGCCCAGGATTTAGCTCCAGCGGTTCTGCCACCTGCCCCAAAAGCATAAGGACTAAGGATGGGAGTTTGATCCCTGGTACCAAAAAATAAATAAATAAATAAACAAAACAAATCCTAAGCTGCCAGAGAGAGGTTAAGGCCTGTGGCTGAGATAATCCAGCTCCGGGTCTTTTGCCTGCAGCCTGGAGCTCGTTCCTCCTTGCTGCTGGCTGGACCTGTCCCAGCAAGGCTGAAGGTCAGCTGTGTCCCTTGGCCTTAACTCAGTTCCCAGAGCCATGGGGAGCATGGACTAGCACAGAGGTGACTGCCCAGCCTCGGGCTGATGATCAAGGGGCACAGAGGAGACAGCAGCCCCGATGGATGCAACAGTCAGACCTAGGGACGGAGCAGGAGCAGCTAAGGGAGCGATGCCCCATCCAGAGGTGAGGACCAATGGAGATGAGGTGATCCAAGGATCTCATTAGATCTCATTCTGGATGCTGAGAGCAGAAAAACCCAACCAAACAGCATTCCCTCAGGGCAAGTCTGGTGGGTGTGGAGGCAGCTGGAAGCTATTAGGGGTCCCAGCCCTGAGCCTCTGCACCCTTCCTCTCCCTCCTCTCTGTCCCCAGCCTCCTCTTCCTCCCTCTGGCCAGGCCCAAGCACAGCAGCTGGCTGGGGGGGCCCCTCCCCTCCGTACCCCTCCTAGATTTCAGTGCTGAGGATGGAATCTAGGGTACTAGGCAAGTGCTCTATCTACACTAAGTCATACCCCCAGCCCTAATGCGGTATTATTTTTAGATAAAAATTGATGTGAAAAACAAAAAAATGATATCTGGAATGATGGCACACACCTGTAATCCCAGCCCTGGTGAGTCCAAGGCCAGCCTGGGTGACATATGAGACCCTGTCTCAAAAAACCAACCAAAAAACAGACAAGATTAAAAAAAAATAACCATGATGAATGAAGCATCAACATTTAAAATACACAGATGTTGAAGCTACGTCGAACTTTGTTCATGTTAGGAAAATATATATCATGAAACAACAACAAATAACATTTAAAATAAAGGTTCAGCATTAGGGAATTTCCCTTTTTCCTTAGGTCCAGTGGCTTGGACTAGCACTGCCATGGATCCTAACTTTATTCTAAAATGATGAAATTTTGTTCTTCATGAAATGCTTGGATTATTTCTATTTTTAAAGTGTTACATTAAAATATTACCTATCTTGACTACTGAATTTTTTGGCAACACCTCCTTCCTTACATTTTGTGTCAGCTCTGCTCAGAGATGAGGCTGGGGAGTGGGAGGGAGGTGGAGCAATTGGATAAGACCAGAAAGACCCAGAGGGGGTCCTGCATTTAAAAGAAAAAATTAATACAGGAACAACAAAGAGAAGCTTCCAGATTAAAGGAGAGCAGAGACACAATCCTGGATGGGATTCTAATCACATTGTTAGGACAACTGATGAAATTTAAATATGGACTGTATATTAGACAACAGAATTCTATCAATGTTAAGTTTCCAGAATTTGCTAAATTGTACTGTGGTTAGGCAAGAGAATGCCCTTGTTTTTAAATGGAAAGAAAGAAAGAAAAAAGATGATGAAGGAAGAGGGACCAGAGGATGCCAGCTGCCCAACGGCTGCACTGGCCAAACACTCATCCCGCTCCAGCCTGTCCCCCGCCAGGTCCAGACCATCCGGAGAGGGGACAGCAGGAAATGGCAAAGGCAGGAAGCCCTGTCCAGAAGAGGGCCAGTTGGATGTTTTCCTCCAGAAACAGGAATTAACCTTGAATTCCCCAATCACTCCTCAGTGTCCCCAGGAAAACTTGGCAGCTGGCACAGAAGGGAAAAGGGAATTAACACCTCTCCAAGCCGCGATGCAAGGAGATTCTCTGCTCACTCTCTCCCAACAGGGTCGGTCCTGCTCTCCCAAAGGAGGAGCCTGGGAGATCAGATAACCAGCCCTGGGCTACACAGTTAGGAGGCCAGAGGACTGGGATTCCAGCCCAGGCTCTCTTCCCCCCTGCATGTTAGTTGTGCAACTTGAAATTCCCTTCTCATGCATCATGCTGCCAGTAATCTTTCGGTTTATTTTCACTGAGTTCAATGTGCATGAGTCTTGAGATTTTTGGCTCTAGAGTGAGACTGTCCCGGTTCCAATCCTGACTCCCCCAGTCACTTACCTAAGGGACTCTGGGTAACTCAACCTCCCTGCTTTCATTCCCCAGCTGTGGAAAGGGAACACTACAAGCACCCAGGGTTAAATGAGATTTTAACAGGGGAGAGTGTAAGAGAGTTGCTCACGCTTGGTAAATGTTCAATAAAGCCAGTCATCATTCGGATCTGCCTGAATCTGCCTTGAACTATTCACCCACCAGACAATGGCCAAATTTCTATTGTAAAAGCCCTCAGATGATAAAACCCTTCAGCACTCTGTCACATAAAGACGATGCTTAGTAATTACTCCTAAAGAAGCCATCCATCAAGATGGCGCCCACAGATTCCTAGCTCCAGCTTGTAATGCCTTTAAAATCACCTTGCCAGGGAAGATGGTGCACCTGTAATCCCAGCACTCAGAAGGCTGAGGGAGGAGGGTCATCATGAGTTGGAGGTATAGTGAGTTCAAGGCCAGCCTGAACTATTACATAACAAGACCCTGTCTCAAAAAAAGAAAAACCAAACCAAAAACAACAAAACTATCAAAAATGAAAATTAAAAAATATATATGTAATCACCTCCCGCCTCAAAGCAGTGATATCTGAGACAGACTCCTCACTGCTATCTGTAGGTATCACAATCAACATCTGAGAATCTCCAATGGGACAGAGTCAGCCTCTGGTTTTCACTGATCTGAGAGGTGGACCTCTTTTTTTTTTTTTTTTTACTGCATAGTATCTTTCTTGGAAGTTGAAAAGCAAAGTTAATTCTAGGAGCAAGATCACAGGGCAGACCGTGAATCCCGAGTTCCAGAGCTACGCCGCCCTACCCAACTGTACCCTGCCCTGCTGGTTCTTGTTCCCATGAGGTCCCTGGGATATAAAAGAGGGCTTCACATGGGCCCTGAGGTGAACAAGGGGACAAAAGAGGCCACTGAGCCAGGGTGTTCTGAGGTCTCTGAGGAAAACCTCTCTCTGAGGCTAAGTAAGTTCTCACCCGAATCCCTCTCTGCATCTTAAAGACTCAGCTGGGGAGGCCCACAGCTCAAGAGGAAAACTGAGCCTCTAGACCTCAAATACAAAGTTGTGTGTTACACAGGCCCTTGGAAGGGCCCGTGCCTAAGAGGGACCCTGGTGCTGAGCCACGCTGCTCCCTGGGGACTTGCCCCTGTGTGGATATTTCCGGACGCTGACACACACTCACACACTTGTGTCTCAGTAAGCCTCTTCAGCTCCACACCAGGGCTTTCTCTTTCCTCTCACGCAGTGCTTTGCCTGACCTGGTTTTTACATGTGTTAATGGCAAAGGGCAAGAATTAGAATTCCTCTCCACCTTGGCATGATGGGCGTTTGGCCTGCGCACCCTCCTCTCCCCTCTCGCAGACACAGCCCCGTGGCCGCCAGGGCAGATTCCTCCCCACACCACACACTTGGCTTTCAGGAGCCCCACTTCCCTCAAAGGCATCTCAGCACCCTCCATGCTGCCAGAGAGGGTAAAACCGCAGCTCCCGCCATGGCCTGGCCCCCTGCATCCAGCCCTGTGCCCAGAGCTTGACCTTCTCTGTGGCTGGCTGCAGACATGCTCTGTGTTACAGAAATAGCACAGCTCCTGGGCCCCTCCAGGCCCTCTTACTGCTCCCCTCAGGCACAGCCCACCTCCTGGCCCCCGGGGGTGGGGGCAGGAAAGATGGGAGGCAGGGCTCTGGGCGGCAGCACCCTCCCACACAACCTCCTAGAGCAGGGCTTCCTGAGGCCCAGGACTTCTGTTCCCCCCACACACAGGGGATGCAGGGGAGGGACCTGGGAGGACGGCAAGAAGGGGAGTAGGAAGCAAGGGAAGCCCAGCGCCTTGGAAGCTTCTGCCCTGTGACCACAGCAGAGAGGGGTCCAGCCAGGCCGTGGCTACACCGTCCTTGGTCATGCTGCAGACTCCTCCCACCAGCTCCATCAGAGAGAAAGGGAAAGAGCGCAGAGACCGGGCACAGATAAAGACGGAAGCAGAGGGAGAAAGTCACTGTCCAACTCACACATCCTTCTTCCTAAAAAAGCCTCCCAGGGCCGGAGATTTAGCTCAGTGGTTTCGCCGCCTGCTGTGCAAGCGCAAGGACCCAAGTTCGATCCCCGGTACCAAAAAAAAAAAAAAAAAGCCTCCTGGTTCTGACAACCTTTGCGATGCGCCATTTAACCTTCCACGTAGTCTTCTAGCCTTCTGGGAGGAAGACCATGTTTATCTAAATGTCCACTGTTTTTCTCTCATTGGAAAATCTCAGAACAAAGACCAATCCTCTTCCCCCTTTAATTTTCCTCTTTCCAATAAGAACTTCTGTTATGGCTAAGGTACGAGCTGAGCATGTAGCCAAAGAGGACCAAGTTGCTGCCTGGAGGAGCTGACATCATGGGCCTTTCTCCTGGCTGACCCAGGAGAGGACTTCTGGGTCCCGCATCAGACAGGGGCAGGAGGCAGGGTAGCGGGAGAGCCAGGTCACCTAAAGGCACCTCCTGTTCTGCTCCTTACTATCAGTGGGACTTTGGATAAGTTATTTCATCTATGCCTCAGTTTCTTCATCTGCAGTGTGGGGTAATAGTAGTTTCTACCTTATAGGATTTAAGGATTTACTGGCTAAATATACATAAAATGCTTTATATAATGCTAGCCACACAGCTAACAGTCATCATCACCTCAGACTCCCAGACTGTGGACTACCAGAAACAAGAACTGGTGGTTCAGCACCCTCTGCATTGTTAAGTGTGAGTTGTTTATCATCAAAGATCACAAAGTTGCAGGTTTGGGTTATCCAGCCTCCCCAAGGTCCCAGATAGAAGAGGCAGCTTAGTCCCAACCCTGCGGCCCCCTAGGCCACATACCCCCATCCCACTACTCCAGTTGACTTGCCTGAACCTTCACACCTTTCTCATGGTCCAGAGTTGGCTCTGATCTCATGAAGCTTGTATTTGGGAAAGAGGAATCTAGAAGAGTGGTCTCTCAATGGTTCCCCTGCCTGCCTCACAAGCACAAGGACCCAAATTCAATCCCCAGTACGAAAAGAAAAGAAAAGAAAAGTGGTCTCTGCCATTTCTGCCTGTAGTCAGAGGCCCTTCCCTTTCCTGCTCTGGGGATTGTTTGTTTGGATGAAGGACAGCAGTTAGCCAGAAATGGTTCTGAATTCCATGTACCCTGGGCCCAACTCCCAAGTCCTCATGCTGAAATAATTCCATATCCACTGATTTGATCCGAACTTTAACAAGATGGGAGGCCTCTGTCCTCCTCACAAGCTGAGACGGAATGAGGGACAATGGATGGATTCAATCACATTATGAAGGCTGACTTTAGAAACAGTGATGAGAGGCAGTTCGACGGTGCCTTCCTGGTGTCTGATGGAGCAACACGGTCTGTTAGGAAGGACTTCTTTGAAAGGTTCAGTCTTCCCAGTGGGATAAGGATAGGGGTTGGCCTTCAGGGTCCAGGCTTCATGGCTTTCCACCCACAGGGAATGGCAACAACATCGCCATGCCCTCGTGGTTAGGCAGAAAAAGAGGTAAGCAAGAGAGGTCAGAGTGCTTAAACCATCCCAGCCAAACTCCTTCAGGCTTGGGGTCTGACTCTTTTTTAGAAACTGCCCTCAGCCCACTGTCCAAGGTTACCATGGTAACAGCTACATTCCCAAAACCTGATGCTCATGTCTTGGTTACCTGGGATGCTATCCAATCTCAGCTCTGCCAAAATCCCTCCCTAGGAGTGAGAACTAGGATTGAGAGAAGAGAAAGGCCAGTCCCTCTCCAGGTGCCTTTACTGGTAACATGGACACAGGAGAGATGCTATTCCATCTTCTCTACCCCATGGGCTGCTCAGAAAGCCAAAAGGCTCTCTACAGTGCACGAGAGAGCCACCACACAAAAAGGAGCAAAGGCCTTTGAGCTCTGTTATGGTTTACATCTAGATGGCCCCCAAGAGCCTCATGCATGCACAAGCAGGGTTTGGGGAACGTGAATGGATGCCAGGGGCTTGTAGCTGACTTGCTGTAGGAAGTGTGGCCTGGTTCAAAGAGGCAGGTCGCTCGGGGCATGGCCTGTAAGGGTTTATCTCCTTTCTTGGCTCTTCCCTTCACTGTCTGCTTCCCAACCACCGTGCCATGAGTAACTCTCCTCCACCATGCCCCCTGCCCTGCTGTCTGCCCTGCCCCGGAGCCAGCTGACCATGTGAGGACTGAAACTCCTATAAACTGTGAGCCAAAATAAGCCTTCCTGTCCTTTAAATTGTACATAGCAGGTATTTAGTCCCTGAGAAAAGTGACCAAGACAAGCTCTGAGAAATACTCCAGTACCCTATAATTAAATCTCGTTGTGGACTTAGGCTGCTTTGAGCAGTTTCAGTAACTTGTTCCCAGAAGTCCCAACTAATACGAGGAGGGACCAGATGACTTCTGGAGGATCCAGCATCTCATCTAGACAGGGAATACCTGGCTGCCTTGAAGAAGACATGGAAGGCAAAGGGGGGAAGGACTAGGAGTGCCGGGAAACCTCAGCTCCCAGCCCTCTGAGGCTAGGGAGGAAGGAGCGGGTCACAGAAAACAGGCCAGTTTACCATGACAGCTTAGAAAAGCTCCTGGGGTATTTAAGAAGGAGCTGGCAAGAGAAGAAGGTGTGGCCTAACAGTAACTAAGATCCCTAAGGAAGTTGGCAGATGGGTACTGGTGCTGCTGACCGAAGGGCTCAGGGAGCTCCAAGTTGATGGCCAGCAAGCAGACACAGCTTTGAGACACAGACCTGGACCAAGTAGGTCCTCTGCCATCTTACAGCCTCCCAATTCTCAGACCAACTAGTCCAATCTGCCCCTCAAGTCTTCTTTAGGAAAGTCTACATCCCCGGCACCAATTCCATGAGTAATGGTCCCTTTAAGAAGATATTTTCCCTGTCTGTTCTCTAGTTGGCTGGAGCAGATGTTCCTTGTTCCCATGGCAACTAACCTACCATCCTTCCTAATGGGTATCTTCCTAGAGCAGGACACTCCCCTTCCAAATTGGCTGCCCTTACGTTGCTCTGAGTTCCATAACCACAGGCCCCTCATCACCAAGACGCACCAGGAACACAACTGCCTACCTATTTACGTCCAAAGTTTGCCTGAGCTGAGATGATTCAGGGTCGGCGGTCACCATGGACAGCACTTAGCAAGCAGGAGAGGGAGGCTCTCTACACCACTGCCCAGCAACAAACCAATGTCCATCTTGCCAATGAAGTGTTAAAAGCATAGTGTATCTGCAGCAGATTGAATTAGCACTTTCCCCACAGCACTAATAAAGGCCAGTGGGACCTCCTAATCGAATTCCCCTGTTTCAGGCTGCACATCACTCTCATCCTTGTCTGGTGACCACTGTCCTTGCAAACAGACCTTCTCTCCAGATGGTCACTTCTCAGAGCAAGACTTCTCTAGCCAGGGGCCGGGCGGGGAGGCGGAAGCACTGTGCATTCCATTAGATCTGCACAGGGGCTGTTTCCACCGCGGATGATGCTGCTCATGCTAAACCCAACTTGACCCCATTTGTTCTTGGCTCCCACAGCCCCCACAAAGCCAGATGGATTCTTGTAAGCCACGAAGTTAACTGAACTTTAGCTTCCTCTCTTCTGAGCTTATAGCCTCCTGGAATCCCAGAAGTCAGAGTATAAATAAGAACAGGCCAATCCATGATTACTGTCAAATGTGTAGAAAGTGGCTTTCTCATCAGAGAAGAGGCCGAAATCAGAGCTCCCCAGTTCCACCATCAACTCTCCTCCACTCTTTCCTAAAGAGCAAGTTCTGTACCTCACAGGAAAAAGACCGGCTCTGCAGGTAGACAAACCTGGACGGGAATCACGGCTCAGCCGTGCATCCGCGGCAGGATACCAGCAAGTCCTGATCCTCTTGAACCCTCAATTTCCTCATCTGTAAAATGGAAGAATAGGGCCGGGGATTTAGCTCAGTGGTTCTGCTGCCTGCCTTGCAAACACAAGGTCCTGAGTTCGATCCCCGGTACGGAAAAAAACCAAAACAAAACAAAAAACGGATAATTGTCCCGTAATTATATGGGACAAAACAGAACCACACTGTCCTTACAGCATTCTAAAACCCACAGACATCTTGAAACAAAGCTTTTTCCTAACTCAACCGGCAGCAAAACCAACCATTCTTGAACCTAATTGGTAGCAAAACATGACTTGACCCTGGCATGAGACTTTTATAGCCCTAATTTATCCCACTAGGTGGTTCTTTAAATAAGTCTTGCTGCAGCAATATTAAATTCTTTGCTTGTAGAGCTGCTCCAGACCCTGCTGGAGGTTTTAGGTAATGCACAGTATGGACCACGTTGCAGTTCTAAAATCCACAGGCCCCGCAAGTTCCAGATAATGAACTGTGGAGCTACAGAACCATTTCTCTGGTTCCCAAAGACAGGGATTCAAGACAATCCCCAGAATTACTTAAGCTAAAGATGTAGATGGACATTCAAAGCCCTTGCCTCGTCACCAACCTGGAGAGTGTCTCTGGATTCCCCGCAGCCTGGAGCTGGCTCCCTGGAATGCAAGCAGCCATGGGGCAGGGGAGCGGATCCAAAGACCAGCCCACAAGAGTCTGCTGCTTTTCCACCCTGAGCAGAACTGACAGAGGCAGTGTGCTGTTATTATTTGGTTAGGCTTCAGGTATAGACATGCCTGAGGATTCCTCACATGCCTCCAACTCCCCACCTCCTCCGGCTGGCAGTCATCTCTCCACCCACCACCACACGATGGCCTCTTGAGCTACACACTCCCTACAAGCACTTGCAGGGGAGTCAGTGACCCAGCCACGGGGAATACGAAGAGTCTGAGTTTATGAGGACTTGGACTGAGGAAGGAGAAAATTCTGAATGTGAGGGGTTGATGCAGAGTGGACGCTCTGGGTCAGGTGTGGGGGGCACATCTAACACACAGTAGAACGGGTTTGGCGTGTTTCTCCTGATGTCATCTCATGGCCCCAGGAGGCTTTCAAAGTGAGAAGCCAGCTTTGGTCAATACCAACAATGTTGGGCAATTCCTCTTCCCAGATCTCCCTTGTCAAATATTTTACAGGCTTGACTCTCTCTGGGGCACAGACACCCAAGTGGACTTCTCAGTTCTGACCCTGAATACCTGGCTTCCCCATACCGCCTGGAACCACTTCTCCCACAGATGCAATTGTCGACCAGGCCTGCAGATCTAACAGAGATAACAGACTCTCCTTCTCTTGGAATGGTAAGGTCAGCCTGAGATTCTTGAAGAGGCCCCACCGCCTGTCAAATGGAGAAGTGAGGTGTGGACAGCCAGGAGAGATGGACTGAGGGCTCCAGACTACAAAGCAAGTTAGAGATAAGCTGGGCCTGGAGTCCAGATGCTGATGCTCATAGCCTACCCACAGCAGAGATCTTCAAAGGTTCCCATCATGTCTTTGCTGACCTTTGCATTTGGAAGAAGCCATGCTAATGGTCAGCACCCTCTCTCTACTCTCCTGGCTTGAACATCTCTGAATGTTATCTATCTATCTATCTATCCTCTATCTCAGACCTCCCAAAGCTAGGACAAAATCTTCATCAAAGCCACCAACAAAGGTGATCAGAGAGGAGCAAAGAGAACGACTGCCTACCACCATCATCCACCCACTACAAATCGAGGTAGACGCATGAGATGGGCCATGGAGAGGGCCAGCTGTGCAGAAACTCCTCAAAGGGCGGAGATCTTTAATATATACTTTTTGAGTCTTTGTTTATTGTTTCCTTTGAGCAGGTCCTCGGCCACAGGTTTAGGCTTTGCCATATCACCTTTCCTAAGAGCTGTGCTACCCCACCTGGTTCCGGGGGGATCTCAGCATTTTGTGCTGGTGCCCCAAATCAGAGCCTAACATCCCTCCACTCGCTTGGCCTACTTTTCTCTGCCCCAGGGAGGCTTAAGGGTCTCCATTCCCCCAAATTTAAACACTTTCTTAATTTAGGAACTTCAATTGCTTTCCTGGACCAGTAGGGTTCTTGTTTCAGAACATGAAAATGGTACAGAAAAAAAAAAAAGAAAATTCTCTTCTATGAAGAAGCTCCCGGACACTTGCTTTCCTCGGCTGAACCTGAAAAGCAGAGCACCTAGTTCAATTTCTGGGGTGGTTCCATACTAATTTTTCCTTCAAAGCTCCTGCTCATACAAGTCTACACACATGTGCACACCAACTGTGTGTCTCAGGTTCTAGCAGCTGGGGAATCCCATGTATTTGTTCCAATTCCAAGCTTGAATTCTCAGAACATGGACAACAGACACTCAGATGTCTCTGGGAGCCTTCTGATCTAGAAAAGCCCCGAGTATATTTTGACAGCTCAGATTTGCCCCTTCAGCACCTGATACCACAATTTTTCAATGATGGAAGATGACTTCTATCATTTCCAAAAGTTGACCATAGAAAGAGGGAACTGGCAAGGCCCGATTCCAGAGCCCCCAAGAGAAAGGGATATATTTGATCTCTATCATTCAGCTGAAGAACAAGTAGGCCCACATCCTTTGACAAGACCAATGAAAGTCCTCCTCTTCCAAGGACCCACAGGGAAAGAAAAACGGTAACAAGATCAGAATTCAAGTTTTCAACAATCTGTCCAAAGAGGCCTTATCAGGGAATCTGTTTAGAGAAGATCCTCCAGGAGAAATTTTTGGATTTCATGACCAGTAAAAAATTTTTAAATGAAACTTGAGGAACCAATATAAGATTTCTAACTCTTTGTTTTGCCAAATAAGGCTATTGTAAAAGCCAAACTACCCTCTATTCCCACTAGCAACTGGTGAAAAGAATCAGAAAGCAGTAACCTCAGATATTTTGGCACATCTATCCCCAAAAGAAGTCCTTTAAATCAAATATATTTTGCTTTCTAAAAAATTCAGGGTTGGGGATTTAGCTCAGTGGTTCTGCCGCCTGCCTCGTAAGCGGAGGGTCCCGAGTTTGATCCCCAGTATCCTCCCCCCCCAAAATTCAGTGCATTTCCCCTACTTTTCTCATTTCATTTCAGACTGGTGAAAACTATCACAGACCAAATCTGGCATCTTATTCTTGTTTTTTTAAGGCACTGGGGGATCCAACCCAGGCCCTCACAGATATTAGGCAAGCACTCTACCACTGACCTAGACCCCGCACCCACAGACCAAAATTTGAGAATACTGAGCCAGACAACCTCTCCATTTTAGCTTGAGCTTTAAAATTAAGAGATCTAAACTTTGGGGGATTTAGATCTTCCAGGAAACCTAAGCTGGACACATGTGGAAAGGAAGGATAAATAAGCATACTACCAGCTTATGTAAAGTACACTCAATTACAAAGCACAGAACAATCTTGGTTATTTTAGAAATCAAATGTCCATTGAGCATGTTCCTCCAAATTTGCGACCTCTCACATTTCTGAAAGCCCTTGCTTGTTCACATGATTCAGGGAATTAATTTTACTGTCCCCTTGCCTTTGAATAATGCAGGGAACGATATTTTACTCTCCCCTTGCCTGTTTAAATAATTCAGGCTGAAGAGAGAAAAAAGACAATTGGGCCCAAGTCAGGAATTATCTGAGAGATAAAGCAGGCTCATGATGAGCGGTGGAAAACATCAAATCACCAAAGTAACACAGACGAGGACCCGCTGATGCCATCCAGTTACACAACTTAGGAGCCCGAGTGGACTGACTTCATTCCAGGGAGCAAGCTTTCCACTCTACCATTTGCAGATATTGCCTCTCATTACCCTGATGGAGAAAGTAGGAGGGATGACTAGGTAGGAGAATGCACATGCAGTGTCGCCTGGTGGGGCCGAGGGACACGGGGCGCTGCGATGCACCAGATGAACAGCTGGATCTTGATTTAAGCCCTGCCCTTCTGCTGACTAACATAGCAGCATCTTTTGGCTGTGCTGTATGAATAACTAACTCTCTCCCCATCTTCTTTACAGGACCACAGTTACACTGTGAGATATTCTGGGAAGAACCTGAGGGCTGGTGAGCATTGCTGATGATTTGAGCAAGACAGAGTCTGACTCGGACAGTGCCCTGGGTTAGAGCTGGAAAGCACACCCAACCGAACAAAAGAAGATGGTCATTACTATCTGCTGGCCTGAATTATATGCAGCACCATCTCCCAAATATACAACAATGCTGGAAATGCCATTTGGAAGTAGCTAGTGATATAAACAAAAATGTTCAATGCCCATAGTTTCAAAAATAATCAGACCGCACAACCTATTAATTATATTGTCCAGCAAATAATTGTGCGATTGCCTCCTGACTTCAACTGCACTGATTTCTTGGACTTAAAATATGTTTTTACTGTACTTTGCCCAGGCGACATGGTCTCTCATACAGCTACCCCATTATATTCAGAAGTCACCAGGCAAAGCCTGCTTTCTCACCTGTACGGGATTACAGATCACATCTCTAAGGAGAGCTGAGACCTGGCTGGCTGCAATTGTAGAATGCATCAGAGTTTCGGCTCCCAGCCTCTCTCCTTATTCCTTTCCAATTACTGTGTTCTGCCTCTAGCCCTCTCCTGGACACTCCTCTTCCAATGCATATCTGCCTTTCAAACCCACCCCAGCCTCTTGCTGAGTCCCATTCATCCTGGCCCACCTGCCGTTCCTTCTGCAGCCTGCCTCACAGCCTGTGGCATGGCCACAGGCCCAGTCACTGCTCAGATGGGTTTCAGCAGCGAGGCCAGGCTGCCCGCCCACCAGCCCTATACCAGTACCCTGTACCCGTTGATAACACACAAATCTGGGGAGACAGAATGGCATTCAGCCAGCCTTACCCATCTCCCACCAATTATCTTCCCACCCAAATCTCTGCTTGCAGGAAGAATGCCAGCCCCACCCACCCAAGACGTTGGCCTCCTCCTGCCCCTTCAGAGAGAGACACTGGGGAGAAAGCACTCCTGCTCCTTCTCAGAGCTCTAGGTCAAGCTACCCACAAACTGAGACCATGCTGCTTAGAGTTAGCCTTATCAAAGGGGACCCAAGTATCTGCCAAACGCAGAGCTCACGCTAGGGGCACAGGTCCCCTGGGCGCATCTCTGGGACAGTCCCAGTCTCTCTCTCCGAGCAACCCCCATCACGCGAGAGAAGAAAATTTTCTCTAGATTTCTGAGAGAAGACTTGAAGGCGAAAGAGGGGATAAATAAAAGGAAGAGAAAGTAAAAGGCGACTTGCAACCAAACTATGAATGGAAGTGCCCGCCACCCCCAAACCCGTCATCCCTGATGGGGACTGACTGCTCCGTGCCCAACACACGAGCCGCGCGTCTTTCTCCCTATCCTCCTCCCCGTGAAAGTTGGGGTAACCCTAGACCCTCCCAGCCTGAGATCCCCAAGATCACTGATTTACCTTTCATACAGAAACTCAGAGCCCAACAGGGGGGATGCAGACCGCCGACAGACAAGGAAAGAAGTAAAACTCTTGACTGGAGAAAATTCCCAAGGGTGATGAAAGCAGTTCCCGCGAGAAAGAAGGAGACGGAGAAAGCAGGACTGGAGAATTTCCCCAGCAAGACTCCAGGCACCAGCTCTCTCTGGGCTCCTGTGCTGACTGAAAACCAAAGGAAAGTTTCCCAAAAAAGCTGGGTCTGAAATCTGAAACTGCAGGTTGGCTGGATCCTGCATAAACACTCACACCCCCGGCTGGCTCCCCGCTGGCCGTGGGCTCACCGCCCTGCTCCTTGGTGACATCATGCAGTCCCCTGCCGCAGCACCTCCAGAAAGCCTGCAGCAGGCACCAGAGAGACCCGGCAGGTGCTGTCCACAGCTCTCCCAGCCCTCAACTTCAGGTGCTGAAGTGACACTCACGGTCATGGCCATGAGGGCACAGGCAAGTTCTCAGTTTAGGAGCAGATATTTTTAGATTCTTCTTCCATATTAAGGAATAATATTCTTGTAAGGGGCTGAGGCAGGAAGATCACAGGTTCAAGCCTAGCCCTGGTAATTTAGAGACCTGTGGAGACCCTGTCTCAAAATGAAAAATAAAACAAGCCTGGGGATGTAGCTCAGTGTGAAGGCCCTGGGTCCAATCCCCAAGACGACAGACAAAAAGAAACTCTCCTAAGGGTCTGATTCAGACAACTGCAAATGCTATACAAATTGCTAGACCCACCTTTCTCTCCTCTTCCAGTCTCAGCATGGCTCTCCTACACTGCCACTGTTCCCCTTGGGTTTCCACCCATAACAGAATCAGGCCAGGCGAGACTAGAAGAGTCTGTAGCAGTCATGGTGATAGACGCATCCTTTTGCAGATGCTAAAGCTGGGGCAGGAAGTGCAAGGACTTGGCAGAGCCGGGGAGGGACTCCCAGCCCAACTTGGTGTCTTGCCTGGTAACATGGAAATGAGAGGTTTGACAAGTCAGAGAGCAGGCTCCAGAGCAATCCGACTCTCACCTGATCACTGACTGGGAGAAAGAAGCCCCTACCTTTCTGAGCGTCCACTTTCTCATTTCTCATTTGTAAAACGAGAGTAAAACAAGGGAACATCCGTAGGCGGTGGGCATGCAGTAGGCACTCAAACCATGCCCGTCGCTCCCCCCTGGCTGCTCATTATTCCACCCTTCCTTTATTGGCTTCTTCTGACTCAGGAAGAGAACTGGAAACTGTCCTTAGTAGTTATTGTTCCTTCAGGGGTTGGTTTAATGCTTCTCACTCAGTCTTTCTGCCAGTCCATTAGCGTCCTAGGTTACTCTGCACAGTGCTCAGAATACAGCCTTCATTATCTGCAGGCCGAGGTCACACCCTCACACTGACACCCTCCCTGCAGGTGCCTTCACAGCTCCACCTCCAGGCTCCCTGTCACCTAGGGAGAGTAACCAGTCCTCGCTTTACACCTGTCATGACTAAGGCGAATTAAGAGTGATTAACAGTGATTAGCCAGTGATTAACAATACGATGCTACTGATATGTCACTGCTGTCAAGGCATCGTGAATGAAAGTAGAATTAATTTAGTATGCTACCATTTGGGTTAAAATAATTTATAACTACCAATATAGTTATGTTTCCTAGAGCAGGAGTCAACTGACTTTAGGTAAAGGGTTGGACAACAGATACTTTCACCCTCAAGGGGCACAGTCTCAGCTACAACCACTCAACTCAGCCCACATACGCTGAATCAGAGAGCAGAGTGTGCAGTAGGCTCTGGGCTCAACAGGGACCAAACTCAGGACCTTGTGCTTGCCAGGCAGGCGAGGCACCACTGAGCCACATTCCTGGCCCTAAAATATGTTTTTAAAAAAAGAACTCAAGGACAGGCATTTTCAAGAAAAAAATAAATAAATAAATAAAATATAGGCACATTCTTAGCTCGGGGTCAAACAAAACTGGTGGTGGGCTGTATTAACCCATGGTCATAGTGGGCCAGCTGCTGGCTTCCAGGACCTCAGGGAGGACACAGGGGACACGGTGACTGGTGATCTCCAAGAAGGAGTCTAGGGTAAATCACATGGGATCTGTCAAGGAATACTTTTCTGTACCATTTGAATACTGCGACCTAAGCATGCTAAAAACAATTACTGGGGGGCTCACATTTCGATTCTGACTTCCACCCACGTCCGTGTTCAGTCTCTCCACCAAATGGGCTTGTGACTGCCAGGTCATCTTGGACTCCACCCCTTTCCATCCTCTCACCCCCACAGTAATCAGGTCCAAACGCCCCAAGCCCCGTTCACCCAAGTGCATTAGCCCACAGAGGCCATCTCCCAGACTCCTGCACACCCCAGTGAACAGTCACACTCACGTAGCTCACACCCTCAACACACTTTCCACCTTTGTAAAGCCAATTTCCAAAAGAGCCTGGAGCTCTTTACAGACTAGACTTTCCACTGCCGCTCCTTGCCTTCCCTCCCAGTTCCTCCACTTGTACCCAGAAGGAATGCACTGTAAATTGCTGAACTGTCATCTCCCACCCTGCTAGACATGGTCAGGAATACTGTAGGGAGAAGATGCATCTACAGAAGTGGTCCTGAGATGCACAGTGGAGCAGGAAGGCGCAAAAGCAAAAGCCTTGAGAGATGGTAGTAAAGGACACTTACAAAGAGGAAAAATGTCAGTCAAAACTGGATCCAAAGAAAAAGGGGTCTGCTTGGAGAAAGAAATGAAGAAGCCCATGTCTGGTGCTTTAGCTCACAGGATAGGGACCCTTTCTCTGAGTTGAAGGACTTTGGGGACACCAAGATGAGAGCCTCCCACATTTAGGGGGGCTCAGCACTACAGACTCTGCTCTCCCATGAGATGCGGAAAAAGCCGTCAGCAGCAAGTAGCAGAGGCGGCTGTCCACATGCTGTCACAGGACTGCTCGCTCACTCCTTTGGAAAGCAGCCTCGCCCATTGTTGGAAGGCCCTGATGGAAAGCTTTTCCGCCTCCACCCATTGTTTCCAGTTCTGGAACTAAACAAATTAAGACTTCCTGAGTGTGTAACAAAAAAACTAATGGAAACTGCCAACTATAATAAAATTTTCAAATATTTCTTCCTTCCAAGATGTTCAAAGGGTTTGACTCTCAGGAATTGAAAATACTTTTGCTCAAAAATGTTTACCCAGTGAAACTGAATATAGTTCCTTTTCCTACTTCCCAACATGAAAGCACTTGGTTTACATTGTAAAGGGTATCATTTTATTTCTTTATAGGAAGAAATGTCACCACCACCCATGGACATATGGGCCCTAAAACCCTTCATCTCAGAAGATGGATGTGGAACTGAAGCCCTTGTGCCTGGCGATTCCTCTTGTCCCAGCCCATGCCCCAGCATCACTTCTTGTGACAGGCATCAGGATGGCGCCTAGTGGGGAGGCACCTTACCCTTGTCTCATTTCATGCTCACAGCAACCTGAGGCAGGTGGCAGGAGTGCCTTCCTACAGCACGAGGAACCCAGGGTCAGAGGAGTTAGCCAACTTGCCCCCGGTCACATGGCGAGTAAGTGGCAAAGCCAAAATTCAAAGCTGAGTCTGCCCAGTTTCAAAACTTCCCTTTCACCACAGTCCAACACTTCCATGACAGTTGATCATTCCCATCCCTGACCTGGGCAGAAATGACCATTTCCATCAGAAGTCTGCAGGAGATCAGTATAGAGCAGCCTGACCAGACTCCACCCTCTGGAGGCATTCATGTCTTCCTGGGATAGAAGAACTGAGACAAAGACCATCTAAACCAGGGATGCCAGCGTGACTAGGGGCCCAGACACCCAGGGGCAGCGTGGCCTCCCCTGGCTCAAAAATGGTGCCCAGCCCTGTGCCTTCCCACAGCCTGCCTTTGCAGGGCCTGGCTCCAAGCCTCACAATGGGGCTGTGGCGTTCAGGAGCCCATGAAGCATGGCACTGTTTGGATAGCACAAGCACAGCATTTGCCTGGGTCCTGGCACCATTTCTGGGCAGCCCTGCTTTTGGTAAATATTTGGCTGACTCATCCAGAAGAAGGCTAGGAGGACAGGACTCTGCCCCACATCCCAGGAACCCTGTCCTAGGCAGATGGGTTGGACAACACTAGGGGTGGGCACGGGAGATCATAAATTTAAGTGCAGCCACTACCCTGGCCATCAGCAGAGAATCACCACCACCAGTTTGCCATCTGTGCGCCCTCCAAGGGGCTCTGAAACATGTGCACCAGGACCCTTAGCCCATTTTCAAAAGTCGGCTCCAAATCCCAGAACAGCTCCTGACTGTCCATCAGGCTAGAGCTCAGGTGTGCACCCCACTGGGCCCTCCTCCCAGCCCAACTTGTTGAGTGCTAGAAACACTTAGACGCCTTCCACCCAGCATGCTGACCTCCAGGAACACACATACTCCTGAGCTCACCTGGCTCAGGAACTCCCTGGACACAGCGATAACCTCCCCATTGCTCCAGCTCACACAGGAAGTTAATACTGAGGCCAGAAATAGGCCCGGCGTCTAGTGCTTCTCTTCTCAGTCCCTGAGGAGAAACTACTCACCCTCCTTAAGAGTCTGGCCCAAAGAAATCACACAATGCTCTTCCTCCACGCCCTCATTTCAGGTGGCTGTCCTGGAGCCCTTCCCCTGGCACTCAGAAGCTACCCACCCTTTTATCTGTCACCTCCCTGGGAGACATGGTCATTATCAGAAAGTGCCATGTAGGTGTCTAATTAAGCAACCAGCAGCAAATGCAGAAACCTATTCAAGCCACCCCACTGAGCATCCACCCTAGGGATCCTCTTACAGGCAACTCCCTTCCCGGGCTTCCTGGAAAGGTCCCTGTTTGCCTAGAACACAGAAAAGTGTCCGATTCTGCCCTCCTATTTATCTGCTGGCACATACTTTCCAGCCTCTGTACGACACACTTCGAGCTGTGTCCCCTGAATTGTGAGACCCAGCAACCTTGGCTGGTGGGCAAGTGGAGGACCTCAGAGGTGAGGGACAGTCATCAGAGAGGGTGTCCTCTTACCTGGCCACTTTAAGCATCCCAGAGCCTTATCTCGCCATCCTGGCACTGTGGGGTCAGGGCACAGGAGTGAGGTGCCCTCGGGCAGGGTGGGGAGAAGATAGCAGAGGTGGAAGTGGTCAGTGTGAGGGCTTCGCCACACTTGTCCACTTGTGTTGCTGAGGCCTCTTATCTGCACTGCCGCTCACCTGTTCCTGTTTCACCCTTTAAGTGGAATGTTCCACTTGCCCGGGAAGCCTGGGGAAGGTAGAAATTTCCTGTTCAAGAAAAGCTTTCCTTTTTTACAGACTAAGGTCTTTGGAATTCCAACTGACACTCCTGCAAATGACAAGGGAGGGAAACAGGCCAAGAGCAATCGAAGAGGAGGACCCTGGAGGGAAAGGACTGTCTCTAACTGGTCGCCGCTTCCCCTAGCCTGGGGACGGTCTCACCCAGCCGACTGCAGGGAAAACACCTGCTCCGCTGGAGCTCCTGGCTGACCCCACTCTGGGGCATTAGGTGGGTGCCCGACCAAGCTGGGGCAAGAAGCAGCGGACTCCCCTGACCCCTCTCCTGTGCCCTTCCCAGATTTCTCTTGTCTTTCTTCCCTAGGCCCTTAATGGCCCCAGCTCGCAGAACTTTACCCACCTCATATCTTGCACTCACAGTGGAGCAGAGCAGGAGGAGACACCTGTACTGATGCCCGCAAGGAGGGCATGTGTGCCCAAGCTGTGTGGTGGGGAGGGACAGCAGCACTCCAGGGACGAGGCTGGCCTTCTGATTCCACAGGGGCTCCGGTTAGCCCAAACCCACACCCTAGAGGTATCAGAGCAGGCCTCCTTGCCCTCATGTGCCCTGAGCTCTGCCAGGTCGCCCCAGAACCCAGACACACTCTTCTCCCACTGTGATGTGTGGGTTCTTTCTGGCAGAAATGGGAGAATGACTTTTCTTTCCAATCCCTGGACCCTATCCAGCTGTTTCCCAATTCCTATGAGACAAACTGGACTTTAGTGACAACAGAAAAGATTTAGGTTAGACACCAAGAAGAGCTTGACATGGATGATAAGTGGAAGCTGAGGCTTTTAAGATAAAGCTAATTTCCCTCCTGTGGGGAGGGGTGGTTAGTGCCTGTTTTCATCATGTTACCCTCTTGCTCAGAAATTCTCCCTAGTCCTCCTCCTTCCTTCCCTGAAGCTTATGCACCTAATTCCTTGGCGGGCACCCAAGGCTCGCTATGTCCCCACTCATCCTTTGAATGTCACATCCCACTGCTGCATGGGTAAACTTTCTAATCCGGGTAAACTTTCTAATCCAGCCAAACTGAACATCTCAATATTTCCCCCAAAGGCCTTGGGCATTCTGGCTTCTGGCAGCACAGTTCCAACGTCCCTGTACCCCAGAGTGGCCCACTCCTGGCCAGCCACTAGAGCAAGCTGTCCTTCTCAGCCACAGTAGCCATTTTATAACCTGGGAACCTGTCTGGGAAACATTTCCTGACTCCATCCTGGATGCTGTTGGATCTAAATCTCCCAAGGTGGGTGCTGCTTCAAGGCTGAGCTCAAACACGACCCTCCCTGGTGAACTGATGGGTGCCCATCGGCCACCCATTCCACGGACACGTCTGGAGCATCCACCGAGAGGAGCCCCAGCCCAGACACTGGAACCGAGGAAGCCATCCTCCCGCCCAGCCGAGGACGAGAAAGGCGAAGAGCTGGGATGATGCTCTGGGCGGCCACAGCATAGCGACACCAGCCTCTGAGAGGAGGAGATCAGGTTCCGGAAAGAGCCCACAGGAAAGAGGTGGGCGGTGACTTGTCGTGCTGGAAAGTTACACCGATGATAATAGAAGCCAACGCTTATTGCGCATTCACTGTGTGCGCTGCTGGAGATGCTCTGTCCTCCCGATTCCCTTATTCCTCATAATTAAACAAAGCAGGAAGGGCATTGGAGGGGCCAGAGTGTGAAGCCTCACGATGCAAATAACTCGATGCAATGCAAAAGTGGCTCCTGCTCAGTAAATGTTTTTTCATGGATCAGTAGATAAAAGGATCCCAGAGGCAGGGAGGAAGCTGTGATCCTTCAGGAGAAACTGCAGCTCTGAGAAATATTTTCATAACTTTTTAAACTCTGAAAAGCAACCCGAGGACTGAGGAGAGGAGGAGAGGCCCTGGCTGGGTAGGGGCCTGGCTTTCCTGACACAGGATGCGGAGGGTGGGTGACACACCCTTCCCACACCCACAAGAAACCCAGGTTGGGCTCAGCAGGACAGCTGCAGGGTGCTCAGAATAGAGGCAAGGAGAAAGGCTCCCCATGGGCCAGTCTTGTGGCACGTGGCCTCCCTAGCAGCCCTTTGTCCCGGAGGCCAGCCCAGGACATGAGGGGCTGGATCCCCTCCAGCACGACCCCAACCCAGAGGAGCTGGCAGAGCCTTCCTTCGAAGTTGGTCTTGTCCTTCCTCCATGATCCAGAAGGGACAATGACTTAGCTAGCTTGTTCCAGAGACTTATATCCCTCTACCAGGTCACAATTTCCTTTTGTTTCCATCTTTTTGAGTCTCCGTTGGCTGACTAGAGTTCCAACCCATTTCGCACTGGAGAAATCAATATAGACATCAAATGTCACCACTTAAACCCACGCCCCTTCCCAGGGAAGGGGAAGCCAGCATAGGCCTCAGCCTCACCAGCGTGAGAGTGGTACTGCGAGGGAGAGGGAAGCCACAGCTCGCTCCTCATTTCTTCAACCTGCACCTCGGGACCTCCCAGGACTGCAATTACTGCTGTGTTTCACCCACGGAGGCTGAAGAGCCAAGGTGCCAACGATGACACACACACACCCCCCACCCCCCGCAGACAAAAAGTCAAACAAATGGGCCAGGCATTTAGCTCAGTGGTTTCGCCACCTGGTCCACAAGCACAAGGACCTGAGTTCAATCCCCGGTACCAAAAAAAAAAAAAGTCAGACAAATGTCAGTTGTGAAGGGAGCCAGAACTTCCTGCCCGGGTCCTCGGCTCCCTCCAGGCGGGGCTCCAGGTTGGAAGGGGCAAGGTGAGGGCCAGTAGTGTCCTCACTCCCAGGCCTCTTCTGGGAGTCTGGGCAGAAAGTGCCCAATCAGGAGCGAATGCCTGGCCCAAGCTGCAGCCTTCGCTGCCTCGGCCCCTCTGAGGGGCTGGCTCTCTTCCCACAGTGCCCCTCGCCTGCTAGACCTGTGCCTCTGTGGAAAGCGGGCCCATCTCTGTCTCCTCGGGGGGGCCCCTACAGAGTGGACTCTGTAGGGCGGTGTCTTTCAATCTGGGTTTTGACTCACCTGGGGGTTGGGAAATCAGTTTAGTAAATCATCATTGGCATTTTTTTTTAATTTAAAGAAACAATAGGAATGCCAGGGATTTAGCGCAGTGGTTCTAACGCCTGCCTTGCAAGCGCAGGGACCCGAGTTCAATCCCTGGTACCAAAGAAAAAAAACAAAACAATAGAAAATATGAGTGCGCTATATGAGGCGACAGTAAGTGCCACTTTAGGGTGCTTTTAAAACACACATGCGTGCATTGACTCCTGACTCAGCCCTCTCACACTTGCTCTGCTTCCGTTTCTTCATCTTTGACACGGGGACAATGACAGTGCCCATCTCGCAGGTGGCAGTGAGGACGAAAGCAGTTAATATGCGCAAAGCCTTAGGAAAAGGCCTTGAAACCAGTGCTGTATGAAGTGTTGTTTCACATACTGGGACATGTTTAGTGCATGTGTGAGTGCGCGCACATGCGGATGTGTGGGCCCTTGCTTACAAGGGAAATACAGAGGTACCTTGGTTCACAGACGCTTTTGTTCACAAATTTGTTTGTGAGCAATTTGGTTCACAAACAAAAGCATTTGGCGAAATTTTGTTTTTGTTTGCAAATTCTACATCGGGTGACAAACACAACCACCGCCATCTTTACTGCACAAACACAAATGTGGCCATCTTTCCAAAATCAGGGAGCAACTTAAGTTTGTGAACTGAGGTTCCATTGTATTCTTCCATATGGTGGAGAGAAAAACTGAAAGCCATGCCATGAGAGAGCTAAGAAGTGTCTCTAGGCGTAGAGTCAAAGTCCCGATGCTCAAAAGGTCTCTCTGGTTCTGTCCATCTGGCTTTGGGGAAGTAGCAGAGACGAGCAGTGCACAGAGGCTGGGGAGTGGGTACAGCATCTGGGAACACAGGGCTAAGTGCTTTTCACAGCCACTCCTTTATCCACACACAGTGGGGTGGGTGTTATTCTCCCTGTCTTACAAGTCAGGAATGGGACCATGGAGGAGTTAAACTGTTGCACAGCTAAGAGACTGCAGGGCCAGGATTTGAACTTTGTCTCACAACTTGTAACCTTTGTCTGTTTCACTTTGCTGCCGATTTCTCCCGTGGAAGGGGAAGCTGCTAAGAGGAGGTGGCCTTCTCTGGGACAGGGATGGCTTCGTGTGCCCCAGCCTCCGAACCAAGCAGTATCATTTTCTAATGGCTCAAATTCAGGAAGCAACACCTCCAGGGTTCCGTCCTGCAGTCCAGAGAGATCTGCTACAATAGCTGGAAATAATGAATTTGGCTAACACAGCTCATAACCGCATAATGCATTAAGTGCTCGATTAATCTGGGTGTACAGACTTGCCCCACACCCTTTATTCTGGATGACTCAGCTTCTTCTGATCATGTCAGCCTCTCTTCATGGTCCAGAGATGTTAGGGGAACAGGATCTTCCCATGTTTACAGCCCAGAGGAGCCCAGGCCTTGCCAGTGGCCACTCTGTGAGTACTCAAAGAAGAGACAGATGACAGGAAGTCAGGTTGTCTCCATCCCCCAGTTCCTGAGGGTCCCTGGCTCTCCTGGTCTGCCCTTGCTTCTCTCACACTTTCACGTGGATGCAAAGTTCCCCCAACATAAGGTTCCCACTTCATCCCCGGAACTAACCATGCGTCACATCAAACCGAGCCATCTGCTGATGGAAAGAGGGAGGCAGCAGTGGCTCGGCTCTCCTCTCTCCAGAGGACCCCGGCCTCTCCCCTTCCTCACTATGCGAATTTCAGAGCAACGGGAACAAAAGGAGGAGCATGTGTTCCATGCTATCCGCTCTCTGGACCGTTTTCCTGCAACCCCCAGGACCCTTGTTCACCCCCTCTCCAGCCACCGCTGCCACCACCTCTTCCCCTGGCCAAACCCTCGACTGTTGTATCTTCTCATTTTCTGGCAAGCCACAAACATTTTCTTTTAACAAATGGGGAAAATGGGACCCGGGATTTAGCTCAGCAGCACCATGCCTGCTTTGTGAGCTCAAGGTCCTGAGTTCCATCCCTGGTACAAAACAAAAAACAAAACTAATGGGGAAACTGAGATCAAGAGAAGTGAAAAGATCTTGCTTATTGTGACAAACTGTGACATGAGCTGAGGGGTCTCACCGAGGCCAGGCTCCTTTGGAGCTGGGAGACGCTCTGGATTCCCTTCTGAATCCTGCCTTCCCCAGTCCTCTGGCCTATACTTTGTCACCCTTGGCAGGTACTGCTGAGTCACACTTGTCACCCTGTATCGCAACTGTTTGTGTTTCTGTCTCCCACAGAGCACCCCCAGCCAAGGGCCATGTCTTATTCATCTTTGCATGCCTGGTGTCTGACATCAGAGTATTTCTCAGTGTCTGGGGAAGAAGGGAGGACTAAAGAGGGGGAGAGAGGGAAGGGAGGAAAGGACAGAGCGGCAGGGATGGGGGTTTGAACAGGTGTCACAGGATAATGGTCATCTCGAAGCAATGGCCCCAGACATGCACACAGCCTTCTGCTGGTCTAACACTAACTGGGACAAATGGAAACACTGATACTTGTGGCCCTGGTAATGGAGTCCCTGCCAGCTGCCAGGGGCTACATGTTCACCAAGACTCCATCCAGACCCTGTGGCCCCAGCAGTCCACTTCCCTCCTATGCCACCTCTAGAAAGTGAGCAAAGTGCCAGCAGCCTCTTCCTCAGGTCCCACGAGGCTCCACAGCCTCTTCTGCCTGTTAAATGGAGGCTCTGCCCTTTCTTGGATGATGGGAACGGACCTAGGAGAATGATGCCTGGCAAATCCCCTCCACTCGACCCGTAGTCCCAGATGTAGGGGTGAGCTTTGGGGTTGCTTACTGGGAGAGGAGCTGGTGCCCCACAGAAATCAGAGGAAGGGGCTGTGAACCTCCACGGGGCCCACTGTAAACACAGCTCGGCTCTGCCTCCCAAGGAGACAGAGGGAGGGATGGCATCTGTAGGGAGGGGCTCCAGCAGGCTCAGTGCCCAGGTGACTCAGGAAAGCAGCCAGAAACCACAGCTTAACAACGTGGCTTCCCGAGGAAGTCCCCCGAGACCACGAGGAGACGGAGACCTGCTTGTCAGCCCTGTGAGCCCCTCTCCCCGCAGCCTTTTCTGGAAAGTATCAGATCCCACCCTCTCCCCACACATGGCTTGCTGCATGTCTCCAAGTTGCTGATCCTCACACGTTGGCGGAGACCTGCTACACGCAGGGTGCACAGGCTGCCCCTGGCCACACTCTGGGGCCTGGACTGAGGGTGGGGTGTGGAGGAGGTGAGGACTCCTGGCCCTCTCCAATACCCAGAATAGCACCACCACCCTCTGCAAATCCTCCCGGATCTGTTCTGAAAAACAAGTCCTCGAGCCATTCCTGGAAGCACATTCCAGGCAGCCTGGCACCTGGAAATGAAGAAGGAACTTATTCCAGGGATCCTGTGGCTTCTCCTTTTGCCAAAGAACTGGGGTGGGGGATGCTAGGCTCAGTCCCACTGGGCTCTTTACATGGACGAGGCTGTTGGGGTGAAACAGAATGCAGCACCAGGTCACCCTGAGGCCTGACTGCCAACAAGGGCAGCACGATGGAAGCTGAGGGCAGAGTTCTCTTACCCCACATCGAATGTGCTCTGTGCCCCTGGGCAGCCACAGGCCTCTCTGAGCCTCAGCTAAGCACACACAGCCACAAGAACAGGGTCGATGAGAGGAAGCAGATTATGCCTCGAGCCTGCTTCCAACCTTTACAGAACTAAATCCAGTCTCCTCGGTAGGCTGTCAGGGCTCTCACAAGCCAGCCCCCCTTCCGGCTGCCTCCCCCAGGCCCCCAAAGTGTTCCCTGCAGTCCCTGCTGATCTCCTTCCAGCTCCCAGGGTGCCCTGCATCTCAGCCACAGGCACTGCCAGCCCCAGCCGCCCGCAGCTCCTTCCTCTGCATCTGCAGGGCGCCCTCATCTTCTTCCCAACTCACTGTTCACAACTCTGTCTCCTCTAGACTGCAGGCTTCAGGGAGGACAAGGACTACATCAAAGCCATCTCTCATGCAGCAGACATTTGCGAGCTGCCTGTCTGCGCCTGCCGGGGTACAGAAGAGACTGACTGCAGTCAGTGTCCCCAGAGCTTAGGACAGTGAAGCTGCAGGAGGGCCGTAGTGAATCCTCGAATTAACTCCTCAGCAAAAGCCCTTATGACTCTTGACTTCATAGATGGAAAAAGCGGTGCCCAGAGAAGTTAAGAAACATGCTCCAAACCCCACAGCACGCAGCAGAGCTTGCAAAGGACCTGGAGCCTGTCTGATCATCCGCCGCCCTTAGTCTCATGCTGCCCAGTTTAAACACACCAACTGTGAGCCCCGCACTGTGTCTGGACCACGTGTTTAAGAGGAGGAAGTAACACCCTACTGACCTGGAGGCTGTATGTGGCATGACATCAGCCTGGCCGCCCTGGCATCTTCCTGTCCCATTCCAGCAGAGTCCCCAGACCCCTCCTTGCCTCAGGAGGGAGTGGGATGACACATCCGACTGCTGGCGCTTCACAGCACCAGGAGTACAACAGAGGCTGCCACTTGGCAGGTAGCACAGCCTCAGTCACCGTCATGTAGAGCTGCCAGCCGCTGGGTCCCTCCCTTTCACGGAAGGCAGCAGGTAACAGTGCCCTGGGGTCTCCACCACCCACAGCCGCACTTCCCAAGCAGACTCTTTCACGCCCCAGCAAGCATTTCTCTCCCAAAACCAGCTGCGCCCGCTGCCCATGTGAACTCCTATCCTTACTCCTTTTATTCCTCTCCCCTTCTGACCCGTAACTGATCCAACTGGCCTGAGGGAATCTGCACATGCAGAAAGTTTCATTCTCACCCTAAATCTAAATCATGTCTTCCCTGAAGGCCCCCTGAGAAGCCACACCTCTGCTTTTCCCTTCCTAGGAGCTAAAAACCCTCCCTGCATTGCATTCATTGCACTGGCCAACAGTTACTAAGTCCCTACACCCATATGCCAGGCATTTATTGAACAGCTACTATGTACCAAGCACCACACAGTGCACTGGAGCTTCACGGTCATCAGGAGCTTGTGCTCACATTAACGCTCTTCAGGCCCCTAGATCGGTGCTCCCCCAGCCACTGTCTCCTCTTTGCTCCACCCTAGCACTCGAGATTCACACAGAACCTTCACTTTTGCAAGATGCATTTGTACTGTTGTCTCATTTCATCTACACAGCACCCCTACAAAGTAGGGGGAACAGAGTTGCTCCATTTGAAAGATGGGAACACTGAAGGCCAGGAAAGCGAAGTGACCCAGATAAGGGCTCCCAGCTGGCTACCAGTCGGGCCATCCACAAAATTCAGGCTCCCCAGCTCCCGAGGCCAGGGCCTGCTCCCACATCACAGACTGGGGTCACAGAGAGTCAATGAGATCACGAGGTGAAGCACCTCTCACCTCTGTCCTCTCACTGGGGAAGACAGCCAGCTGACGTGCACACAGAAGGTATTAGGAGATAAAGTCCTGTGTACCTTGAAGGCTTCGAATCGATTATGCTCATATGGCTAGCACACAATAGGCTCAGCAGGTATTTGTCAAATGAATAAAGAACTTACTGGAGAGGCAAACTTTGACAGAATGTCAGCTACCTAATAATAACAGCTATTTTCTGAGTGCTTGCTACATCGGGCGTCACTGCAACACCTTCTTCATGGTACCCTTATGAGATGCTGATTGTTGTCATCTGCTTCTTAAAATGAGGCCACTGAGACCAGATGAAGTTAGACATTCTGCTCACAGAGCTCGGGAGAAGGTGGACAGAAAGTACGCAGACTGACTCCGAGCTGGGCTCCAACCCTGGCAGCCAGCACGGTTCACAGCCGCTGCCACTCAGGACCTGGCCAGATTCTAATTACAAGCACTGGCTGGGTGTTCTGCAGAGTGCTGAGGCGTAGCTCACATGCCTGGCAGTCCTGAGGTTCCGTGTGAGTCACCCCCAGCTGTGATGAGCGGAATGAAAACCCAGCCTGTGGGGATGTGTTTCGGCTACACACAGACTCCAGGAGTCCTCTTCAGGGTCCACCTCTGAGCCCTGTGCTCCCCACAGGCCTGTCCCTGCACAAGCCAGTTCTCCATGCTAACTGCAACTGCTGGGCAGGCCTGGGAAGTCAGAGCTGCGGATTTTAGAGGGCAGAAGATGGGAGGAAATTTTTAGTATCCCAAAGGCTGATGTATAGGGTAGGATTGAAGAGGGTAGAAAAGTGTTTGTCCCTAGGGACAGAGACAGGCTGGAAAGATTTATAAATCGGATGAAGAAAGGGGCTCTCTGAATAGCCCCTTTATGGGATGGGATGGGGAGGGAGGGGCTGGGCAATGGGAAACTCGGGCTCTGGCTACTTTCTGGCCCTCTTGGAGAGGCAAGAAAGTCTCATCATCAGTAAGGCAAAGAAAAGAGCCAAACCCAGAAAACCTAGGCACAATCTCTGAGGTTGAGCTTCTCTGACAAAATCTTAACTGGAAGGGGTAAGACTCAGAAGAAATGATCTGGAGTGGAAAGACTATCCCAGAAGTCACAAAAGCAGAGGGTTTGGGATCTAACGGTGCTGAATTTGAAGTGGATTCTGATCCTAGTGTTCTTACATGACCCAAGACCAACAGCTTCCTTGAGTTTCCATAGGCTTCAGTTTATTTGTTACAAAATAATAGTGTCACCTGTCCCTGCCTTCATCCTTTGGCTTTGGGACCATGTTAGGGTAAAGAAGACTAGAGACCTGATGATGCTTGGAGTCATTTAGAAGACAGGAAATTAAGAGAGGCACGACTTGCTCAGAGCTCTTGGCAGTGGGTAGGTAGGAGCCAGCTCCAAGCCGTGCTCAGTTACCTTAACGACAGGTAGAGAGATGCAACCATTTGGCTTGCGTTGGAGCTCCTGAGAGACAGGAAAGCTCGCCTCACACTGGTTGTGCAGGTGACACCCCTGTCCAGCTATCTGTGAGTTCAGGTCTCTGAGATCAGGCTGCAGAAGATGAATGACAGGAAGGAATTCTCCTTGGGACTGGGGTGCAGCTCAGCGGTATGGTGCATGCTTAGCATGCAGCAGGCCTTAGGTTCAGTCCCCAGCATGGCAGAAAGAGGGGGACAGAAACATTCTCCTCAATGTAGGCAACATAGAAAGGCAGGCTAGGACTAGAGGACTGGCAGAGGGAGCATCCCTAGGGGTAGAGTGGCCAACTTCTCCATCTTCCTGAGGCTTTGGAGGTTGCCTAGAATGCAGGACGTACATATAAGTAAATCACTAGTTTCAGAGAACCCATAGGTATCACCGGAAGTCTTCATGCTCAAAACTATTGAGGGCTTGGGTCGTGAGGCACTAAGATCTATTTCCAGGCTGCTGAGACCATCACAGTGGGGCTGCCATGGACATACACACACTGTGCCCACAGTGAGCCTGGCTCCTCGGCTACCTAGCCCCACCCCATGCCCCAGAGCCCAACACAGTGAGCTGTGCCCCCCTGGCTGGAGTCCACTTAATTTTCTCCTAAGCTGCTTTATAAGGCAGGCTCTGCTCACTTGACATGTCCAGTCCTGCTGCAGCCACCTTTCTCTGTGGCTGAGGGCAGCTCCATTTCCATGCCCCTCTGCCAGCTGAAAGAGAGCCAGGCTCCCACTGTGCCCTTGAGTTTGTCCAGACCAGAGGGCAGGAGCAGATCCCCAGCTCCTCTGTGCCTCAGAGGAGGTCCAGCCCACCATCAGGCCAGAGAGGAGAAACAAAGCCTAAAGAAGAAGGATGGATAAAACTTCTCCCTCTTGCCTCTGCCAACATCGAATGTTCTATCAGTGTCTACAATGTGCAGAGCCCTGGAGAGAACAGGCAACCTGGACCCAGAACCAGACCCAAGGAGCGGCACGGAGCTCTGAGGCCCACAGTGCTTCCCACTCCAATTCTCCTTCTGCAGGGCTGTCCCCACTGGCCCCACCTGGTGAGTGCCGGCTGCAGAGATGTGGGCACAAAAAGGACAGAAGAGAGCCCAAAAGCCCGGCTGATTCACAGTGCAATGCAGTAATCCAGCTTTACTTCAACTGACATCTCTAACAAACAATTTTGGCTGCCAGAGGCCTAAAAAGCAAGCTAGGGAATTAAAAGGGTCAGAAATGTAATCAAACCCCCTTTTCCTTGATTGGTTCATTGACTGATTCATTTACTCACTCAATACACATTTCATGAGGGCTCTCTGCGTGCCAGCAGCTGAGCTAGGTAGTGGGTTTTAGGAGAAAGCTCACCCTGACCTCCCCCAGTGTTCACTCCTCCTCCTCACCCCCATTCTGGCTCCTTCTGTCTCATATGATCCAAATGGTAATCTCTGTGCCCTAGCAGAGAGCCGTCCTGGTAGGAACCGGCTCCACACACAGCAGCCTCTGTAGCATGAAATTTGGACAAAGCAGCTACTTGGGTTTCTGCTTCTCCCCAGTTGCTCCCTCCACCCTCCTCTGCCTGGGTTGGAAACCCTGCCACCCTCTGCTCACATGCCTGAGGCACAAGGCAGAGCTCCCAGTAAAAGAACTAGTTCAAGGATGTACCAGGCAGGAGCCAAGGGAGACAGAAATACAGCACTGCATTTTGCCCAGTGTATACATTCTTCCTCCTGGGATGCCCCAGAGAGCAACGCCCAAGCTTCCTGCTTGCTCAGCCTCCTGTCTCCTCTCCTTCCACCTGGCCTAGAGTTTCCTAGTCATCCTCCACTCCATTCCTCTCTGTCGCCCTCTCAAGGACCACAAAGGATGTCTTGGCTCTCTAGTGGCCAGCACGTGGAGAGGCACAAGGACCAGACAGTGAGAAGGAGCTGGTACAGGAAAATGAGCCTCAGTGTGTCTGGGCCCTTCTCAGGAGCCTTCTGGATGGGCAGTCTCTGGCACAATTAGGGCCAGGAGAGTGCTGGGAGCTCGAGTTGATTGGCACCTGGTGAGTACGCTTCCTTCTCTGCCCAGCGGGCTGCTGTGTCTAATTGTCTCACTGCAGATTTCAAATCAGATCTGCATGGGCAGATGGGCAAGGAGCTGAGCCAGTCCTCAGGGGACCACAAGCTCCCAGGGAGGAGCCACGTACACCTGGTTCTCTGGACCCTGGGCCTCAGGGGGCCCTGCTCAAGGGCAAGAAACCGTCTAGGCCTCCGAAAGGGGAAAAAAAAGAGCAGGCCCAAGCCAAAGCCCAGGTTCTCTTCACTCCCTCCCCAGCTTCTCCCATGCCTAGGAAAGGACAGAGCAGCTACGAGACAGCCAGGTGGCTGGGATTCCTCTCCCACCCCTGGTCTGTCCTCTGACTCAGTGTTTCTGAGGCAACCTCCCTGACTTCTCCACCTACAACCTCATCATCCTCAAATTAGTGCTGGGGCCCTGGCCACTTTTGGCTGACCCTGGCCAGGGTGAAAAGAAAAGAATCTGTTAAAAGCCGAACATGCTTCTTGGACTTTATTGATACTGGAATAAATAAATCAACTTTCGCCTGTCTGCCACTATGTAGTCTGTCTTTGTTGTGTACCTCTGCAGACTCTCAAACCCAGACACTGGATTGCTGTGAACAGGTATCCCAAAATAATAATAGCACCTCCTACATCCCAGGCACTGTGCTGAGCTCTTTATTTACATTATATCATTTAATATTCCTAATAATTACAATATGAATATTACATACCTGTAACCCCAGCACTTGGAGGCTAAGGCAGGAGGATCAAAAGTTTGAGTTCCTCCTAGGCAACTTAGTGAGATCCTGACTCCAGGGCTTGGGATGTGTCTCAGTGCAAAGATTCTGGATTCAATCCTCAGTACCATAAAAAAGTCATAATTCATAATAACCCGAGAAGGTAGGTGGAGAAGCCGAGGCAGAGAGACTTTAGCCAACTTGCCAAAGACAAACAACTAGAACATAGTGGAGTCACAATCCACACCCAAGCAAGCTGACTTCAAAGCTCTGCCCTTACCCTCTCTGCTGGGCATGTGGTGTGGGGCATGTGTGTGTGTGTGTGTGTGTGTGTGTGTGTGTGTGTGTGTGTGTGTGTGCTGTAAAGTACAAGCAATTATGCAAATAGAGGTCTCTGATAGCAGGAGCCAGGGAGTGGGTATAGGAGACAGTCAGGAAAGCTTCATGTCTCAGAATCAATCTGATTAAGTATGGACAGTATTACAGAGCTAACTGGAAAAGTCATTTGACTCTCTCAGGCTATGGCTCCCTCCATTAGCACAAAGACTTGCAATGTGACTGAAGAGCGATGCAAAGGACTCTTCCTAAGATTCCCAACCTGGCACTTTGGGGACCCCTGCCTCACTAGCCCAGACAGAGGCCAGAATGGGTGGGAGTCGTCACCCCGTTGCCACCTGGTCTTGGCCTCCACAGTGACACCTCTCAAAGAAGGACACCTCTTTCCAGAGCAAGAGATCACTTCCTGTGAAATCAAAGAGCCGACATCTAATTAGAGTGAGTAATTAATGGTAATTAGCCTCTAATGAATTAATGGGTCTAGGCAGTGATCCTCCAAGCTGCTCATATCCCAGAAAGAGAGACAACCAGACCTTATATGCCTCCTCACAGATGTGCACACAAGGACAAGTTCTTGCCTCAGACCCCCAAGCAAATAAAATGAAGGGACCTGAAGTGGATCAAAGCCCTAAACCCAACTACATTTGCAGGAAATACAGGGACAGCCGAACATGTTAAATGACATGATGATGGTGCCATCCCCAGATCCAGAATGTGAAAACACTCAGGGACATATAACCCAGCTTTTCAGGAAAACACAGAGAGGAGAAAGAAAAAAACACCTACGGATTAGGAGTGACTTTAAGGCTATGGCAACCAGTCACAATGTATGGACCTTATTTGGATCCAAATTAAACAGAAAATGGGGAGAAATCTTGGAAAAAGATGATAACCAGAGAAATACAAACACTAATAGAATTTGATTGTATTAAGGAATTGCTCATTTTGTTCAGAAATATTTTGGTGGGGTTTTTTTCCTTAAGAATCTTTAGAGATGAAATGAGAAACTGTCTAGGATTTTCTTCAAAATAATCAGGAGGTAGAAGCTGGACGTGGTAGCACACGCCTGTAATCCCAGCACTTAGGAGGCTGAGGCAGGAGAATTGCCAGCCTGGTCTATATAGTAAGTTCAAGGTCAGCCTGAACTATAAAGGAGACCCTGTCTCAAAAAACAAAACAAAACAATCGGGGTAGAAAGATCTAGAAATATATTTAAAGTAAGATGGGGCACCCAACCACTTCAACATGATGGAGGCTTGGCCTATGCATGTGACTGCATTAATCTCTCTAGTCTTATACATGCTTGAAATTTTCTGTGATAAAAAAGAAATGTTCTGAAACATAAATCAGACTCTGAGTGATCTTTACTGTGGCCATAGTGCAGTAAATTGCTCGGAGCAGGCCAGGCTCTGGAGGGTGAGCTTGGGAGAGCACAGGGCGAGAGCCCCAGACTACGTTTCCCTTCCTGGCAACCCCTGCCACAAGTCACACCTTGCTTTCTACAGCTGCGTTCACCTGGGCCTTTGACAGAGGTCAGGCTGGTCCTGCAGCAGAGACAGCCCTGCAGGACTGTTGTGCAGCCATGCTGTGCCCAGGAAACCCAGCTCTCCTCCTGCCCTGGCCTCTCTGCCGGGGAGAACATCCCAGTCCCAGGCCGAGTTCAGTGCTCTGGACCTGGGACCTGCAAAAGCAACGCGCACCTCAGCGGACGGGCTCCTGCAGAAGCTCGAGCTGAGGTTTTACCGTCTCTCTGCCTCCATCAGGGCCAAAAGTGGGAAATGGAAGGAGGGGAGAGGGCAGAAGGTGTGAGAAGCTCGAGGCCACACAAGAGCCAAGCCCGAGCCGAGCCCAGCCCAGACAGCCAGGCCACAGCCAACCCCACCTTGGGCAAACAGCTGGCACTTCCCAGGCTGCTCCCACCCTTCACACTTCCTGGTGCTATCGATCGCAGAGCTCCGGGGAGAGGAGGGAAGAGCATTCAGGAACAAAGAAGACCGAGGGAGAAGTGGACAGGGAAATCTAAGGGACAGAAGGGGCACAGAGCCTTTGGAAGGGAGGAAATAGGAGAGAGTATCAAACTTGGCACGTTCCTGAGCTCAGATTTGCTGAGTGAATGGGAGAGAAAGGGAAAGAGAGAGCTGGAGGGGAGGGTTAGGGAGGTGCCCAGAACATATAAACTGAGTCAATGACCAGGTCAGCAGAGAGCCCACCCTGTGCCCACAGCCCCACGCCTCCATTCCGGCCCAGTGTGCGCTCAGGAACGGGCTCTTACCAGCCCTGGGAGGGTCTGCGGGAGGCAGGATGCAGACACACCTCGGCCCAAGCAGTCCCTTTCCCTCCTCCTGGCAGCCTGCTCTGTCCTGCTGTCTGGGAAGCGAGGCAGGGGACTAATCCACCTGCTTCCTGGGGGTGGGGCAGCAGGTGAGGCTCCACCCCACACCAAGCCGCCAGTCAACCCGGCCTTTGGGCCACATCGCTGCAGGTCACAGGGGGTTAACAAGCACGGCCAAGGTGCTTGCTCCATATTCATGCTCACGCTGGCAGTCACAAGATGACCAAGGCACAGCTGCCTCTGGGCCACTGCCGCCTCCCTCCTCACCTTCATCCATCTTCAGGGGCCACAGGGTTGAGGCCCCTCTCAGTCAGCCACCCCAGAGCCAGGGCAAGCAGGAATCCGTCCTCACGTGTCAGGTTCTAAGGAAGTGGGCCAGCGAGTCAAGGCACCTCGAAACCAATCCTGGTGAGTCCTGACTCAACCTCAAATCCTGGCTCTGCCGTTTGCAGAGGTCACACAGCTGCTGAATGCTGGGGAGCCTCGGCTGCAAGGTCACGGTGACCCCGTCCCTCAGCCTGCACCTCCAGAGTCATGCATGGGAGCTTGCACTGAAGGAACCAGCAGCAAGGACGCTCTATAAAAGCGGGGTATCATTATCGTAAAGCAGAGTTCCTGCCCCACCTCAGAAGGAGGAGGCGGGTTTCTGTCAGACTGCAAGGCCCTCGCTGAAGAAGGATGAGTGAATGGCAAAGCAAGCCAGAAAACAGTTGAGCCCCTGGGCCAAGGGCAGCCTGCCCAGGTGGGCCAGAGAACCCAGCTCCGTCGGGATGGCAATGAAAACAGAGTGAGAAAGTAGAGACGGGAAAGGACACAGGCAGGGGAGGATGGTCTGGCCCTGGGGTTTGAATGTGTACGTGCACTGGGCTTCCTCTAACACCTCAGAGCTTGGCCAAAGCAGGCGGCACACGGGAGCGGGCAGGTCATGACCCAGTGGCTCCTTCTCTGGGTGCCCCAGGAAGGAAGCTGAATTAGTGCTCCAACCCAGGCCTCTAGGAGTTCTCTGCCTCTCCCAAGAACAATAACTCTATCAATAACAGTCTCTGACATTTACAAAGCTCTTTCTGTACCCTGACCACTTTCACTGTAGCTGTACATAACCCAGAGGGGGAGCTCTAGATTGCTATCCCTGCTCCTCGGCTGGCAGAAAGATTGGGGCCCAGAAAGGACAGTGAATTAGCTGAAGTTACACATCCTGGTGGACGAGTCAAACCAGGGACCAGCTGACTCCTCACTCTGGCCCTCACACCTCCCAGCAGCCCAGCGCTCAGTACATGAGGGACACAGTAAATCTGCAGGGGGCTTCAGTCTGGAGCAGCCTCACTCTGGAGCAGCCTCCCGGGCCTGCTCTCCAGCTACTCTGGGGATGGCTCCTTCCTGGGGAAACAGAGTCAGGATCCACTTCTGAGCCAGGCATGTTCAGGGACCTAAGCTCAGGGTTTCGCTCGAAATAAACTCCCTTAAAAATAAGAAATGTTGGGCTGGGGTAGATCAGTGGTAGAGTGCTTGCGTAACATGAGCAAGGCCTCCATTTGAACTCCAGCATGGAAAAAACAAAACAAAGCAAAACAGGCCAGGTGGGGGGAGGGTGATCCCAGCTCTCTGGGATGCTGAGGCAGAGGGGTCAGGAATTCAACCCAAAGCTGGGAGACTCAGAGACTTGGTGAGATGCTGACTCAGAATATGACTGACTGACCCACTGACTGACTCACTGACTGACTGACTCACTGACTGACTGAATGAATGGGCTAGGGATTTAGTTCAGTGAAAAGGTTTAATCCCCAGTGCCACAAAAACAAAACAAAACATAAAAACAGGGCCAGGGATTTAGCTCAGTGGCACTGCACCTGCCTTGCAAGTGCAAGGTCCTGAGTTCAAACTCCAGTATCAAAAAAAACCCCAACCAATGTGTAATCATTTTGTTCCTGATCCTGGATGAGCTTACCTAGTCAGCCTATGTAAAATGTTAGACTTTCTGGGCTGGGGATGTAGCTCAGTGGCACCGCACCTGCCTCGCAAGTACAAGGTCCTGAGTTCGATCCCCTTTACTGAAAAAAAAAAAAGTTAGACCTTCTGAGGTTGTGGGGGCTTGAGGAGATCCAGCCATGGGCCATTTCTCCCCAGGCCTTGAACATGAAAGGCCAAAAGCAACATGATTCCAGGGATGGCGAGGAGGAGAATCCCACCTCCAGAACCTGCGCGGGGGGTGCACGGCAGACCTGCAGTACAGCCCATTCACACTTAGACCCAAGTGCTCATAAAACCTCTCCCGAGGTGAACGTGCTTCTGGCAGGAGAGCCCACCAGACATGCAGCTAATCCGTCTGAGGGGAGTGGGGAGCATCAGGGTGAGGCGGAAGCAAAGCCCCCTCCGGATCCTGCTCAGTCAAATCTCAAAGCTTGGGGCTGAGGGCTCTCTCTGACTCTCCCAACAACTTTCCTAATCATCTGTCAAGTGCATTTGAGTTTCTTATAGGATCACCATCCAGAGGAGCTCTGGACCCACCCTTCTGAACTTGGCCTTTAAAAAACTAAAGAATAATTAGATAGATAGATAGATAGATATAGAGATATGAGCAAAGTGTGTTTTGATATATGAATACACTTGTGGAATGAGCAAGTCAGGCTAAGTAGCACACCTATTACCTCGCATTCTTATCATTTCTCTGTGGTGAGGACATTTAAATCCACTCTACTAGCAATTTTGAAATAGGGAATACATTATCACGAACTAGTCACCATGCTGTGCAAGATCACAGGGACTTATTCCTCCTGTCTGGCTGAACGACATCTCCCCTTTCCCCATCCACTCCTCCCATGGACTTGGTCTGGATGAGGTCACCTACCAGGAAAGGGACAGAGGCACTTTACCACTGCATGGTCCTCTCGCCTTGGCCCCTCAAGGGCCAATAGATCACACCCCCAGGCCACCTCCACCTCTATTCCAAGCTGGGCTGCGGATGGACAGGGAGTTGTTTAGCTTGGCCTCCGCCCAGCACTGCAGACAACTCCGCTTGCTGTGTAGACACCGAGACAGGGCCCCTGGTCCAAGGCCTCCCTTCCTTCCCCAGCAGAGAAAGGCTCTAGAGGAGCCCCCTCCTCGAGGTAGGGCAGGGATTAGGCTGCAGCAGCAGGCTTCTCTGTTCTTTGCTCTTTGTCTCAGACCAAATGCACTAAGAGAAGAGGGCATTTGGGGAACCCCACACAGTCCCCAACTCCAAAGCTGGCAATGCCAGGGAGATGGCACCAATTTCGATGAATAGAGATAAAAAAAAAATGACCCTGGGAGGAAGAAGACAGGGAGGAGTCACCTCCCCGCCTCTGCTCTGCCTGGACAGTAAGTGCTGAGCCCAGGGATGAAGGGCTGGCTACTCGGAGCCGGGCACTGGGGATGTGGGGCACACGAGGCAGGGCAGGCCATTCCGAAACCTTCTTTCAGCGCTGCCACACAGCTCTGCTCTGCCCGGCCATTTCGCCTCCTTTGCTTTGATGGCCAGCAGACAATTCTGTCGGGTCACCTTTAAGAGGCGCCTCTAAGGTATTCTGGGGCAAAAGTCCCTGCAGGAGGAGTGGCCCAGTGGAAACCCCTCTAGTGTCAACAGTCCTTCTAAAGGATCCTGTATCTAATGCCCCATCTGGTCCCTAGCGCCATGATCCTCACCCTCTGACGGTCGTCACCATCTCATTTTACCCTAAAACTTGGGTTTCCAATCCCACTTGAGGCCCTGAAATAGCTCAGTGTGTCATCATCAAGCCCCATGTCCAACCAGTGCCCCTGTTTGCCCTGCTGCCTTAGACCACAGATTAAACACAACCCCACGCCTGGCTGGGCCCTGTCCTCCCCAGCCCTGCTGCCCTGCAGATGACAGAGCCTCCACTCTGGTCCCCCTGCTCTCTCTAGGTGACAATTCAGTCACATCCTGGTTCACAAACCTATAGTGCTCCACTACTGCCTACAGGATAGAGTCTAAACTGTTTAGCTTAAAATGCATGGCCATTTATAACCCAGCCCAATTTCTTTACACAGTGTGATCCCCTTTTACCAACCTGCAGCAAACCTAAAAGCACAGATTTGGTTCAAGTGTTTTATGCCATGGGAATTCCGTGGAAGGAGAGGTCACTTCTGACTGAGGCCTTCAGGGAAGACTTCCTAGGAGGGGAGTAGGGGGCATGTGCTTGTGGGAGACCTAGGCAGAATCATGCACATACATTCACCCTCCCAAGGGCTTGGAAGCGTAAAGGACACATCCGGACACACATGTGCAAATCCCCATGGAAGCAGGAAACGCTCTTCTGTACGTGAAGAATGGTCAAATCCAGGCTTGGGGTCAATGACTGAAGCAGCATCACAAAAGCTAGCAACTGCAGGACACAAGTCTCCTGCTAGGGCTGGACCACAGCGACAGAGAGGGCTGAGTCTGAGGCTCCCACTGCCCTGCCTGAGCCCTGCTGTGCAACCAAGGAGAGGCCTGGGCCAAAGGCTGCACCTGAAGGCAGGGAGGACAGAATTTTAAAACAATTGCTAGACAGAGTGGCGCCTGCCTGTAATGCTAGCTACTTGGGAGGCCGAGGCAGGAGGATTGTGAGTCTGAAGCCAGCCTGAGCAATTTAGCAAGACTCTGCCTCAAGATAAAAAATAAAAAAAGGCTGGGGATGTAGCTCACTGATAGAGCGCTTACATTGCACGTGCACAGCCCTGGGTTGCAATTTCTGTTCCACAGAAAAAATATTTTTAAAGGAAGGCAGGAAGGAAAGAAAAAAAAAAGGAAAGAAACTCTTGCCTTAATGGATTTCCAGACTTCTCAGGTTGAACCTTTGGAGGGAAGAGTGTGGGAGAAGAGAGAAACTCCAATCTCCACCTCCTCTGCCTTCAGTGCTTCTGGAACCTCGATGCTGTCTATCAGCGGCTGAGCAGGGGGGCTGGAGATGTCACTGAGGTCGGGAATGACGGGACAGAAGACCGGGCCAGACCAGTGGACGCCTAAGCGAGCGGGCTTCTCCCTTCCGGGCAGTGTCTCAAGCCAGAGGATGAGACAGAGCTGCAGGGCTCAGGGAAAGACACCAAGGAATACTAGTCAGAGACTCCAGCTCTGGCCAGCCCTGCCACGGCTGCCAGACCTCGCTGGCCCAAAGCACGCCTCACCTCGGACACGCCACCAGCTCACCTTCTGAAGGGCATCCCTGCGCGCTTCAGCACAGAGAGCAAAACACTGGAAACGACTGAGAGGCGAAGAGAGCAAGTAAGTGAGCATGAGGATGAGGGAAAAGAGAACTGATGAGCTCTTGTTGCAATTAATTTTAGAAGACCAAACAAAAGCAATTAATGTGAGCGGGTGGAATCCCCCGGCTCAGCTGCTCTCGGGGAGGCTGCCGGGTGATGAAGACCTCGCTGTCTGCACTGTGATTACAAATGAGATGGGGAGACTCTCACCGGGGGGGATGAATTCCGGTCCACCCCACCCAGGGTTCCAGGCCCAGGGGAGGAGCAGCTTGGAAGCAGTACCAAGCAGTGATGTGTGAGTAGGTGGACAATGCACACGTCAAGGACACTAAAAGGACAGGTCCATCGACCATGTCGCTGGCTTATTATCAAGGCTGCAGATGTGGAGAGCATGTGTCAAACCCTTAGAATAGCGATGGCAAACCTGTGGCACACATGCCACCGCAGGCACATAGAGCCTTCTCTATTGGCAAGCAAGCCAAGCTGCCCCAACCAAGCTTTGACAAATTATCAGCGTGCACACAACAGCAAAGATCACACTATTCATGCAAAAGCACATCAAATGCAAACTTTTACCTTTCAAAGAAAGCTGTTTGTCTCACTGAAAGCTCTGTTATTGGGTTTTTATTTTAAGACAATGTTAACGTGTGAGTTGTTTTTTGTAAACTAAAAGTTCAGTACTCAGGTTTAACTGCAGTGTTGGTACTGGATTGAGAGTTGCAGTTTAGTCACTCGGTGTCTGAAAGGTTCGCCATCACTGCCTCAGAACAAGACATCATGGCAGGACAGACAGTGCGGATGCCTACTGGGTGCCGAGCCCCACACAGTGGTTTGCACGTCCTATTCCCTTTCATCTAGACCACTCCATGAGCTCAGTATTATCTTCCCCATTTTACAGATGAGGAAACTGAAGTTCTAGGAGGCTGCATATCCAGGAGAGAACATGGGCCCTATGTCCCCAAAGACTTAGGTTTGAATCATGGCTCCACAACTTCCCAACCATGTGACCCAATCATGTCGCCTTGCACATGTTATTTAACTTCTCCAAGTCTCAGTTTCCTCATCTGTAAAATAGGAATACTGCTACTTATGCCCCAGGTGGTAGTAAAACTTAATTCATGTAAAGCACCTAGCCAGTGCTGGTAAGGGCACACACTAGGTGTTCAGTAGATGCTTATTCTCTTTCTCTCTGGTATTAAGATAACAACTTACTCATTAGTTCAACAGCCAGGGGAGTGTCCATGTTTGTAAAGGAGGGAAGGGCAGGGAATGTACAGAAGCTCTGACATGTGCCAGGCACTTTACTGGGTTTTTAGGGCGGGGTGTAGAGAACAAGAAGAACATGGCAGCTTGCTTTCAGAAATCTACAACCTAGCAGGACAAGCTCAGGAACAACTGAATGTCGGCAATGTGTGATGAGAGCCTCAGACAAGAGGGACAAGGGACAGGGCCTTGGGAATTTAAAAAGAAGAGGCAAGAGGGATGCAGCAGGAGAGCTCCGGGTCCATGCACTGCCAGGCAAGGGGGTGCGGCATTCACATGACCTCTGAGCACGGGCAGGACACTGAGAAGCAAGGGCAGGACAGGAGGTGAGGGAAGTGGAGAGGCGGGGCTTCCACCCAGCTTCTGGAAGATCGAAGATGGCTTCCAGTTCTTTGCTCCTCTTCCTATTGAGAGGTGGAGTCTATTCCTCTGCCCTTTGCATCTGGAGTTACTCAGCTTGGCCAGCGGAAGGCGACAGATATGACACTGTGTGACTCTGGGACAAGGGCATAAGAAGCCTGCGAGTTTCTATTTGAGTGTCCTGGGATGTTTTGCTGGGGATGGAGCCCTGGGCTTGGCGTGCTAGGCTCTACCACTGAGCTCTCTCCCTGCCCAGAATGGTGTCTCTTGAGTTTCTCTGGCTCTGAACTACCTGCCTGGCTGAAGACCAAACCAGGCGGAGGGGCCACCTGTGGGTGTCAAAATGACAGGTGCAGTTCAGCTCCTGGATGACAGCCGGCAGCACTTTCCAGGCACATGAGGAGCTGGCCTGGCTGTCCAGCCAGTGGGACCTTTGGATGACTCTTCCCGACTCAGGCTGGATCAATAGGACTCATAAGTCAATCTCCCCCGGGGAAATAGCTGGGAAGAAATCAGTACATATAAAGATGTTTAAGACAGAGCTATTCATAACAGCAACAAATTGGAAACAACCCAAATTCTTGGTAACAAGAAAAGAGCTCTATGGTAATGCAGTAATATGACAGAATTATTTATAGCTATTTAAGATGACAAGTTTATAGACCACTGTCATACCTGAGAGTGTTTGTACAAAATAACGTCAAACAAAAAATAAAAGCATGACAGGACAACAGCCCCACTCTAATTACAAATAGTAGAAACATTAACAAAGAGGGGAAGGACGCATGGAATAGGCATATACTACTTAGCCTTTTTTTTAAAACAGTGGATTAAATACCACTTTTTTTTTTCTTTTGTAGTATTGTTTACTGAACCCAGGACCTTTCCACTGGGCTACATCTCCAGCCCTTTTTATTTTTTCTTTTGAGACAGAGTCTCACTGAGTTGCCCAGGTAGGACTCTTACAATTCCCCTGCGTCAGCCTCCCAAATGGTGGGGTTACAGGTGTATACCATCACACCTGGCTCCATGTTGTATTTTTTAGAGACACCTTTATTACATAGTTCAGACTAGCCTTAAACTAAGTATGTAGCCCAGGCTGGCCTCAAACTCAGTGATCCTCCCGCCTCAGCCTCCCGAGTGCTAGGATTAAGGTGTGCACCACCATGCCTAGCCCTCCATTTTTCAAAAGTACAGTACCAGTTCAGAAGATGTAGCTCAGTGGTAGACCACTTATCTAACACGCATGAGGTGCATGAGGTGGCTTTCATCACTAGCACTGCAAAAAAAATTTTAAAAAGAGGAAATCTTTTTTACACATACTTATAATCACATACTTATAATCAACTTACTTACCTATAATGGCACACACATATAATCAACTACTCAGGAAGCTGAGGCAAGAGGATCGCTTTGAGCCCAGGAAATCAAGAATAGCCTGGGCAACCTGATATCCTAAAACTGGAGTCATGACTGGATGGGAATTGGAAGAAGATAAAATTTGGAAATACCAGAAGATGTTCTCTGCTACCCAGGGAACTGGAGTAAAATCCCAGGCCCAAGGCAGGGGGAAGAGGAAGAGATGGGCGGGAAGACAGGGGTGGAGGGAGTAAGTGGGGAGGGGGCTTTGGCCTCTCCTCAGCAGGGGAGCTGAATGTTCGACAACAAACCCACTGTGTTTGCTGACACAGTGTGAAGAGAAGGACTCACACAAAAGCCACCCATTATCCCATAATTATTGTCTCTCTCATGTCTGCAATTAGCGGCTGTCTGAGAGGCCGCTGCTGGAGTAAATAAATGTTCGCATGTTCGCCGCATTAGAGTCGATCAGCCAGCTGAAGCGCCAATTAACAACCCCACTGCAGACACTCAGCACCCAGCAGCAAGCTCGGGAGGAAGGGGACAGAGGAGATAATGTACATCCTGGGCACCCGCATCCCAGCAGCAGGCCAGGGTTGCTCAAGGCAACATCTTGAGCCCAAGAGGAGAGGCCATTCTTGTCTCAAATGAGTCAAAGCAGGGCAGGTAGGTGCTCCACCCCAAGTCAGAGGGGTCTGCATTGTTCACGTCCCTGGCAGCTGCTAGGGAAGGGAAGAGGCAAAAGAGAGAGCTTTCTGAAAACACTGATGCCAGGGTGCCCATCACAGACCAGCTGAATCAGGCTGTCTGCAGGGGAGGGAAGGGATGGGGCCCAGGGACATGTATTCCTTTAAAGCACCTGGGGCTGTGGACACTACTCCGGTTTTCCTCAATTACAGATGAGGAACCCGAGTCCGGGGCAGGAATACCGGACTTCACACAGGTGACAGAGCCAGCAGGGACCAAGCCACAGCTTGAACCAGCCCCACTGGCTGCACTGCTGTCACACCCAGGCCTGCCGGCTGAGGAAGGAATGAACCCTCAGTGGGGCAGCAGGGGCTGCTCCTGCCCCGCTGTGACCCGCTCTTGATCGGGATCCCACATACTGAAGTGACAGCCTGACTTGAACAAAATGGAGTCTATCAGCAGTGTAAAACCAGCACTGAAAATTCAAAAAGATTCCAATTATACATATAATCCAGAGGTTTAAAATAGGCGCAAAAGCACATTACTAATAAAATGGGGGAAACAACTACAATCTAAATATTTTTTTAAAGTATGGATATTTTGTAAAAACTTTATCGTGGGCATCTTAAGAAGTAAACAGGGAGCCTGTGATCAAATAATCTGGAAATAGTTTTGCTGTCTATCCCGGGAACCCAGACAGAGGACACTTTTTAAGAGCTTGGAGGGGGGCTAGAGTGGCAGAGCACTCACTTAGCAAGGCCCTGGGTTCAATTCTCATCACATTAAGGAAAGAAAAGAAAAAACAACAGCAACAATTCACCATTCATTCCTGCCCCACACTGAATAATTAGGGTAGTACTTCTCAAATTTTACTGTACATATGAATCACCTGAGGGATGGCATTAAAACCAAGGTTCTGATTGAGCACGTAGGGTGAGACCTGAGATTCCGTATTCTGTGTCTGTCTGTGGGGGGGGGGGGGTACTGGGCATTGAACCCAGGGCCTTTGCACTGAGCTACATCCCCAGCCCTTTTTTCATTTTTTAAATTTTGAGGCAGGGTCTCACTAAGTTGCCCAGGCTGGGCTCGAACTTGCTATCCTCCCACTGCAGCCTCCCAGAGTGCTGGGATCACAGGTGTCTGCCACCTCGCCTGGCTGAGATTCCTCATCCCTGATAAGTCCCCAGCAGACATAGGTGCTGCTAAGCCATCAAGTAGAGGGATTTAGAGAGTCTCAAAGCTCTCCTGTAAAACCTGGCCCTTTGAGCATGCTAGAGGCACCTGTCCCTGACTTCTGGCTCAGAAACTTCCAGAAAACGGAGGAGCTAAGACTGGAGATAAGGCAGGGCCAACAGTACATGCTCAGCTCACTTGAGAAGTAAAGATGTTCAGTGAGCAAAGAAGAGAAGAGACCATGTACAGTGGATTTTACATCAGCTCACCACGGGTCAGGGCTCTCTGAACAAAACAGCAGCGTCCAGAATACAATCAGGAAGGAATCAACCATGCCAATGAGGCTCATATGTGGCCTTGGGCTTCCCGGAGCCGGACCCTCCCCTAACTTGGATCACAGCTTTCATGCAGGATAGCGGAGAACTAAGCCCAAGAGCTGTCCGTGATAAAATAACCTGCAGGCTTCAGTACAGTGAGCTAAATGAAAACACTGGTGACTTGGAAACATAGTGTGATAAAACAGAAATATTATTGTCCAATTGGAAGGCATCAGGGCCCCACAGTACAGGCCACATCTGGAGCTCAGTGCTTGAGTCTAGACTTCTTATTTTAAGAGAAGATTAAAAGTAACCACATATTGAGTTGCCTAGAGTTGCCAGGAACGGTTCTAAGATTTTTACATGTACTGATTTTACTCTCTCAACAACCCTATGAGGTAAATACTATTATCAGGTTCATTGTACAGATGGGTAAACAGAGGCTTGGCAAGGTTAAGGATTATAAGTAAGGTCACACAGTTGCTGAGTGTGGAGCCAGGCGCAAACACAGCAGACAGACACCGGAGCCTGTATCTTTCCCATGATGTCCTGTGGTCTCTTGACATTTATCTGACTCTTAATGAGACAAAAGGGAGCCTGGAAGAAGACGGTAGGGTGTTGAGCTAGACTCAAAGTGTGGCAGTTGGAGGAAGAAAATCGAGCTCAGCATTAAGGAGTGGTACAGGCTGGAGCTGTCTGACAGTGGAAAAGGACGCTGCTCCTGATCACTGAGGGTGTCTATCAGTGGTGACCAGCTGATCACAGGCCTGGGACCCTGGAAAGGCGAGTGCTATATGAGAAGAAAGCCGAACCAAAAGAAAGACCACTTCCAAGGCTGAGCCACTAACTCTCCCCGTTGTCTTGGCCTCTCTATCTGGGAGAACAGACTGACACCTGGCACACAGTGCTTGTAACAGGCTACATGTAGCCCAGACTTGCCCACTGATTCTGCTGTGTGATGGAGAGGAAGTGACAGCAATAGCCAGGCCCCACCTTGGCCATGATGCCTGTGAATTGAACCCAAGGGAGGATTGTGGGAAATATGCAAATGAGCTGCTGCTGCTACCTCCTTGTTCTCCTCACCTGTTATCTCAGGAGGTTCTTGTGGGAGTGACAAACTCCCCTAAGGTGGCTAAAAATAGCTCGTTCCTTCTCAAAGAAATACTAAAGATATACACAGTCAACTATAAGATGTTTAAAAGATGTTCAGTGTTTCCTAGGTCTAATTGTCCTTCAGTCCAGAACCTTACCTATGTTACCCTCTGAAAGCAAGGGACAAAGGAACATTTATAAGAAGGAAGGTGGACAAGGACACACAAGATATGATCCAATTCTACCCTGGTGGGGAAACGGCAATCCTGGCTCCAAGCTGGAAGGAGGAAAAATACCTGAGGTCTCAGCCCAGGGAAAGATTTGGGCTAGGGGCAGGGTCATTACACCTCTTGCATGTCACACCATCTCCAAAACTAAGGAAGGTGGGCAAGGATACTTATCAAGAACTACTCATTTTAGGGTATAAAATCAACACACAAAAATCAATAGGTTCCTGTATACCAATAATGAACCCACTGAAAAAGAAATCAGGAAAACAATTCCATTCACAATAGCTTCAAAACAAACAAAATACCTAGGAATCAACCTACTCAAGAAGGGGAGAGACCTCTACAATAACAATTATAGAACACTGAAGAAAGAAATTGAAGAAGACATTAGAAAACGGAAAGACATCCCTTGTTCTTGGATCAAAACTAGTGTCATGAAAATGGCAGTCTTACCAAAAGTGATCTGTAGATTTAATGCAATCTCTATTAAAATACCAAACAAGATTCTTCACTAAACTAGAAAGGATAATCCTAAAATTCATACAGAATCAGAAAAGATCCAAATAGGCAAAGCCAATTCTGAGCAAAAAGAGCAAAGCTGGAGGCATCTCCACAAGGAATTTCAGGTTATATTATAAAGACATAGTAACAAAAACTGGCACAAATGGGCCGGGGATTTAGCTCAGTGGTTCCAGCGCCTGCCTCGCAAGCGCAAGGTCCCGAGTTCAATCCCTGGTACAAAAGAAAAAAAAAAAAACTGGCACAAAAACAAAAATGCAATCCAGGCATGGTTACACGCACATATTCTAGCACTCTGGGAAGCTGAGGCAGAAGGATTACAAATTCAAGCCTAGTCCGGGAATTTAGTGACTTAGCAAGACCCTGTCACAAAATTTAAAAAATAAAAAGGGCTGGGAATGTAGCCCAGTGTGAAGGCCCTGGGTTCCATCCACAGAACTGCAAAAAGGAATGTAGACAATGAAATAAAACAAAATACAGAGCAAAACCCCATGTACCTGTAGCCATCAGATTTTGATAAGGGGCCAAAAACATATGTTGAAGAAAAGACAGCCTCTTTAACACATGGCACTGGAAACTACATATCCACTTGCAGAGGACTGAAAGTAGATCCCAATCTGCTACCCCACAGTACAATCAAGTAAATATGGATCCAAGGCCTACATACGAAAAGAGACTTTGACACTGCTGGAGGTAACACAGGGGAAACACTTAAAACCATAAGCACAGGAAAGACTTCCTAAACAGTCTCCAGTAGCACAGGAAATAATATCAAGAATCAATAAAAGGGGATGGGGATTTAGCTCAGTGGTGCTGTGCCTGCCTCACAAGCACAAGGTCCTGAGTTCAATCCCCGATACCGGAAAAAAAAAAAAAGAATCAATAAATGGGCCAGGCGTGGTGGCATGAGCAATCCCAGCACTTGGGAGGTTGAGGCAAGAGAATCACCATGAGTTTGAGGCCAACCTGGGCTATATAGTGAGTTCAAGACCAACCTGACTACATAGTGAGATCCTGTCTCAAAACCCAAGAGAGAAGAAAATCAGTATGGAAAAAAATCAGTATGAAGATTCCTTAAAAACTAAAACAACTGGGCTGGGGATTTAGCTCAGTGGTTTCGCCGCCTGCCTCGCATGCACAAGGACCTGGGTTCAATCCCCGATACCAAAAAAACCAAACTAAAACAATTACCATTTCACTCAACTACAACTCTCCTGGGTATGTTCCCAAAAGAATTAAGACATTGTATTAAAACATGCATACCCATGTTTATAGCAGTACAATTCACTATAGCTAAGCTCTGGAAACAGCCTAGATGTCCATCAACAGAAAAACGGATAAAGAAAAAATGGTAAGTATATACAATGAAATATTACTTAGCCATAAAGAAGGATACTGTCTCACCAGCAGGAAATCAGATGGAACTTGAGAACATCCTGCTAGCAAAATAAACCAGACTCAGGATGTTAAGCTATTGCATGTTTTCTCTTACATGAAACCTAAAATATGATCATCAAAATAAAAGAGAGATGATGGGAAACAGAAGGTAGACTCTCAGAGATGGGGAAGGAGAGTGGGATAAGGGACAGGAAAGGGAGGGAGGGATTAGATCTTTTTTTTGGTACTGGGGATCAAACTCAGGACCTTGTGTTTGCCAGGCAGGCACGGTGCCACTGAACTAAATCCCCAGCCCCAAGGGAGGGATTAGAAATTATCAAGATATGCATGTATCAATTCCTCAAAACGAACATCACTATTCTGTATTACAAGTGTGCACTAATAAAAAAAATGAATAGACAATACCCTAATAGCTGTGGGGAAATACAAATCTATCAGCTAGAAAGACATATGCAGCTTGACTATTACAGAACAACTTCTGTTTCCTACCAGCCGTTTCAGCCAATAAAAGGCCAGTTTTTAAAATGTAGCTTAGTAAATTGATGACTTTAGCCTTGGGTCTTGCAACATGAGACCTAGGGATGCTGGGCACAATCAGGATTGTTTTTCTTCCTTTCCAGGTACTAGGGATTGAACTCGGGGCTTTGCACATGCCAAGCCCTTTTTCAAATTTTTATTTTGAGACAAGGTCTAAGTCACCCAAACTGACTTTGAACTAGAGATCCTCCTGCTTTAGCCTCTTGGATGCTGGGATTATTTATAGGCGTGGGCTTGGAATTTCCTAATAAGGAAGCAGCTTGATCCACGTGACCCCCACCCACCAGGTGCCTTTCTGTCACTCATCCCGGCCCCTGCCCTCTGTTCCTACTAAGAGCCCTCTTCACACTCCCCATCTCTGCTGTGCGGTTCAGAAGCCTCAGTGTCTCCCTCTTCTTCCAGCCTCCTTCAGGTCTGGGGTCTGTCACCAGGAGACATGTCTCGAAGGATCTCTATCCCCACCCAACTCACGTGGCACAGAGGTGCGGGCTCAGCCTCACCCACGGCACAAGTCCTAGAGTTGGTGGGGGAGTAGCACTCGAGCGTCACCTGAACAGGCCAGCAGGTCAACAGTGACTCCCCAGTACCCATCTCTCACCTCATGTTCTCCCCTCCCCTGAGCCAGATGTCCCCGCAAAAACCCCTGGGCCAAATCTCCCTTCTCTGCTGAGGTCAGACCTTCTTGACCTTCAGGGTCAGCTCACCCAGCATCCCCAGTCTCGAGCCACACCCTCATCTATCAGGGAGAGTGACTTCGGGCCCAGTGAGCAAGAGCAGACAGGTGCAAGCGTGGGCACAGTGGGAGGCAGAGACAGGGTCGAGCCCACCCTGCTAGCCACAGGTCTGCACGACTACACTGGGTGTAAATGAGGAGCATGCGTTTCCGGATTCCAAGAAGGCTTTGCTGCAAAAGGAGGGTCTGGCGGCCGAGGGCCCCCACTCTGTAGATACCCACATGGGTGGGAGGGAGCTGTAAGCACGGGCTCTGGGCTTGGTCCCTGGTTCTCCCTCCACCCCACCTCTGCCCCTAACCCTCCTCAGTTTCTCAGGGACTTTCTGTGTGGTCGGAAGGGTTCCCTAGACCAGACCAAGGACAGGTGGCAGCCTCCCTAGATGCACATGGTCCCTGAGTGGCTTGCCCCTGACTGCTGGAGGCCACAGCGTCTACTGCCCGTCTCTTCCAGGACACAGGGTCTGGGAGCCAGGAGTGTCGGCCAGCTGGGCAGCCCTGAGCTACAGCTGGTGATGGAGGTGCCATTGTCTGGCTGGCCAATATTCCTGCTTCACACTTGAGTCAAAGAGGGGCAATAAAAGGACTTGGGAAGGAACTGTGGAAATAGCCACACATTTCAGTTTTGACTCCTCCCCACCTCCCAGTGTGACCGTGGTACGTGGTCCATCATCTCAGAAATAGTTTCTTCATAAGTGAAAAAGGGAAACAGAAGGCGCCCTGGAGGAGAATCTGAGGGGAGGCAGTATGTGGGGGGGCACAGGGCAGAGCACACAAACGCAGAGAGGGGCTGGGAGGAAGGCACTCACCCGACTTCACAGCGAGAACAAGCTCTTCTTTAGGCACCGAGCAACCTCCTCGCCCTCTTAAAGTATCACTTCTCTTTTCTGAAGTGCACACTCGCCCAGCCACCCACACAGCCCACGTGAACCGTCCACGGTGCTGGCCCGACAAGTTACAAAGGGGACCAAGAGCCTAGGAAATGTAAGGAGAGCCAGGGCGAGACAGACACCTCTGGCTGCTCCCATTCTGGCAGCTGGAAGTGACGCGTTCAAGTCAGTGGTGCTGATTCCTTAACAAGAAGCTCAGAGGGACATGGACACAGCTGGGATCCAAGCTTCTTGCCGCCCCTCTCAGCCCCACAAGCCGCATCACCAGTGAGGGCAGCTAAAGCTGTGAAAGGAATACACCAAACGGAAAGGGGGTGCCCCTCGGCTCGCCAGACACACCCAGCCCGTTCTGTTTGCAAAGGGCAAAGTCCCCCCGGGAAGGGAGGGACGGCACTGTCTACTAACCTCCTCCACCCAGATCCGAGAGTCTCTCCCTGGGAGCCTGAGAAACAGGCTAATAGCACAGCGCAGTTGAAAATGGAACCGAGCAGCATGGCGCCTCCACGTGGTCCTCTTAGCGCAGGCCTTATCTTTATCTCAGGAAGTCTGTGCAGGGCCAGCAGCCCACCTGGGTGTTCCAGAGCCACTCTTCCCCCTCTCCCTCCAGCCACCGCCAACCTCAACCTCTGGGCACCAAGCTCTGCCCCCGGCCGCCAGCCTGTGGTGGAGCCTGCACTCGGCAGCTGACCAGCATCTCTGTCATCATACCAGAGACAATGAAAAATTGGCCTTTCTGTGGACTGGCTGAAGGCTCTCCTGTCAGAAACGTCCCTAGGACACCCGAGACCTTCAGCAAGGGCCAGGACCCTGGCTAGAACCCAGCTGTCAAGAAGGGTTAGCTTCCCACAGCCAGCCCCGCCCTGTCCTCCTCACTCACTCCCCTCACTCTGAGGGGACACCTGGATGGCTTCAGTCCACCTCGCCTTTCCACAGCTCTCCTCAGCACTTGCCTCTGCAGTCCCAAGGCAACACACTAGGGGCCCCTGAGCTCTGGGTGTGGCTCCAGACCCTCAATTTTGAGGTGACCAGGGAAAATCTTTTCAGGTCTTTTAGATCTGCCTCTTTCTGAATAAGAAGAATCCGTCAGTTCTTCTCACAGCGAGACCCAGCACTGGGGCACGCCATGAACCTGAGCAACAGACACCCCATGACTGCTGCCTCTGTGACCCTGGGCATGTGGCATGACCTTGGAGCCTCAGTCCCTCCACAGACAAGAGCTGTGAGGAGCCAACAGGTGACTGGAAATGCAGAAGATGCAAGAAAGCCCCCCCCACACACAACTCCTTGGCATTTCTCACACTGAATCCAGTAACTCACCCATGACTGTAAAATCTGGCCCAAGGGTCAAGATTGTCTTTAGAAAAAAAAAACAAAAACAAGACCAGCCTGGACTAGAAATATATCAGGAAGCTAGTGTAGGGATACATGTTGCTAGATCATAATGAGAAATGCATTTCCACCGGATGCCACACACACACAAAAATCTCCACTAGGTCTTACTTTGCAAGCTTCCCCACTCACTGGCTCACCTGGATGACTTGCTTTCCGCCTCCAGCAGATTGGGATGGTGAAGGACCAGGTGTCCAGGGCTCAACAATTCCAACCACACCCCACCCACCCCAGGTTCAGGCTGGGCTCCAACTGGGCTGCACCATGGGCAGAAGCAGTTCACGCACGGGCAGGGAAGCATCTACCGAAGGGACGATCAAGATGGAAAGGGAAGAGGGGACTGTCCCAAACAACGGCCCCGGAGGCCCATGTCTGCCCCTCCGATTTATAGATGATGAAACCAGGGCTCAAAGAGGTTCCATTGATATGGGGGGAACATCTGAGGTCTGGGTGTGGCTCTCCATGGGTTTCCCACAGAACCAGCTGCCACTCTCACTGGCAGGAAGAGCTCCTACATCCCCATCATACCTGTCCTGCATTGGCCAAGACAACACACACCACGAAACACACACACAAGGCCAGGAGCCACACAGCACCCTGTCCTACCTGCCCTTCTCTGGCTTTCCCAGTCCCAAGAGGGAGAGAGATGACTGTACTGGGGGCATCTGGGAATTGTCTTCCTTCTTGTCCCGCCCTCGTCCTTCTCCGTCTCCTTTGAGACTGATTCCCCCCAGCTCACCACCCCCTCCCCCCAAATACCAGCTAACTTGTTACCCAGGCAACCCAGCTGGGAGGCTGCCAGTTACCACGGCAACCCAGCATGGCCGCCAGGCTGCCTAGCTTAGGAAGGTCAGGGGACCAGCCAGGCTATGGAACAGGCTATGGAGCAGCTGGGATGTTGCTGGCAGGACTGGCTCAGGCCAGGAGGCCTCTATGCCAAAGGGAATTAAGTTCCTGCTATCAGGGGACCTTTCAGTTCCCCCCACTTAGACCATGAACCACACAGCTGTGTTCTGGCACCAGAGTCTAATCGCCCCAACTTTTTCCACAGAGTTCTGGTCACTTCTCCTCAAGGGCGCTTTCTCAGACTGAGCAACCACTGGGTGTCACTCAGCCTAGCCAGGACCCCCACCCCTCCTCCTTTCTGAGCCTATTCAGGAGTGGATATGCATGCAATATGTATGTCTCTCCCTGCAGATGTGTTCTCTTTCTCTCTCTCCCTCTCTCTCTTTCTCTCTCTCTCTAGGACATATGTTGGCAAAAATAACAAAGAAGAGCTATTATTTTCTAGCACTTACTGTGCTTAGCATGTCCTACCTGCCTTGTGTGAAGTTTCTCAGGTGATCCCCAAAACAAACACATTGCCTCACTTTGCAGATACAGCAACTGCAACTTAGAGAAGTTAAGGGAGTTGCTCAAGGTCACGAATATAAGACAGAGGGTATGGATGTCCTGAGATTTCTTGAGCTACTGGCGTCTGCCCTTCCTTGTCCAAGCCACCACCTGGATTGGCTTTAAGGAGACATTTTGAACATTTATTCAATGATTATTTGGTGCCAGGTGTTTTCTTTTTAAAATCCATTTCATTTCATCTTCACACCTATGAAGGAGGCTTTAGTCTCCTCACATGAGAGCTTAGGAAACTGGGGGCCAGAGAGGCCATGTAACTCTCCCAAATACTCTCCCACGAGGAGTCAGCTTAAGGTTTCTATCTCAAGGTACCCTCTTGTGACCCTTGCAGGAGCGGGAGGGTCTAGCTCTTTCTTGGCCACCAACATATGTGGCATATGTCTATCATATGCAGGGCAATCACTTACTGACCAACTGTGAATTTTGTAATCTAGGACCCGTGTGATGGCTTTTGTTTAGACGTGGCCCCCCCCGCCCCCGCACCAAAGCCTCATGCGGTCATAGGTGGGTCTTTTTCAGAGGCCGCTGAATCTAGAATGTGTAATGCTGGGATTGATCCATGGCACTTCGATTGATCCCTGGCGCAATGATAGGCTCAAGGGCACTAAGGTTAGGGTGTGAGTGCTACCTGCCCTAAGTAGTCTAGATAGGGTAAAAAAGATAGGAGGTGTGGCCATCCCTTGTTGCTGTCTTCTGCGAGCAATGACCTGTTTCTCCTCTGTGATGCCCCTCTGCCATGCCACCCTCCCTTGGACATCCTCCCATGGACTGAAACCTCTACACATTGTGAGCTAAATAAACCTTTCCCGCGATAACTTTGGGTGTCGGGTATTTTGTCTCAGCAACGAGACAAAAGTAACTAAGACAACCTGCCTGCTAAATGAGTACACAGTAAATATTTGTCCAGAGAAAGTGGTGGGGCCAGGACTCCAAATCCTACTCAAGTCTCAATTCATGCTCAGTCTACCACATTACTCTGTCTCAGTCAGACAAAAAGTCATCACCTGGCTCTGTGCCCAGCATCCCCAAACACAACGAAGGCAAATCGCACCAGCTCTTCCCCTGCAGGAGCCCAGGGCAGGAAGGGCAAGGGGAGGAGGAAAGGTGCACATGCCCCATCCCCACTGCCCCTAAGGGCTCTCTTGTGACTCTGCCTGTGCCTTGTCCTTGGGCCCAAATTTGCTCCCATCGAAAGCTTCACATGCCCAACACCCATGGAGCGCCTGTCAAATGCTAGGTAACACCCTCAAATCACAGTCTGGGGGAGCACGGGCAGGACAAGAAGACAACGGAATCAGGAATTACTGGGTATCACTGAAGCTTCAATGTGGTCCAGCGCCCCGGAAGTGATAAGAAACAGTGGTCTGAGGCACTGGGGGCATGTTTCTAACTCTGAGGAACTTTTGGATTTGATGTGATAAAGGAACTTTGTATCACATTGCTTTATATTCACACCCACTTCTGATATTAACTCACTTGCACCTCCTGAGGGAGGCAGAGCAGGAATGATTACTCCCACTCTAGAGATAAGGAAACTGAGGCTCAAAGGAGAAGGGTACCTGGGTTCTCTGCCTCACCACGACTCTGTCAAGTCTCTGGGCACTGCACCTCCATCACCATCCTCCATCGTACCCCAGCAAGGCGGGTTCTCCTTCCCTGCTTCGATCCATTCAATTCCCCAGCCAGGTAGCCCCAGTTTGGGGCTTGCCTGCCCAAAACTGTCTTTGGATTGCTACTGATAGTTGTGAGGAGGCAGGAGCCAAGCAAAATCAGAAAAACAACCTCACCACCCAAGGCCAGGTTGAATTTAACAGGCTAATTGCAAACACTTGGTCAATTAAAAGCAAATTGGCATCTGCAATTATAGACACCTGGTCTTCTCAGGTAATGCTGAGCCAGACAGGGATGGGTGGGGTGTGGAGAGCTAAGGCGGAGCCAAACCTGCTTCAAGGGCTGAGGCTGCATCTAGGGGTGCAGCTCTCAACCAATGCCCAGAAGGCACAGCTGAAACCAGGACCAAGGAGCAGCCCTGGCCTGGGGGGGGTGCCCCCTCCATTTCCTGAACCCCTACAACAAGACCCACCATCTACGGAGACTGGGTGAGTGACCTGGGAGGATTCTGTCACCCCCTATACTACCTGCCCTAAGCACATTTCACACCAGCCCACCACAGCACCTGGCTGGCCTGTGATTTAAAGCACTGGTCAGTAATAGCTGACATTTGTGTGGTGACCTGCAGTTTACAATTCACGGCTACGCCCATTACTCATCAAGCTATCAACAGGGTAGTAGCAGGTGGGTAGCGGTATTTAACTCATTGTCAGACCAGGAAGCAAAGGCTCAAGGGGACTGAGTTGCTGCAGGTCATACAGCTAGTACTGTGGACCAGGAAGGAGTTCAGTTCTGTTCTGTTTGATTTGGTTTGTTTTTGGTTTTTTGAGACAGGGTCTCGCTGTGTAGTTCAGGCTGGCCTCTTACTTGAGGCAATCCTCCTGCCACAGCCTACCAGTGCTGGAATTATAGTCTGTGCCACCATGCCTGTCTTAGACCAGGATTTCAATCCATATCTTCAAATTCCAGATGAACCTTCTTTCCACCAACTCTCTCTTAATAACACACGGACCAGAATTTATCAGATCAGCTCATACTAATTTAGAACAGTACAAAGAGAGCTCACCAGAATAAGACTGAGTAGATTTGATGCAAAAGCTGGGTGTATTGGCACACATCTGTGATCTCAGCACTCAGGAGACTGAGGCGGGAGAAGCGCTGAGTTCAAGGCCAGCTTGAACAATGTAGCAAGACGGGGACTCAAAAAAAAAAAAAAAAAAAAAAGAAAGACCAAAGGCTGAACCAGAGCTAGCTGTGGTGGTACACACCTATAATCCCAGCAGTCTGGGAGGCTGAGGTGGGAGGATTGCAATTTTGATCCCAGCCTGGGCAATTTAGCAGTGCAGTGAGAACCTTTTCCCAAAATAAAAAATACAAAGAGCTGGAGAGCTACAGCTCAGTGCAAAGGCCCTAGGTTGGATCTCCATTACTACCAAAAAAAAAAAAAAAAGAAAAAAGAAAGAAAGAAAAAAGCCAAAGACTTGAACATATGTTTGTTAAAGGAGTATATTTTATATTTTTATAAATACAGACTAGTCATGCTTAACTCATCTCTTTTTTTTTTTAATTTTCCATCTTACCACTGGAGGAACAAATCAAGCAAAGGAGTAGAAACAATGAAGAACAGTGAGTCAAGAACCTAAATAATGTTACAACACTCAATGCTCCTGCTCATGCCACAAAACACATTCTCAGACACAACTGCTGGGAGTATAAGTTCATGCTTTTGAGTGAGGAATTTGGTAAAATATGCCCAAATATTTAAAAATATGCAGCAATTCCACTTCTAAACATGTGGCCTAAGGAAAAAAAATTACTCATATGTATAACAACTCAGATATTTATACTTTCACTATAGCATTGTTTATAAAAGCAAAAAACTGGAATCAGCTGGTCTGACATAAGGGTCAAAAAAACAAATAGATTAGATGCATAATAAAATACTAGACAGGCACTTGGATGTTAAGAGAATATTAATGACATGGGAAAATGCTTAAGTGACAATATGTACATCTGGCTCAAAGTTTTAATGATATATATGTTTATGATGGTGATAAATCTAGTCATGTCTGTATGTGAATTCCTGAAAAGATATACGTATACACATGAAATCTCAGAGAATTATGGATAGACTTAAACTTTGCATGTCTGTCTACATTTTTTAACGATTATGTATTATTTTTATGCTCATGGAATAGTAAATGTTTTTAATGAGTGCTCTTTATTCCATCAGTTCTACGGCTTGGGATGTATCCTTTGGAAATGATCCAAAATAAAGAGAATGCTTCGTGAACAAAAATATTTATATTGTGTTTATTTGTGAAAGGAAAATAGGGCTAACACCCTACCTGCCCCACACAAAAACACTCATATAGAGGCTGGGGATTTAGCTCAGCGGCTCTGCCACCTGCCTCCTAAGTGCGAGGACCTGAGTTTGATCCCTGGTACCACCCCTTCCAAAAAAAAAGAAACGCTCGTGTAAAATGCACTACGGCTACATGCTGTTTTCACAGGAAAACCCTTTTACTGCCACGTGTTCCGGGCCCCTTCAGGCTCAGAGCCCAAGAATGGGGCGCCCAGGGCCTCAGGTTTTGACTGGGTTCAGAAAGAGTCAAGGAAGCCGCCTGCGAGGTGACAGCCCCGGCCCTGGGACCCCAGGAAGGCCGGCCTGGGGCTCATCTGGCCGTGCAGGGCCGGGATGAGAGCCTCTGAGGGGGTCCGCAGGAGACCCCTAAACTGGGAGATTCCTCTCCTTCCTTCCTGTGGCCTCCACTGACTCCCAATGTTTCTCAAACGAGTCTTAGCTGGTGGGAGGCCGGAAGTCGCCTCCCTCAGCTGCTTCAGAGGTCTGGCTCAGACTGCGCCCCGTCCCGTCCCCCCACACCGGGCCGCGCGGGTCTGGCCGGCAGGTGAGGGAGGCGGAGAGGAGCCCGCAGAGGGGCGGCGGCCTGGGCCGCAGTACGCGCCCGGAGGCGGGGCTCCCCGACTTCCTCGGTAATTACTTCATTTGCACCGAGCAAGAAGACTCCAACTCGATGATCCAGGCAGACGCGCTGAAGGTGATTATCGGTGTAATGCGTCCCGCACCGTCACCTCGCTGTGGAAAGGGAAAGGAGCCCAACTGGCAAAGGGAAAAGTGCGCTTTGTCTGCAGCCCGCGGGATTAATTACACCCCGCGCTCACATCTATCACCTGGCCGCCCATGGGGAAACCAAGGACGGAATAATTCACGCCTTGTATCTGCGGCCCCGACGCCGCGCGCGCCCGGGGCCGGGCCTCTCCCCCGCCCTCCGTCCTCTCCACGCGGGTCCGCGCGGCTCCCGCCCTGCAGCTCCCCCAGGTGGGGCTGAAGACCCGCGGCCCCAGCCGGATCCCGAGCCCCGCTCCTCCGCCGCCGCCCGGAGGCCGGGCCAGGGCACCCGCAGCGCCCCGCGGGCACCCGGACCCGGGCCCAGCCTCCGCCCGCGGAGACCGCAGTGGACGGCACCGCCCGACTGCCCGCTGCAGGGCCAGGTCTACAGGGCCTCGGGGAAGCCTGCCCGGCTCTGAAGGCCGCGACTCCCTCGTGGCCAACTGCACTGCCTCCTCGCCGCGGCCTCCTGCAGCTCGCCCTGCACCCGGGCACCCACCTCCGGCCCTCTCAGCCCTGGCTGGCCCGCTGCCTCGGAAGCCTCTCCCAGGAGCCTCCTCGCCCTGCCTTCCCCGTTCCGGCCCTCAGCCCACCCCGGCTCTCCGGGCCCTCTCTGGCCAGTTCCCAGCCTCCCTCCATCCAGACTCCTCACACAATAAACCTGGGGCTCTCAGCTCAGCTCGAGGCCCCCATGCCCGCAGTCCCCTCACTCCCCGCAGTACTGTCCCGGGCTCTAGCACCTGCAGGAGCTCCCGTCTCCCTTCACCCCAGACTCCCCAGAGCCCCTGCCCCCCGAGGAAAGACCCGCTCTGGCCCATCCCACTGGGAGGTGGGCCCGGGGGCTGACCCACCCTGACCCCGACCCCTGCCTCTGCTCCCCTGGGCATCACTCATTCCTTCCAGCCCATCAGAGGCAGGGCAGGGCAGGCCTCTGCGCCCTGGCCAGGCTGGGGGGCCCGGCCGGACCCAGGAGACCAGCAGCCCAAAGCTGCCCTCACCCCAGGATGCAATTCAGATGCATCAGCCCTTCCGCAGGATCGTGGAAGCCGGCGGGGGCACAGACAGCGCTAAGATCAGCTTTCTCAGCATTCTCCATCCCAAGAGGCTGCCAAGGCGGAGGCTGGGGAGGGCGGTGGTACAGCAGTGCACACAGCCGGGCCCACGGGCAGCCAGGCGGCTGCCAGCCCTGACCCAAGCCCAAGCTTCCTCCTCCCGCCTCTCTCTCTGACGCCTCAAAACACTCACCAGCTCCTTCAGAAGTGAGATCCGGCTGAGAGCCACCCTCTGCGGCCCAGGCACCCCTCCCCCAGCTCAGGCCGGCTGGGGTCGACCTCCCGCCCTCGGGGGCCCCTTCTGAAGAGCCGGGCTCTGGATCTGAGCTGATCTAATCAGTCATCTCTCTGGCTGGCAGGTCCCTGGCTCCGGGAAAGGATGCTGCTGCGGTAACTGCAGGATCCAGCACCTTTCCCAGGCAGAAGCAGCTGGGCATGCTCCATGGGCTCCCGCGGGGATTTCAGGGCCACGTGACTCTCCCTCCCCAAGCTGTCACTTAGGATCAGAAGTAAATAGTCCCCGGAAAGGTTTAACTCCATCCGCACCAGGGACAAGCTGCTAATCAGCCGACCTGGCCGGCCTCTGGGGAGAGCCTCCCTGACCTCCCACTGCCTGGACAAGGCTGTCCCCCGAAAAGGGACCGGGCCAGAGGCTGGGGGAGCTGCACTATCAGAGCCGTGGGGAGCACCCACACTACCCCGGCCCCTCTGTGGCCGCCTGTCCCAAAGAGGGGTGCAGCTCTGCAGCTCTGGGGGCAGCACTCAGCTGAGGCCCTGGTACCTTCACACTCCCCACCCAACAGCAGGAATTTAAAGAACTCAAGAGGGTGGAGCCCATTATAAGACCCCAGGACCTCCTGCTCCTCGGCCCAAATTGGTCTCCGGCGGACACCTGGGTTCTGCACTATTGATGATTAGAAGCAGAAGGACTCGGGACAATAGGGCTGTTGCCTGGTTTCTAGCGTGGACATTTCCCCGCCTCGGGGGGGGGGGGGTGGGGTGTGTGTGTCTGTGTCTGTGTCTGTCTTGCACCCTGCCTCAGTTTCCCTCCACGTTTCTGTGGATGCTGGAAAAATAACAGCTTCTCTGTGACAATGGACAAAAACAACAGAAACACCGATTTTGTAACCAGGATCAGAGAGATGGGAAGAAAATGGAGGATTTGCACCTAAACTTCCAGGCCGGCTCACTGGTCTCAATCCTGCCCACTCCTTGGACCCAGAACCGCAGCCCAAACCCCTGGAGCTCCTGGAGTCACTTCCAGGTTTAGAAATACTGTAAGGAGCAGCTTAAATCCAGGGTGTCTGTCATGCCTCACCTACACGGCAGCTCTCGCTTCGCTCCAGGGAGAGTGAGTCTGACAGTGATCCGGGTATAGACATCACTTTCACCACCCAAGTCCTTTTCTTTACAAAGAATGTGCTGCTGTTGGAGGGACTGAGCAACGTCCCTCCCTCCCAGGAGGAGCTGGTTACTGCAGCCCTCATGGGCTGGGGCCCTTGCCACCCCCCTCCCCTGGCCAGCTGAGATCCCAGGCTGCCCTCACAGGCTCTGGGAAAGCCACTCCACTGAAGGGCAGGGAGCTTCGCATGAGGCAGGACAGTGACACCCCACTCACCTGCCCTGGAGCTGCAGGACTTGGCAAGGCTGCCTGGTGCGAGCAGGGGAGATTCTGCCACCAGGCAGCCAGCAGCGAGCCGCTTTTGGGGGTCTCTGGCCTCAGAGCTAATGGGGCACTGTAGGGTTGGGGGAGGGATGGCTGCACCGGGGAGTGGGATGGGGAAAGGGATGAGGACCCCAGCCTGCAGTCTTCAGACAGCTGGAAAAGGCTGCGACAGACCAGCCTTCTGGGTGGCTTTCCTCTCTGGCAGACATGGAGCAAGGGCTGCAGACAGTCCCCGGATGAACCGAGGAGCCTGAGCAGGGTGACCTGGGCCCATGGGGGGATGAAAGGCCAAAGGGAGGCCTTGTGCGGGGCGGTGCCTTCCTGTTGGGGACCAGGGTAGGAGGTGCAGTGCGAGGGTCTTGGGGTGCCAGACAGGCCAGGCGAGGCGAGGCAGAGCGGAGGAAGCAGGCAGAGCAGCAGGATGCCTCTGGGGAGGCTGAGGGAGGCATGAGACTCCTGGTGGCTCAGCCTCTCCAGGCCCCAAGCCTCTGAGCACCAGAGCGCCCCCACGTGGCCTGTGGCCGCTGAGCTGAGCTGGAGGACTCGCCACCCCTCAGCGCCACTAGGCACAGGGGCCCTTTGCCATTTGCACCTCCACCCTCCAGAAGGCACCTCCTGGGGAACAGCTACTGCCCACTGAGCCTCAGTTTCCCTCACTGCAGACGGTGTTCCTCTGACGCCCGGAGCGTTGTTCGCTACCTTGTCTCTTGCTCTACCTCACTCCTCACCATCCTGAGGTGCTAGCTGACTTTCTGAAGTAGGCGCTGGCAGGGCCGCTCTATCAATCAGACGCTGCCCCGGGCTTGTCCATTCTGTCTGCCTTCTGGAGACAACAGAACAGCTCCTGGTGGGACCACCTCACTTCCTGCAATCCCTCCTCCTCTGGGCTCCCACTGGCGAGGGTCTATACAGCCTCCCAGGGCTCCCCTGGGTCTCCAGGCCCAGCCCTGCACCCCCAGGGTACAGCCCCAGCCTGGCTCAGAGCAGTCCTGGCTGCATTGTGGGCACCACCTGCCCAGTCCCGCGCTGTCACAGACGAAGGGCTGAGAGCAGACCATAGCTGGCAGCTGGACTGGGGAGCAGGGGAGGGAGGCGAGGGCAAGGAGAGGATTCCTGCTGGTCAGACACAGTGCCACATAGCTGGGACTTTTTCTCTCTTCCTTCCATCCTTTCTTTCTTTTTTTTTTGGCACCGGGGATCGAACTTGGGACCTTGCACTTGCGAGGCAGGCAGCAGCACCACTGAGCTACATCCCCGGCCCCCTTCCATCCTTTCTTTTCTTCCTTCCTTTCTACTTTTTTTCTTCTTTTTTGATACTTGAGATTGAACCCAGGGAGTGCTGAGCGACATCCCCATCCCTTTTTAAAATTTTCAAAATTTTGACACAGGCTCTTGCCAAGTTGCCCGGGCTGGCCTGGAACTTGCAACCCTTCTGCCTCAGTCTCCCCAGCAGCTAGGGTTGCAGGCATGGACCACCACTCTCAACTACACAGCCAAACCTCGAAGTATCAGAAAGAAGCCTGCCAGGCCCACTGGGATTGAGGTGTAACCCTGAGCAAGCGCCTTAGAGGCCGATGAGGGGCGATCATGCATGCTCTGGTGCCCTCGTGTGGATATATGTGGTAAGTACACACAAGCTGGCAATGGGGCTTCACCCCTTTCCACCCTTTGCCTTTAGTCCCCACACCTCCTTCCAGGTAAACAAGACCTTCAAAACCGCAGGCACGCTGGAGCTGACAACACGTCAGCTGTGTGTATCATGAGAATCGCCTCTCAACACCAGGAAGGAGAGGACTCACACCTAATTATATCACTCTTGTTTGAGCCCGGGCAAATAGTATTTGCTCATTGAAATTTGACTCATTCATACTAGAAGCAAAAATAGCTCCCCAAGTCGTCTGGACATCTGATTGTCCTGAGTACCACTCAGGATCCATGTCTGGGTTCAGACATGTCTAATTCACCCACCAACCAAATGTCAGCAACCTTTTCAGGGACAGCTTGAACCAGGAACTGTGAAGATGAGGGAATCAGCCCTGCGTCACTCACTCCTTCACTCAGGATCACGAAGCACCTCCCTGTCCAAGCCAGGACCCAGTAGAGCTGGAGCAGCCATGTACTCTGCTAAGAGCTTGGCTGTGAAATCACAAAGAGCCAGGGCCACCCGGAGCCAGGCTCTCTGCAAGCTTGGAGACACTGTCTGGCTCTCCCTGTTATTTGCTAAAACAGGTAAGAGTGCTGTCCCTCCCCGTAAAGGTACTGTGAGGCTAAATGAGGTGACGCAGTGAAGCCCTTAGCTCTGAGAGGGTGACAGCTGGTGTACAGCATGGCCACCGAGCCTGGGACACACGCGAGCACACAAGACACAGCCACCGGCGTCCATCCCAAGACAACAGAACAGTACTGGCTATGTCGCCAGACTTCATGGCCACCTCAGGCCCCACCTGCCTGGGTCCAGTTTTCACCACACTAGGGGTTCTGGATGTGTGGTCTCCGACCAGTGCTCAGTGTCACCTAGAAACTTGTCAGAAGTGCAGAGTCAACTCTGAGTCAGAAACTCGAGGGCAAGGGCCAGCAATCTGTCTCAACAAACCCTCGGGTGATTGTGATGTGCTCAGGGCGGGGAGCAGTGACTGGGGAAAAACAACACAATCGTAAACAACCATGCTGGGCGTGGCTGCCCTGAGGAGGGGGCCCCAGACGGGGTCTGGAAGGAAGAACAGGGCTCGCAGGGGACATGACAGGAGCCCTGTCAGCGGAGGGAGCGGATCCCTGGAGGGCTTGGGTGCGCTGAGGGACACAGGGCCAAGCTGAGCGGGAGGGGAGGTCAGGGCTGGGCCCCGAACCCCTTTGAGTGCCTGCGTGGAGAACTTCGATTTTGTCCTTAAGCGAGGGGAGACGTGGGAGGGTTTTAATGGAGAGTGACAGTGATATGAGTGAATTGGTGCTGTAGACAAGGGCACTCCCTCTGGCAGCAGTGTGGCTGCAGGGAAGACAAGGCGGAAGCTGCCGGCATGGTGGCGGGCTGTCAGGAAGCTCAGGGAGAGAGAAGTGGTGGCTATGCAGGAGGAGTGAAGGACTAGTCCGGGCAGTGCAGGGCAGGGAAGGAGAGGTCTCCGAGAGCTGCTGCTGTCCATGCACACAGACAGGGGAGCTTAGGAGAAAGCTCTGGGCTGCGGCTGAAGCAGGCATGCATTTTGCTTCTGGCCTTTACCTCCCAGTGTCTTTCATTCACTCACTCATTTCAGCAAATATTGACTTTCTGTCATGCACTAGAAAGTTCCGGGGGTATGGGGAACAAATGGCACAGCCAGAATCTGCTCTCAAGGATTACGAGCTAGTGGAGAACACCAGCCAGAAAAAGTAAATAAATAGACTTTTAAAACGTTCAGGTAGTGGTAGGTTTGGGGAAAAACACGACTGAAGGAGGGGTGGGAACTTTAGCAGTCAGCAAAGGCACTGCCAAGGAGATGACACTTGAGCCAATCCACGAGGGAGCCGCATGGGTGGGAACAGAAGAGAGGTGCTCCAGGCACAGGGAGAAGTGTGTGTCAAGGTCCTGAGGTGGGAATGAGTCTGACTCGATGGAGGGACAGGAAGCTGAGAGGCGGCATAGCTGGCCAGGTACAGAGAGGAGGTTGGGAACTGTTCCATCTTAGGTGGGGAGCTTTTAAGGAGAGGTGAGAGGAGTAACACTGAAAGTGCATCCTGCACAATCTCGCTGTATATTGAGGAATACTGAGATGATCTATGTCAGAAGGAGAAAAGAAGACAGTTCTTAACCGAAGCGAGAAGGATTTGGGTTCAAGTCAGGGAAAGCTCAAAGCGTAAGCGCCATGTACCGCAGAACAAGTTCCAAAACAGATCATTTACAGAAAGGCTTCCACTTTTGTTCCGAGTAAATGATTAACAACCAAGCTGGTGTACTCATGGGTCTTGAGATAGGGATGAAAAGGGGCCCTGTCTCTTTCCTGAGGGGTGAGGATCTCAGAGAGGAGCAGGAGGGAATGGGAAAGAGACAGGGCCCTCCCTCCCTGGGCCCTGTGACCCCTCTGGCAGTGCCAGTGATCCAGCCAGCGGGCAGTGGTGCTGTCATCTCTGTGAATCGAGGACCAGACCAGGTGGGGAAGCCCAGGCCTGGGCACACAGAGCCTCTCCCGCAGGGAGGAAGCCAGGACTCCACCCAGCTGGGAGTGGGAGACAAAGGCCTAGGCCAAGGGAAATGAGCCCAGAGGCCTGTGCCGCCTGCATCCACCCTGAAGTCCAGGATGGCTTCCTGGGCACATCCACACTGCCAAGGGCCAGGCTGCCCAGCCCACACACCTCCAGCGGAAGTGGCAGGTGTCCCCATCCAGGACAGCGAGAGCGCCGGCCTGGCTTAGTTCTGTCATGATGCCCACCACACCTGCCCTTCCCACAGCTGCGTGTCCTGCGAGCTGCTCCATCTCCAAACTCCAGCAAGTCCTTGTGCCCAGAGTCCTTCCCAGTTGCACACAGCACTCCCACCCCACCCAGAAGCCTCTGAGATGAACACGGGCCTCCCCCAGGCCAACACACACACACTCTCTCTCTCTCTCTCTCTCTGCCTCCATCTGCTGGGCTCCCAGGCAGGGACAAAGCAGACCTTTAAACCGCCTCCCCTCCCCAGGAGGACTGGTGACCGGGATGCAAGCAGCATCAGCAGGAAGGGGATGAGAAAGAAAACTCTCGTCTTACTCACCTGATGAAGTACACAGCTCCTTCGGGGGTGGAATCTGTCTCCCAGCCCTTGGGCAAATCTGCGAGGAGGCAAGAGCAGCACAGGGCGGGTGAGCTGGGCCACACCTGACCTGCCCTCGGGAGGGACAGGGCTGAGCCTGGGCCTGAGAGTCCACAGCGCTCTCGGGCCAGCCCCAGCCCCAGATTCCTGGGGACAGTGACCGAGATGGGGGCCATCACGAGGCCACCGAAGGAGCCGCTGCCTGAAGGGACTGCTGACTCACTCGGCAAACCTCTCTGAGCACCTGCGCTGGGCCAGGCCCCCAGACAGAGCAGTGAGAGCAGAAGCTGTCCTGGAAGTGTCCTCGGGTCACCCGAGCAGCCCCTCCAGCCACAGAAGCGAAAGCCAGACTCAGTCCTTAGCACTGAAATCCAGCTAGGATTCAAGGGTCTCAGCCCCGGGCCAGTGCTCTGAGTGCCAGATTCTGCTGCTTCCCAACTCGAGGCCGAGGACCTGGGAAACCCGTCCCAGAAAATGAGGAGACTTGGGATTTGTTTTTATTTTTGTTTTTGTTTTTTGCTGTCCTGGGGATTAAACCCAGGGCCTTTGCACTGAGCTCCATCATCAGTGCTTTTTGGTTTATTTTTTATTTCTGAAACAGGGTCCGCTAAGTCGGGATCATTCCTGGAGGGTGTGGGAGCCGCCTTGCTGACGTATTGGAAAACAGGCGGGGATTCTCTGGACCATCACTGCAACCTTTCTCCAAACAGCTGCCCTGGGTGCGGGGTTCTCTGAGGTACAGCCACTCTCCGCCGGCCTGAATGTCTCCGGCCAGCTTCCCTGCTGCTTGGGGCGCACACTGCACAGAACCCAGCCCAGGAGCACAGGGCGGAAAGCCCAGTTCCGACTCATCCGCTCTGTGCACTTGTGCTGATCAGAGGTCTCTACCTCCAGAGCTGCTGCTGGCAGTGCTGCTGCTTCTTCAGTGAATCCGAGCGAATGGCAGTGAGCCCCACTTCCAGCCCAGGATGCAGCCCGGAGAGCTAACAACGCTTGTCAACCAGGTGAAGCGCTCCCATCCTCCAGCTAAGCCCTGAACGCCACTCCACTAGCACATCTAATCTGCCTGGCAACATGGCACAGGGGTGTCGCCCAAACGTGTTCACAGACGAGGAGACTGAGGCCCGGGCGCATTCATCACCTTGCTTAGGGACACACAGGGTTGGGTATGAGCGCTGATCTGCTGCCTCCCACGCCCACACTCTTTCCTCTGTGCTGCTCCATAAATGCTACTTGTTCCCCTCTGTCCCTGCCGGGGGACGTCCCATTCAGAAGGGCGTGGGTTGGCAGTCTACCCAAGCAGAGGGATCCCCTTTGGGTCAGAATCATAAATAATCCTGCCACTGTGATGCGTCTGGGAAGGCAGCCAGTGTGGATTGTCCCCTGTCTTTTTCTAGCAACTTCGCCGCACACTGCCCTCTCTGCCTGGGCAACACCGAGGGTGCTTATATTCCTGTCCAGGCGGAGTGCCCACCGAGGCAGCTGCCTTCCCGGCAAGCTTAGAGGGTGCCTTAACCCCTTCCCAGCCTTGGGCGACCAGCTGGCTGCAGCCCCAAAGGAAAGAGCTGGCTTCCAAGCTCTTACACATCTTCCAATCCTCTCTAGGGTGGCGATGGACCCAACTGTGGACAGCCAAGACCCTGCAGCAGCAGCAACACCTGTGGCTGAAAGAAAACAACCTTGGCCCTGGAGGGAAGAGGCCTCCTTCAAGCTGGAAACACGTCAGCGACAGTCCAGCGGCTGCTATCTCCCTTTGTGGTGCCAGGGGTGACTCTTACGACCACCTTGTCCCATCGCATAGATGAAGAAGCTGTCTCAGGGGACTCAAGCCACCTGCCCAGGACCACACTGATGGCAAGTAAAGTCCAGACCAGAGCTTCTGCACTTTGCAATGACACTGCTTTGCATATTAGCCAAATGGCCTGGAGCCAGAGACTTCCTCTCTGTTCTTCAATTTTCCTGCCTGACACAATGACTGCAGCCCAGCATCGAACAGAAGCAGGCTCTGGGCAAATCCAGATCCTACCCAGTGTGTCCAGCAGTGCTGGCTGTGCCCCACGAGTGATCGAGGGAGGCTCCCAGAGCCGGATGCCTAGTGTCCGCCCAGAGGAAGGCTGGATGGGCAGAGATTCTCCCATGATGCTCCTCTCTCACCCCCTCTTCCCACTGACCTCCAGTGGTGTCCCAAGGAGGGAGGCCTGAGCGTCTATTACAGTCCCTGGCCTTGGTTCCTGGTATCCCCACCCTTGCAATGCAGATTGAAACCTTTTTCTTTGGCTTTGTTTTTGTTTTGTTTTTTGTTTTTGCAGTACTGAGTGCTGAGATTATAAATGTGCACCACCGCACCAAGCTACTTTGGCTGTTTCTGACTTGTTGTTCACTAGATGTGTCCCACCTTTCCCACTAGCCTGGGAGGTCCCCAAGGGCAAGGAAGTAACTACTGCTAGCCTTTGCATCTTCTCTTTCCTCTTTCTCCCCCTGTGAAGGAGTTCCTACTAGCCACAAGGGGCTATTTACTTTTTTCTTTTTCTTTTTCTCTTTTTGGTGGTGGTGGTGGTGGGGATGGAATCTAGAACCTTCACACTGAGCTATATCCCCAGTCCTTCTTTATTTTTTTAATTGCAAGACAGGGCCTCTTTAAGTCACTTTGTCCAGGCTGGGCATGAAGTTACAATCCTCCTGCCTCAGCCTCCGGAGTGTTAAGATCAGAGGTGTGCACCACCAGACCTGGCTCTCAAAGAACAAACATTTTTCAATTTCAGGTCCTCAGTAGCACTAACCACATTTCCACGGGGCCAGTGGCAGCTGTACTGGGAACACAGATGGACACACTGCCAACCTGGCACACAGCACTTGGGGCTGGGGGTTGCCATTTCAGGAGCCTCAGACTAGAGGGCACTTTCCAACCGGACAGAGGGAAGAGAGAGGAGTAAGATCTCTGTCCTCCAAGGTCTGTCCCAGATGCCAGTGGTACACGTGGAAGCATGGAGAGATGCAGAGGTTCCTCCAGAGGCGAGGCTGATCCAGCCTTGAGACCCCACTACCATCCCCAGCTCCTGCATCCTCCTGGATTGTGCAGGCAGGCAGACGGCTCCTCACCTGGGCTGCAGGAGTGTCCGCTCTGGATGGCCAGCTCCGTACCAGGGTGCACCCAGCTGGTTGACTTTTCCTCGTCACTACGAAGGACCAAGAAGAAGCTCAGGATCAGGAGGGGTCCCTGAGCCTTGGGACACCCACCTCCAAGTGCACATCACCAACTCCCTGCTGTCAGGGCCCTGAAATGGGAGCCCCACACTGCTGTCCACTCATTCACATTCACCCAGGATCTTAGGGAGCAGCCTCTGAGGGTTCAGAGGTAAACAGTGCCTGATCCCCAGCCCCAAAGAGCTCGTGAGCCACCCCCACCCCAGGAAACAGCATAAAAAGATCAGGTGCACCAGGACCCCTAGCAAGGCAAGGGATAGGTGACACGGGGACAGAGAAAGCTGCTCCTGGGGAGGAGGTGAGCCAGAGGAGTAGAAGGCGTCCCTGAGGAGGCCAGGTGAGGGGGCAGGGGTCCCCAGCCGGCAGCTCCTGTGAAGGAGGGCAGAGGAGAGAGTGGCTGGGTGTCTACGAGGCTGCAGCACCTCTCACACTAGCAACTGTACAGATCAGGAATCTGAGTTCAAGATCTGCACAGCTAGCAGATGATAAGCCTAGCCCCGCCCCCACCAGCCCCAGGCTCCTCCTAACAAGAGGGGCTCCCCAGCAGTGGACCCTGGGGCTCTCTGTCTGAGGACACAGGAGCTCACTGCTATTTCTCAGCCCCATCCCCCAGCTGAGATTCTCCCAGAGCCAGATGTGACCCAGCATGCAGCACCTGACCGACTTGGCCAGCTGAGGCATGTGGAGGAGACTCCCAGGTCCTCCCTCGGTCAGCAAGGCCTGAGGGCGACCTGGGGCCAGGACAAGACTCCATGCAGTGTCTTTGACATACAATAAACTCCTAAGAAAGGCTCCACTAAATTTTTATGGAAGTAAGCTGCATACACAATGTACAATTGAGTAAGCTTTGACATACATGTATGAGATTATCAACAAAATCAACATAATGGGGGCTGGGGATTTAGCTCAGTGGCACTGCACCTGCCTCGCAAGAGCAAGGTCCTGAGTTTGATCCCCAGTACCAGAAAAAAAATCCACATAATGAACTCACAAGAGTTTCTTCATGCCCCTTTGAAATTCCTCTCTCCCACCTTCCCCAGCAACATTGATCTGCTTTCTCTTACTATAGCTTAGTTTGTGTTTCCTAGAGCTTCAAGAATTGTGTATAAATGGAACTAGGCAAGCTAGACCCCTTCCTTCCTTCCTTCCTTCCTCCTTCCCTCCCTTTCTCCTTCTCCACTCCTTCCTCCATGCCGTAGCGTGTGTCAGTACTTCATTAGCAGCAGTTAGTAGTGTCTACTGGAGTATTTACCAGTGTGTTCACCCATTCACCTGTCAATGGATGTCTGGCTTGTTTGCAATTTCGGGCCATTACAAATAACACTGCTACGAACATTCGCATACCCCGTGTGGACACTCTTTTTTTCTCTTGACTGCACTAATTTTTCTCTGGGGCTGACACTGGCTGAAGGAAGAGATTTCCCAGCTGACCCAGCCTCTGGGAGCAGAGAAGAGACCACATGTCAGTTCTAGTCACTCGCATGCCCTGGAGCCGCTGGTGGCCATGAGGAAACCTCTAACTCACTTGAGCCTCCACTCCGCAGGCATCCAGCCTTACAGCTCAGACCTGGGAGGCTGTGGAGAGGGAGCAAGGAAGGGGCAGGAGGTAGGGAAATTCAGCCGCTGTCCTCAGCCCCCACAGCTCCTCTTGGGCCGCCGATGCTGCCAGCCCCTGACCCTCCTTTCGAGCTGTTGGCTCCCTCAGACTTCCTGTCCAGCCCCCCCCCCCCCGGCCTGGAGAGCAAGGACAACCCCATCACACCCTGGGCTTCCCACCACAACCACCACTTCCTCTTCTTGTCCACAGCCTGCCCCTGTGGGCGCTGGCCAGGCTGGGTCCTTCCCAAGTCTTATGCCATCCTGTCTCAGCTTCCCACGCAGGAAGGCCAGCACGCCGGCCTCTCCTCTCTGTTACAGAACCTCACCCTGCTGAGCGTCCCAGACTTGCATCGCGAACTTCTCTCCCCGCCGGTTCTCTGCTTTCCCCACTGCTCCCATCCACATCTGCCACCGCTGGGCACCCTGCCTCTCTCAACGCCCCTCCCCTGCAGCTGCCCCTGTTTCCTGCCTCCGGGTCACCAGTCTACTGCAGTCTGGATTCAGGCCCCAGGTTCCCCTGAGACCACTTGCCATTAAAGACACCGCCCGCAAAGCGCCCCCAGGTCCAGCAGATGCTTCCTGCTCTTTGGGCCATGTGGCTTCTGCTGCGGTGCCATCCATCCGACCTGGCCCTCTTCCACACCTTCCGGGATGGCACTTCACCCAGCCCCGGCACTGAGAGCTCCGTGAGCCTAGGTCTCACGCGCACCCGGCCTTCCTTCCTCTCCTTTCCTGCGTTCTGGTGCTGCCCGGCTCGGCTGGTCCCGTCCCTCCTGTGCTCTGGGGCCCCGCCTCCGCGTGGTGTCCCCAGGACTCTCCAGGCCTGCACCTGTCTACCCAGCTGTCTGTTAGGCATCAGCCCTGCCCATCCCGGTGACCTCACACTCAGTGTGCCCGCTGAACCTGGACGGCCCAGACTCCCCAGAGCAGGCTTTGCTCGCCTGCACACTCACCTCAGCTGCACACTCAGGTGAGAAAGGCTGAGATTTACCTCTGCCCTCCCCAAGCTTCAGGCAGCAGGTGGACACGTGCGACCCCATTCCCTACGCTTTCTCCCTTCTCTCCCTCTTCTCCCTGCTTTAATTCCGACGCCATCAGCTGTCTCCAGGCTTTCAACTTCCACAAGCACTTCCTACACTTTCTGTTCCTCAATTTCTCCCCCTGCCTCCTACCTAGCTCCCAAATCATCGCCCTGCCGCTGCCAGAGGGCGGTTGGGAACGCATATCTGGGTCAAGCCCTCCTTTAAAGTCTGCCGTGGCTCCCAGCCTATCGCCTGTGGGAGCGAATCCAAACCCCTCGGCCTCACACAAGCCGCCCCATCCTCCTTCTCAGCCCAGTCACCCGCAGCACCCTGGCCTCCTCCCCTCACCTCTGCGCAGCCTGCTGGAGGCCGGGGGCCCTATGCCCCCCCCCGACTGCTGCCCTCTCTCCACTAGCCTGGCTGCCATGTCCCCTCCACTGCGCTCGCTCTGAGGGCACCAGCCCGACAGGCTGAGGGCTTCCTCCCCAAGGTCCCCGGGCCCCCCACCCAAGCATTAGTTCTCTCTTCCTCCGTTCCTATAGCACCGCCACTTCCGGGAAGATTGTGTAGGAAGTGCCTGTGCTTTCTCCCTGCCACCCGAAAGGAAGACCTGAGGCTTACAGCTTTCTGTCTCCAGCGTCTAGCGCTGCAGCAGGGAGTGACTGCTCAATGCATTTGTGGAATGAAAGAAACTGGAGGCAAAAAGGAGCCTGAGAAGGGAGAGGACCAGATTAATCACTTCCCGGGGTACCTGAGGGGCTTGTGGGAGTTCAGACTCAGGCCTCATCCCAGATCTTGTGAATAGGAATCTCCAGAGGCAGAACTCAGGAATCAGCCTTTTTAGTAAATTCCTCGGCTGATTATTTTTTTCTTTGAGATGAGGTCTTACAATGTTGTCCAGGTTGACTTCAAACTCCTGGGCTCATGTGATCCTCCTGCCTCAGCCTCCCAGGTAGCTGGGACTATGTGTGCACACTCCTGGGCCTGCTCTGGATGATTCCTATGGACTCTAAAGTCTCAAGCCACTGAGGAAGGGGACCCCACTTTTAATCCTGGAGAAGTTCTGCTACTCAAGAGCCCGTGACCCAGGGCCAAAAACTGCAGCGGAGTTAATTTCTAAGGTTATTACAACAACAAAAAGGTAATGACAACACCAATTATGACGATGGTGGTGATAATTACAGAAAGCCTTGAGCAAGCTTGGGAACCATTGCCTGCCGCTGGTGCAGACCCCCTGGAAGCAGGGACAGGGGCTGGAGAGTCCACACACACCAGGCTTTGCTCCAGCTCCGTGGGACAAGTGGCCTCATCCTAGACAAGCGCGTCCGCCCCTCTGCACCTCGGCTTCCCTCGGGACAGCACAGGGTGGCTCCTGGGTCCCCGCCAGCTTCCATATTCTGTGAGTGGCCTCTTGAGGCAGAGAAAGCCTGTCCCGGGCGGTCACAGTCCAGAATGCTGCGCCTCTAGCCTTGCTACATCATGGGAAGGTTTCTGTCCTGGCGACCACACCTACGGGAGAAGCCAAAGAGGGCCGCGCAGGGCTACTTTCTATAATGAGATTAGGCCACGGCCGTCCGAGTTTATGAAATTAATAGAACAGCACCAATAAATTACGGAGAGCAGCAAGGGCTGGCTCCCTCTCCCTAAAGAATGCCACGCACGCCTCGCCTCCAGCTTCTCCCCCTCCTGACCAAGGACCCAGGAAGCAGCAGGAGGCCTGGAGCCGCAGGGGCATCGTGACCGGCGCTGTGGGTGGAGGGCCGAGCCTGGGCCCCTCAGCGCCGGGAGCAGAGGACGCCAGGCTGGACGCCGGTCGCCTTCCTGTGCCCCTGGGGCCTCCTCTGCCGCCCGTCCGGTAAGAGGGGAGCTGGCACCGCCCTGCCCTGCCCTGCCCTGCCCTGCCCGGAGCACTGAGCCCTGGCTGGACCTTCCGCCCCACTGCGAAAGGCGGGAGACCATTCAAACAGGCAAGGCGATAAACTTCTCAGCCAGGCGGAGTCCAGCGCCCCTCCTTCCTCCGCCCCACAGCGCCCCGGCTCCGCCGCCTTCCCAGCGGCACAGCTTTGAAGGAGAAACCCGGGCTGGGGGAAGCAGAGGAAGAGGGGCCACTCACTTGATGAAGAAGACCCTCCCGCCGCCGTCCACCCCGTAGGTCCACCGGCCCGGCAGGTCCAGCCAGTCGATCTCCTCGGCCATCTCCGCGCCCCGGGCGCCGGGCTGGCAGCGGCTCCGAGGCTCGCGCGCCCTCCGGGCCCGGCGGTGACCGTGGCCTCCGCGGAAGCGAGTTGGCCCAGTCGGCGGCCCGGCGAGCGCCGCGCAGACACCGCCGCCCTCCGGAGCGCTCCGGGCCGCTCCCGAACTTTAATGACCGGCAATTAGCGCGGGGCGTAATTACGCGGGGCGCTCGGCCGCCGCGTCCGTCGGAGCCGGGCGCCCCAGGAGCGCAAGTCGCCGCCGCCTCTCGGATCCCACACTGGCGGGCGGCGGGGCGGGGCAGGGCCGCGCCCGGGAAGGTAACCGGGGCCGGGAGCCCGCGAGAGCCTGAGTCACGGCCGAGGGGCACGGCCGGCCTCCCGGGGACAGGGCAGCGGCGCCCGAGCGGTACAAAGGTCAGGCGCTCGCTCCGGAGGGAGGCAGGGAGGCCTGACTGCCAGCAGCTTCCCGCTGAGACGCCCAGCTCGCTAGTTAGGCCGGTCCTCGCCTCTCCTTCCGAGCACCTCCTCCAGGAAGCCCGCCGTGACTCCCTAGAGTCAGGGAAGCCCTAGGGACAATTCGGAAACCAGCGCTACGTCTCTCCATCCTGTCCCCCTAACACACCAGCAGTGGAGAGGTAAGGGGAAGGGGCAGGAATATGCTCTGCGCTCAGAACGCAGGCCGCAACCATGCCGGAAAGAGGTATTGGCTGGAGCCCACGGTTCTGCTATCTCAGAGTCTAAATCAGAGCAGCTGGGGACCGTCCAGCTTTGCCAGCCTACTCAGGACGTGCTCCCGGCCTCCAAAGAGGTGCTCACTGTTCCAATCTGTGTGCCAAGCTCGAAGGAATAATTAGACTGTGGAGGAGAGGCCTCTCTTTAAAGGAAGTGACGTGTTACCTGGCAGCCGCTGAGCGCCTGTTGAACGAGAGGTCTTTCTGTGAGCTTCTTGGGGATTTGCCCCCTAACACCTAGGTGTCTCCGCCCTGTGCCGCCTCCTCCAGGAAGCTCTTCTTGGCGCCACCCCGGATTTATATGCCCATCTTCACGAACAGTGATTCATGTGCTCATCTGTCTCTTTCCCTGGGCTGCATGATCCTCCAGGCAAGGCTGCACCTCACTCACCTCTACAGCTCCAAACCTGCCTGGGCATCCAATTGATGCCGATGACTGCCTGCTGGGGTCCTAACCCGGAACTGCTTTTAATGCCAAACAGAGTCCTGCACTTTTGGACCTTGTTCAGAGGTGTGATGACCAGTGTCAGCCGCAGTGGTGGGGAAGGGCTTTCTGGAGAAGGAAACAGCCCAGAAGGTTTCCTGGGAAGGGGTCCCTGATGCTAACCTGGAGAGTCGATGTCTGTGCAGCTGATAGACGGAGAGCCTGGAAGACCCTCAGAGGGTATCTAGTCTGGGCCTCTCATTTTAAATATGGAAACTGAGGGGTGGAGAAGGGGGTGAACCGGTCAAGGTCACTGAGCAAGGTGGTGGCCAGCAAGGATCTGCCCACGAGTGTCTCAAGCGGGCTCGTTCCATTGTATCCTTCTGCCTCCAACATTAGAAATGAACTGTGCCGATGCCTTCAGGCTGATTCCTGGCTGCCAGGAGTAAGCTGACTCCATTCCCCACATGCAGAAGAGAAGCTGAAGCCCAGAATACCCCCGCTGCATCCTCCCTGCTCAGCTCCCACAAACTCCACATAGAGAAAGCGGCATTGGATGGTAAGTTGAGCCACACTCGAGTGTACAGATGAGGGTCCAGTGCCCCTTAGTTCCTCTCTCTCTCTCTCTGTCTCTCTCTCACACCAGGAATCGAACTTGGGAGCTTTCGAGGCAGGCAGTGGAACCTCTGAGCTAAGTCCCCGGCCCTTAGTTCCTGAATTGGGGGAGTTCAGAGGGTCAGGGGAGCAGACTCCTTGGCCCCGAAGCCCCCAGCTTGTTAACCAGCTACAAGAGTCATCCGGCTGATAAAGCATGGCCACCTGCCCAGCCCTGTGCTATCCAAGGATCGAAACCAGCACAGCTGCTGCCAAGAGGCCTGCACAGAAAATACCAGCAGCCAGTGCTTCCCACCCCAACCTGAACAACCAGTATGGGCAGCTGCTGGGGCTGCATGTGGGTGGAAACCAGGCGGAACGATGCGTATCCGGAAACATGTGTGGCCCTGTGTCTCCTCCGGGAGAGGGGGCTCCTGGGGGTTCCCTCACAGGGTGCTGGCTTGTTACTCTATCTGCACTGGGTTCCTAGGAGCATTCACCTAGACAAGGAAGGACCAGGGGTTGATATTTGGGGGGGGGGGTTTATTCATTTGGAATAAGAAATCAGGCTTGAAAATCTTTTTCTAATCATGGTGTATTATCACTAGTGACTTTTTACATCCTAATTCTTGTTTATCGATCATGATTAACAGTGATATGGCTAGCAATGACATTTTAGCAAAAGAACTGCAGATATGCAGAAAAAGAATTTTAGAAAAACAATAAAAATAGCTCTTGGTTCAGCAATTGCCTGAATCAGGAGGGAGGGCTGATATGTCAAAATGAAAACCCTATAGGTTTGGCAAGAATTGAGTCAAAAATTGAGTTGTTTGTTTTTGCCCTGGAGCAAATTTTATTTTACCTCTTTAAAAGGCAATAAAACTTGTGGATAAACTATTATCAATAATAGTAAGAAATTCTGCCAGGCTTGGTGGTGCACACCTGTAATCCCAGCGCTTGGGAAGCTGAGGCAGGAATTCACCATGAGTTCCAGGCCAGCTGGGCTGCATAGTGAATTCAAAGCCAGCCTGAAAACAACAACATCATCATCATCATCATCATCATCATATTTAGTAATTCAGGTTCTCATATTTGAGCTCTCAGATTTGTCACTTCAACAGTATAATGTTATTTGTTTGGTTTCTGTGATTAGACCAAGAAGTGACCCTCCGGGTCAAATCCCTAACACTTATAACTGCTATCTAATTCAGTCTTTGCGGACATAATTAGGTAAAGGATGTTTTTTTCGCACTGGGGATAGAACCCTACCAGTTAGCTACACCCCATCCTGTCCATTTTTCTCTTTGATTTGAGGCTGGCAGGTGTCATTTGGTGCTGCTAGGAGTCTCACTTGGGGAGAACTGGTCTGAAAGTGAAAACAGAAGAAATGCAGCCAGAAGGTGAAGGGAGGGCTGGGGATTTAGCTCAGTAGTTCTGCAATCTGCCTTGAAAGTACAAGGTCCTGAGTTTGATCCCCGGTACCAAAAAAAAAAAGAAGAAGAAGGCGAAGGGAGGCTGGATCCTCCTTGTACCCCATCACCCTGAAGCCTCGCTGGCCAGCAGAGGCTCAGCCCCTGAAGTTTCCAGGTATGGTTGCCAATAAATAAACACTCTTATTTGCTTTTGTCAGTTTGAGGCGAGTTTGTGCCCCTAACAACTGAAAATGTCCTGATCAATATAAAGGTCACACATGGGCACAAAACACACACCTGTTTCTTTTGTGTACTAGGAAAGCCAAGGAGAGAATCATATCTATTTCTAGTGACTCACGAATGGGAGCCCTCTCTTTCAAGAAAACCATGATGTTAGATCAAGAAAGGACCTGAGTTACACCTCTCTCACTGCAGAGCTCCGGGGGAAGTACCCAGAGTTGTTGCCAGGCCATGGTAGAGTTGGGACCAGACTCACTCTGTTTGGGGAAATTTGCTCCATCATTTAAACATAGTTGGCCAAGAAGACTCTAACATATTCCTCTGCTCTATAAAAGAATAACCACATCAGTGACTTTTATTGAGTGCTGCTGTTTAATAGTTATGCTTACCTGCAGGTCACCAGCCCCTGCTGGTTTTCTTACAGGAAGCAGGAAGCAAAGGAAAGGAAGACAACACCCACCTCTGCTGGCTTTAGCGATATGGTTGTGGAAATGTGCAGGGGCCCACCCTGACTCCTTAAAGCTTCTGAAAAGAGCTGAAAGAGGAAGGTTTTATCATAAAGACTGTGGCTCTAGCACTGGCATCCAGAGTTCTCCCTACAGTCAGCTGAATTAATTACATTTGTTCCACAGATAGTTACCGAGTCCTGGTGCATTCAGGCACCGTCCTTAAGTACAGGAGCCTCGGGATGGAATGAAACAGAATCTCCTTGCTCTCATGAAGTCTTTGGAGAAAAGGGGAAAGAATAAAGGGAACACAAGGAGAGCAGCAGCGCCGCTGTCTTATGCTGTATGTATTTTGTACGAGTGATCAGGAAAGGCCTCAGCAAGGATGCCATTTGAACACAGGTTGGAAGGAAGGGAGAGAGCAAACCATGTGGATGTTGGGAAGCAGGTTCTGGGCAGAGGGAATAGTATGTGCAAAGGGCCGGAGGCAGGAGCACGCCTGGTGTTTGATAACCAGCAAAGAGGCCAGTGTGGCTGCAGGAGGGCAAGCGAGGGAGAGAGCAGGTGGTAGAGATGGAGAGTGTGGGAAGCCAGCTCATGCCAGGCCATGGTGAGGACTTTGGCTTTTATTCCAAATGCGTGAGGAGTGTAGGAATGACAGGTCACATGAGCATGTGTGGATGTGGTACCAGGGACTGAACCCGGGGCCTTCGCACTGAGCTACACCCTCAGCCCTTTATTTCATTTCATTTTATTTTTGAGACAAAGTCTCCCTAAGTTGCCCAGGCCGGCCCAAACTTGTAGTCCTCCTGCCTCAGCCTCCCCGAGTGCTGGGATTGCAGGCGTGTGCCACCATATCTGACTCATGCCCATTCTTTTTTAGGGCCTCCTATTTGGAGTAGGAGAGAAGCAAATTCCAGAAGGAGCCCATACAATGATCTCAACCACACGTGAGGATGGCTTGGCTCAGGGTGTTGGGCGGAGGTGGTGAGAAATGGTCAGACTCTGGGTCTCTTTTGAACACAGAGCTCCCAAGTTTGGCTGAGCAGAGAAGGCTCAGGACCATCCCAAGGAGCATGGCCTGAGCCCTGGGGAGGAGAGAGCTACCACTGACGAAGTGGAGGTCAGCTGTGAGGAGAGGAGAGCCCCACTGAGCATGGTACAGGGGCGCCTGTAACAGACCGACGCAGAGATGCCACGGGTGACCGGATGCAGGAGACTAGAGCCTGTCTCAGGAGTCTGGATGCCCACTTGGTGTTTGCCGATGATCAGATGGCGCGACAGCCCCAGGCTGCTGGAGATCACAGAGGAAGTGAGTGTAGGTGAGGAGGAGGTGGAGATCGAGGGCTGGGAACTGGGGCATCCAGCTTTCAGAGATCAGGCTCATGGAAGGAGCCTGCAAAGGAGACTGAGTAACAAGCAGCAGGCGAAGCGGGAGGACAAAGGAGCCATGTGCGGGAGGCGCCCGTGTGTGCCGTATCTGTGTGGCTCTGAGAAGCAGCCCAGTGCAGCCGGCCGGGGAGTGGTGCTTAGGTTCTAGAAGGGCTGAGGTAAGGTGGGTTCTGCCTGAGCAGGAAGCGACTTGTACTCCTGTGTGCCAGGGCAGAGAGGCGGCTTGGGTTATTTTTAGGTTGGTCTGAGGATGATTCCTGGGAAGGTGATGGTTTTGGCTAATGAGCCCTTGCCTGCCGGAGAGAAGCATCCCTGAAATGTGCTTCCTTCAGCTCCAGCTCTCGAAGCCTCTGCCTGGCTCCTCCTGGGAATGATGCCAGCCCAAGATGGCTGGCTGGGTCTTCCTGCCAGGACTGTGTCCTGGAGCTGAGAGCAGGGCTGGCAGCTCCCCAGGGGGAGGAGAGGATTGTCGTTGTGGGGTGTGGGCTGGGGTTCCCGAAGGAAGGGCCCAGTGGCCACCCTGCTGATGCTTCCCCTCGGGGTCTCCTTGATGCTGTGGCTTAGGTAGGTAATGCCCTTTGTGTACTGATGATTTTCAAGTCTGTCCTGGGGTTTTGCTAGAAGATGGCAGCTGGTGCCGACTTTGGCACTTCCTGCAACTAACACAGTGCTTTGGTTCAGTTTAGTTCAATAAACTTATAAGGCACCATTGTGTACCCCTCACTGTGTAAAAACTGTTTCTGCCTTCAGCTTCCTCCCTGCTTGGTCCTCCACCCTTGTAGGAGACCTTGGCTCAGGACTCACATTCTCCTCTCCCCTCCCCCTTTCCTTCCCTTCCCCTGTCCCTCCCCTCCCCTCCCCCTGTCCCTCCCCTCCTCTCCTTGATGCTGTTTCTAGAGGGGAATAAACTCTAAGATCGGTCGGTTGCCATATAAAGCAGAACTATTATGCCCCCTCCGCCAACCTACTCCTCCTTCAGAATTCTTTCTCTCCGTGCCTAACACCGTGCCTCTCCCTGTCACCAAGCGTAGTAAATCAGTTGTCACCTCTTCCTCTCATAAGGCACTAAATCCTGCCAAGCTGCATCTCTGTGGTCGCCTGTTCTGGTTTAACCACTACTTTGGTTGAGCTCCTTGCTTGTACCTGTATTTATTCAGAACACTCTGCAGCATCTTTTTCTTCTAGTCGGTCCCTGGGTCAGTCCCTCTACCAAATGATCCAACAGCTCTTCCAGAAAAACCAATGGACCTCATCACCCTCCTGTGGGTGTCACTCTATACAGAATGAAACAGACCAAGCTTCTTCGAATGGCAAAGCACTATTAATGATTTAGGCTCCACCTAACAAAGCCCATCCTCCATGACATTTGTCCTCGCCTCCCTGCCCTTTCACAGCCCCATCACCCCAACACCCACGAGATCAACAATACCCATTCTCAAGACCCAGCCATAATTCCATCTAATCCAGGGAAAGGAATTAAAAGTTACTGAGAAAGGAAGCAAACAATTGTAGCCAATCGTGGGCTCTGGCACCATCTGGGTTTAATTCCTAGCTCTCTGCCATTCCCTAGTTGTGTGACATGGGTAAGTGACCACGCTGAGGTTCCCCATCTGTAAACTGGGAGATATATATACACACCACATAACATACACTATGGGAGTGTTTGCTGTTTTGTGCCAAATATGGTACTAACAATGTTTCATATATTATCTAATGTAATCCTCCCAAATACTCTGAGGGATATTATAATTATAATTTATTATTATTATTATCATTATTATTATTTCGGGCTTTTGAGACATGCTCTTGCTATGTAGTCCAGGCTGGCCTTGAACTGGCAGCAATCCTCCTGCCTCAGCCTCTCAAGTGCTGGGATTACAGGTGTGTGCCACCACACCTGGCTTTGAGGGATAGTATAGAAAGTTTATAGATGGCCTCCTACAATTCAAGTAATTCACTCAAGGGAACATACCTGGTAACCATGGAGAGTTGAGGTTCAAGCCCAGGTTTGTCTAGATCAATGCCTAAGTTCTCTTCCTAGACTAGAAACAGTCCTAGGAAGGAAACCAAGAGTACTGATCTAGTAAAGTGATTCTTAGAAGGAGTAGGCAAAGAACAATGTGTGCTGTGGGAAGACTAAGGGTATAGAATCATTAGGAAGTAATGCTAGGGTCTGAGCCGTGACAGGGAATGATGGGACAATGTGTAACTCCACAAACGATAGGAAACAAATGGTAGGAAACAAATGGTAGGAAATGTTACACATATAATCCCAAACGCATCTTAGAATTTGTTACTGGGAAAAAGTAAATGTGTTTCAAAACCAGTAAACTTGAGGTCAAAGGTGCTACATTTTAACTCCATGGGACCTGCCACAAAGTTGGGGACTTAAAGTGTTTAAGAGCTGCATGAAATATTGAAGTGCTATCTTTACTGGAAAAAAAAAAAAGTCAACCTAGAATTCTATAGCCTGTGAAGATACCATTCAAGGAAGTAAAGACTTTTTCAAACGAACAACCTCTGAGAGAATTCAGCAACAGCGAACTCATGTAAGAATTGTTAAAGAAGTTCTTCAGGCAGAAGAAAACTAACATAGAAATTTTGGGCCGGGCATGGTGGTGTACCCCTGTAATCCAAGCACTTGAAGGCTGAGGCAAGAGATCGCTGTGGATTCGAGGCCAGTGTGGGCTACATAGTTCAAGCCCACCCTGAAGTACATAGTGAGACCCTGCCTCCGAAAAAAAAAAAAGAACTTTTGAGCTACATAAATCCCTTGAAAGAATAGATATGTACTGTGTATAGATTGTTTCTAATTTTTAATCTCTCTCAATCTCTCTTTTTATATATATATAAATTTATATATAATTAAATACATATATTTAATATATATATTTAATATATATAGTGGGACCTTGGTTCATGAATGCTTTTGTTTTCAAACAATTTAGTTTACAAATAGAAGCATTTGGCAAAATTTTGTTTTTGTTTGTGAACTTTGCATCAGATGACAAACATGACTGCAGCCATCTTTCTTACATAAACACAAATGTGCCATCTTTTCCAGAATCATGGACCAAATTAACTTTGTGAACTGAGGCGTGTGTGTGTGTGTGTTTTGTTTTGTTTGAGACAAGGTCTTGCTGTGTAATCCAAGCTGGCCTCACCCTCCCAAGAGTTGGATTACAGGCGTGTGCCACTATACCCAGTGTAAGCGATGTATATTTAAACATCACAATAGTCCACTAAAATCAAATTAAAGAGGTACAGGTAATAAGCTAATAGTGAAGGAAAAATAGAATCACAAATGGGCTGGGGATTTAGCTCAGTGGTTCCGTTGCTTGCCTCACAAGCGCAAGGACCCAAGTTTGATCCCCAGTACCAAAAAAAAAAAAAAAAAATTAGAATCAGAAAAAAAAGAAAAAAGGAGGCAGAAAAATAGGGAAAAAAATGAAATCAGGTGGGAAATACAAACCACAAAAAGCAAATAATAGATTTTAACTCAACTCTATCAATACATTAAATGTAAATGGTCTAAATTTTGCAAATTAAAAATCAGACATTAGCTTGGCATTGTGGCACACACCTGTAATCCCAGTACTTGGGAGGCTGAGGCAGGAGGATTGCTGCGAGTTTGAGGCCAGCCTGAACTACATAGTGAGTTCAAGGCCAGCCTGAACCACATAGGGAGATCCTGTCTCAAAAAAAAATTGGACTTTGTGAGATTAGATTTTTTAAAGACCCAACTATATTCTGTCTGCAAGAAACCTGATTTACATACAAAGTCATAGACAGGCTGAAGGTTAAAGGATGAACAGACTTCTGGCCATAGCAGCATAAAGAGATCAGCAAATCCTCCTTATCAAAAACAAATATAAAAGCCAGGCATGTTGGCACATCCCTGGGAGGCTGAGGCAGGAGGATTGCAAGTTCAGGTCACATCTGGGCAACTTACTGAGATCCTGTCTCAAAATAAAAATATCTTTTAAAAAGATGGCTGGAATTGTAGCTCAGTGGTAGAGTGACCCTGGGTTTGATCCCCAGTACTATATAGATAGATATAAATATAAATTAAATGACCCCCCTGTATGCCAGGTCTTGAAATTAAAGGCAAGCAAAAAGGAGGGAGAGAGAGAGAGAGAGAGAGAGAGAGAGAGATTACTCTTGAAAAGTTGCTAGAATTTGGGGTATGAAATATTAAAGAAATTGGGTTTCTCAACCTCAGCACTTAGGATTGTGAGCTGCATAATTCTTGGAGGGGTGATGGGCTTTATAAAATGCTGGCAGCATCACTGGCCTGTACCCACTAGATGTCACCAGCAGTCCTCCAGCTGCAACAACCAAAAATGTCTCGACTTTTCCAAAAGTCCCCTGGGGGTTGGGAGGACAAAATAGGGAAAATAAACAATTATGAATTTGTATGCACCTAGCAAACAGCCCCCAAACACATTAAGAAAAACAAATTAGAAAACACAGAAATTAAAAATTCAATTTAACAATTATATTTGATATTTTGATACTCTTCTCTCAGTAATGGATAAATAACAACTAGTCAGCAAATCTGTAGGCATACAGAGGACCTGAACACCACCAAACAACTTGACCTAACATGGACAACGTGTCCTCCAGCAATAGCTGGGTACACATTTTCTTTGTCAGATATATAGAGGGCGTCCTGCAGGACAGACATATGCTTGAGCATAAAAACAAGTCTCAATAAGCTTAAATGAATTGAAATAAAATGTACCATGTTCTCTAGCCACAAGGAAATTGAATTACAAGTCAATAAGAAGTTTGGAAAATCCCCAAATATCTGGAAATTAAACAGCATACTTCTAAATAGCCATGGGTCAAAGAAGAAAGCACAAAGGAAATTAGAAAATGTTTTGAACTGAATGAAAATGAAAACACCATACATAAACATGTGGGAAGCAGCTGGTTATGGGGAAATTTATAGTATTAGATAATTATATTAGAAGAAAAAAGGAGGTTTTGTTTTGTTTTGTTTTTGTAGCACTAAGGAAAGAACCCAGGGCCTTTGCACTGAGCTACATCCTCACCCTTTTTATTTTTATTTTTTACTTTGAGATAGGTCTTGTTAAGTCACTAAATTGCCCAGTGGGCCTAGGCTTTCAGTCCTCCTGTTTCAACCTCTCAGAGTGCTGGGATTATAGAACCACACTACCGTGCCTGGTTAAGAAAGCTCTTTGAATTAGTGGTCTAAGCTCCACCTTAATTAAATACAGTAAGGTAAAACTAAACCCAAAGAAAGTAGAAGGAAAAAAATGGACCACAAGTCAGAAATCAGTGGGGTAGCATACTAAGCAAAACAATAAAGAAAAACCAATGAAACCAAAAGCTTGTTCTTTGAAAAGATCAATAAAATTGATAAAGGCTGGGGATGTAGCTCAGTGGCGCTGCACCTGCCTGCCAAGCCCAAGGTCGTGAGTTTGGTCCCCAGTATGTAAATAAATAAATAAATAAATAAATAAATAAATAAATAAATAAATAAGTAAAATCGATAAACCTCTAGCCAGACATTTTTAAAAAGACAGAAGCTGGGCATGGTGGAGCAGGCCTATAACCCCAGAACTTTGGGAGGTTGAAGCAGGAGGATCACAGATTCAAGCCCCACCTGGACAAGTTAACAATTTAGTAAGATCCTGTGTCAAAATTTTAAAACGCTAAAAGAAGGGCTGGAGATGTAGCTCAGTAGTAGAACAGAGCACTCTTGGGTTTGATTCCCAGTACCAAAAAAATAATTATTAAAAAGAGAAAGAAACATAAATTACCAACATCAGAAATAGAGAGATCACTAATCCTATATATAAGAAAGGGTGTCTGTTCCGACCCCTAACTTCATGCTAGGATCCTAGTCAGGAAATAAAGCACACACATGGGAAAGAAGGAAACAAAGCTTTCAATTCTAAGATGTGATCATATATGTAAAAAAAAACAAACCCTTAGGTCATGGGCAGGAGATCAATATACCAAAAATATTTACAGTATATCTATTCCTCACGGAATGACCTACCTGTTCGGATGTGTAACCCGCCACTTGGACTTAGGACCCATCTTTTTCTTTTTTTTTTGGTATAGTTCTATACATCTTGCTTATAGAGCCTCGATGTATTTTTTTTGTACAGTATACCCTGTTTATACATTATTATACTTTTCATTGATTCCACTGTATGGTACAGTACTGCAGTCTTATGCTCTGTTATACATTACAGTACAGCATGTAAGAGTTATGCAAATAAAAGCAAAGTAATCTGCTTGGAGTTTCCTTGGACCATTTCTTTGTTCTGAATATTGTAATGTACATACTCTATACAATTCCTCATTTAGCAATCAAGTCACTTATTTACCTAATCACAGGACCATAAATGGGTCGTTAAATGAGGAATGTGTGTGTGTGTGTATATGTATTTCTTCTTTCTTTCTTTCTTTCTTCCTTTTTTTTGAGAGAGAAGGTCTTGCTTTGTTGTTCAGGCTGACCTTGAACTCAGTATGTAGTCCAGGCTAGTCTCAAACTCTGGGTGATCCCCCTGCCTCAGCCTATCAAGTACTGGGATTACAGGTGTGTGCCACACCCGGACCAAAAATATATTTCTATGTTAGCAGCAAAGAATTGGAAATTGAGGTGAGAAAAGCACCATTTGCAATAGCATAAAATAATAGGAAATATGCCGGGTACAGTAGCGCACACCTGTCATCCCAACTAGCGGGGAGCCTGAGGCAGGAGGATCACAAATTCAAGCCCAGCCTGGGCAATTTAGCAAGACCCTGTCTCAAAGTAAAAATTAAAAGGGGTGGGGATGTAGCTCAGTGGTAGAACGCCTCCAGCTTCTATCTCCAGTGTAGCAAAATTGAAGACTCAAATAAGTGGAGAGCTACTATGTTTATACTATGTTTACGGATCAAAAGACTGGATATTGGGCCAGGGATTTAGGGCAGTGGCACTGTGCCTGCCTCACAAGTGCAAGGTCCTGAGTTTGATCCCCAGTACCAAAAAAAAAAAGAAGAAGAAGAGTGTATATTGTTATGATGTCAGCTTTCTCAAAGTCAGTCTGTTAGAGACAAGGTAACCCCATTCAGTGATCCTCCAGCTGTGGCTGATCTGGCTGGCGAGACAGATGTTCCCTTCCTCCCTCCTACTTCCAGTTGTTCCTCCCGAGGCACTGGGTGGAAGAGGAGCCCATTCTCCAAGCAAGGATGTAGGAGTAGCTGCTTTCCCCTGCTAGAACTCCACACAAGCTCCCAAGAATGAATAAGCTGGATCTGAAATCAAATAGAAATGTAAAGGGCCTAGAATATCCAAAACAATTTGAAAAAGGAGAGAGTGATTTCCTCACCTACTGTAAAGTTACAGTAATCACCACGGTGTGGCAAGATGTAAGAACAGATACACGGATCAATGAAACAGTGGTTCCAGATAGAGACCCTTCTACATGGTTGACTGCTTTTTGACAAATGTGCCAAGTATATTCAGAGGAGAAAAGAAGTATTTTCAACAATTGAATACCAATGTGCAAAAATATGAATCTCAACCCTTATCTCATAGCCTATAGTATGAATTTGACTCAAAAAATAAATCATAGACTTAACTCATAGCTGAAACTATAAAACTTGGGCCGGGGATTTATCTCAGTGGTTCCGCCGCCTGCCTCGCAAGCGCAAGGTCCCGAGTTTGATCCCCGGTACCGGAAAAAAAAAAAAAAGAAAAGAAACTATAAAACTTACAGAAGAAAACAAAAACAAAAATGTTTGTGACCTTAGATTAAGGAAAGCTTTCTGAAATCTTTAGAAAACCATGGACCGTAGAAGAAAAAAATTTATAAAATTGGACTTTTTCAAAATTAAAAAACATTTGCTCTTCGAATAAAATGATTAAAAACATGAAAAAGCAAGCTACACACCTTGAGAAAATATTTGTAAAACATATGTTTTATATTGTATATAAATAACACATATGTGGGCCAGGGATTTAACTCAGTGGTTCCACTGCCTGCCTTGCAAGCACAAGGTCCTGAGGTCAAGCCCCAGTACCAAAAAATAAATAAATAAATAACATATATGTTATTAAACATATATATCATACATACATTACATGTATATCATAAAGGAGTTATATCTAGAATATAGGGGTTTTTTTCTGGTACTGAGGATCAAACTCAGGACCTTGTGCTTCCCAGGCAGGCAGCAGCACCACTGAGCTAAATCCCTGGCCCTAGAATATAGTTTTTAAAACCATATATAAACACATATATAAATACAAACAACTTAGTTTTTTTAAATGTACGAAAGATATGAACGTGGTGGTGAGGGTGGCTTAGTGCAAAACCCCTGGGCTCAATCCCCAGTACCACACACACACACACACACACACACACACACACACACCCCAGAACAGAGCAGACACTTCACCAAAGAAGATATTTGCCATCACAAATAAACATAGGGAGGGGCTGGGGATTTAGCTCAGTGGCACCACGCCTGCCTCGAAAGGGCAAGGTCCTGAGTTCCACTCCTGGTACCGCAAAATAAACAAACAAACAAACAAACAAACAAACATAGGGAAAGATGTGCCATATCATTAAACGTCAGAAATGCAAATTTACACCCAAATAAGATGGCAGTGCAAATTCACTAAAATAGCTGAACTTAAAAAGACTTCCGGTATCAAGGGTTAGGAGAGATGTAAAGCAGCTGGAGCTCTCATACATTGCTGCCAAGTGTTAAAACCATTTTGAGAAACTGGGAATTTCTTTTAAAGTTAATCATACAGTGGGCATAGCTCAGTAGTAAAGTGATTGCCTGGCATACGCCAGGCCAGGTCCTGGGCTTGATCCCCACCTCCAGGAAAGGACAGGAAAGGAAAGGAAAGGACAGGGCAGGACAGGACAGGACAGGACAGGACAGGAAAGGACTACAGCAGTCATATACTTATTATATGATCCAGCAATCTCATTCCTGGGTTCATCCAAAAGAAATGAAAACATATGCTCACACAAACACGTGCGTGTACCCGTTTACTGTAGCTTTATTCACAATAGGCACAAATTGTAAATGAAAAAAATGTTCATCTCTTAGTCAATGAATAAATAAATTGTGGTATAATAAGATAATGGAATACTACTTAGCAATAAGAAGGAATAGACTACTTATATGTTCAACAGTATAGACAATCTCAAAAGTATACAGTACCAGGCTGGGGATTTAGTTCAGTGGTTTCACCGCCTGTTGCACAAGCACAGGGACCCAAGTTCAATCCCCGGTACCCCCCCCAAATAAATTTAAAAATAAATTAAAAAAGAGTTTATTGGTACATTTTAGGTATACAACACAGTTACATTTATCATTGGGATCTTGTACCTGTACATGATGCATCTTGGTTCTTATTTTTTCCCCATCCCCTGCCCTCCCTTCACCCCCTCCACCTTTCCCTATTTAAAAAATACTTTGTTGGGCTGGGGATTTAGCTCAGTGGTTCCGCCGCCTGCCTCACAAGTGCAGGGTCTTGAGTTCAATCCCCGGTACAAAAAGTAAAAAAAAATCTAAAAATAAAATAAAATAAAAATACTTTGTTTCCATTTTTTCCTTTTCTCATATTTTTTCTTTTCCCTTCTTTCCTTTTCCCTACCTCTCCCACTTCCCCTAATCCTTTAGACCTTTTCTTCCTGTTACACAATATCAATTATACTTTTTGATCCTTATTTACACTTTTAGTTTTTCATACCAGAGAAACTATGCGGTATTTACATATGTGTGTCCTATATATTTCACTTAAAAGTATGGCCTCAATGTGCATCCACTTAGCTATAAATGCCTCTAATTTCTCATTCTTTATGGCTGAGGAGTACTCCATTTTATAAAAAACCCTACATGTTCTTTATCCAGTGACCAGTTGATGGGCACTTGGGCTGTTTCCAAGTTTTAGCTATTACAAACTGTGCTGCTATAAACATGGGTACACATATATCACTGTAGTATGATTCTTTTAATTCTTCTGGGAAGATACCCAGCAGAGGAATGGCTGGGTCAAATGGGACCTCTAATCCTAGTTGTTTGAGGTATTCCTGTATTGATTTCCACAGTGATAGGAAAGTTTTTATTGTGGTAGTGTTTACATGGCTATGTTTATTAAAACCCTTGAATTTTACACTTACAATTGGTAAAGTTTGGTTCAGTGGAGTAGGTCAGGGGTGCAGCACTTGGCTAGCATTCATAAGGCCATGGGTTTGATCCCCAGCACTGCAAAAAATAAAAATAAAAAATTAGTGTTGGGTGAGGTGGCACACACGTTTAATCCCAACAATCAGGAGGCTGAGGCAGGAGGATCACCATGAATTCAAGGGCAGCCTGGACTGCATAGTGAGAGCTTGCCTCAAAAAAAGAAATTGTTGAAACTTATTGTATGTAAATTTTGTTGTGTGAGGAGAGAGCTTATTTATGGGAAAGAGGCTACAGGAATTGTCATTGGAGCTAAAGCATATTGTGTACTTAAAATAGTCCAGTCCCCATCACAAAGGGCGTCCAGGAGGAGTTGGAAGGGTGAACCATCATTACAATCAATGTGATTTGAACAGTGATTTTAGAAAACATTCAGTGCGCTGTGACAGTGAAAACAGGATGAAGGCTCCCAGACCCAGGGAGGAAGTCTCCACCGGGGAAGCCTCTAGAGGGAGATGAAACCTGATCGAAGGAGGCAAACAGTCCCAAAGGACCTGGGGGCCCCGCGCGGTGAGGAGGGACAGGAAGGGACAGGAAGGGACAATGGCTTCATGAACCTTGTCACCCCTCAGGAACAACTTGGGAAATCAGCTGCAAGAATGTGCACCTGGTTCCACCCTGCTTCCCAGCAGGGCTCTCCTGCTGTCACTTCATCCCTGCTCTGGGAGAGAGGGCCTTCCCTCAGGTGGGTGCTGGGGTCATGCTCCAGGCCAGTCTGTTCAGATGGGCGTCCAAAAAATGCGGCAATCAGAAAGAAGAACAAAAACAAGCCAGGTCAGGAAGGGGACTGAATCACAGCTGTTGGGAGGCTGAGACAGGAACGTCGCAAGTTCAAGGCTAGCCTGGGCAACTTAGCAAGACCCTGTCTCAGAATAAAAATCAAAAGGGCTAGGGATGTCACACAGGTAGAGCCTCTGTCCAGCAAGTGCAGGGGTACTGGGTTCCCCCAGGGACACTTTTTAAAAAAATTCTGAGGGTCTCACTATGTTTCCCAGGCTGGTCTCGAACTCATGGTGATCCTCCTGCCTCAGCCACCTGAGTACTGGGATTACAGGTATGCACCACACCTGGCTCCCCGTATCATAAACTTTTTTTTTTTTTTTGGCACGGGGATCAAACTCGGGACCTTGCGCTTGCGAGGCAGGTGGTAGAACCACTGAGCTACATCCCCGGCCCCAGACCCCATTTCTGGATAGCTACCACCAAAAGGTAGAGTCACGGCGGTTCCAGCCAGCTTGTGCACGGAGGGAAGGGCCTGGCCGCGCACGGTGGCCCGCAGGTTCCCAGGGACAGGCAGCCACCCAGAGAGGCGCCAGCGTGGTAAGTATCGCCATCTGGTGGACTCGAGGGAGCATTGCTAGGAACCCAGCACTGCTTGCCAGAAAGGAGCAGTATTTGAGGCCCCGGTGTGCTGGGAAGAACATTCTGGTTCTCCAGTACATTATATTCATTCTAGACAAGAAAGCCCTTAGCTGGTTTTCTCACACGTTAAATTCATAAATTAGCATGTCGCTTATTAATGACACTCAAGTGAACTGGTGTTATCTCCCCAGCCGCAGTGGAATTTGTAATTACCTCCTACAAGTGTAGTTAGAGCTCACTGTAGCTTTTCTCCAAGGCTCTTTGGGGTCTGAGTGTGCAGCATCCGTGTGGCTGATCACACGGGGCTGTGTTGATGAGGCTTTAAGCAGCGGCGTTGATAAGTTATTAATCCTCCATCGCCATGCGTGTGTTTGTCGACTCTAACACAGCGGGCAGTTCCAGGCTCTGGCTCATAATGAGGTCCCTACCCTCCTGGCCTTGCTGACTGGTGGGGGTGGGAGTTGAGTAGGGAGAAGCAACTAAAACTGTTAGGGTGAGGTCAGAGAGAGGTAATTTTACAAGGTAACGTGAGAAGGCGGGAGGGACCGGGACAGGATTACAGGATTGTCACGGTCTCTTGGAGGTGATATTTGAGATCCAAGAGATCGTCCGCGCATGATGAAATTTGTTTTTAAAAACAACCATTTCAGAGCATATATCCCCACGAGCATTTTTCAAAACTCTTTTGAGACTCTTCTTTAGGTTTTGCCTTCAGAGCCAAGATATGAACCCCGTTAGGAAAAGGTCTAACAAAGCAGCAGTATCCAGGTCTTACATTTATTAAAGAAAAGAAGTATGCTCTGCAAAGAGAGCAGGCCGCTGAGAAAACTCACAGTGGACACAAGGTTAAGGGCTGGTGTCTTCTTTCTTTCTTTTTTTTATATGTGGAACGCTTCACGATTTTGCGCGGCATCCTTGCGCAGGGGCCATGCTAATCTCCGTATCGTTCCAATTTTAGTATATGTGCTGCAGAAGCGAGCGCCCTTCTTTCTTTAATGGTACATTATAGATCTACATAATGATCACATTCGGCATAGGGAATCTGCACCTGTACATGATACATCTTGCTCCTTTTTCACCATTCCCCTCCCCTCCCTTCAACCCCTCTTCTCCCCCTTATTTACAAAAGCTTTGTTTCCATTTTTTCCTTCTATTCTTTTTTTCTCTTCCATTCCTTCCTTTCCCCCTTCCCCGCTCCCTAGTTCCCCTTCTCATTTGAACATTTTCTCCCCATTTCCCAATATCTGTTACACATTTTGGTCCTTATTTACACTTTGAGTTTCTCACACCAGAGAAACAATGTGATATTTAAAGATGTGTGTCTGATTTATTTCTCTTGAGTATGGTCTCAAGGTGCATCCATTTAGCTAGAAATGGCTCAAGCTTATCCTTCTTTATGGCACAGTAGTACTCCATTATAAATATAAAAAACCACATCTTCTTTATCCATTCATTGATTGATGGGCCTTTGGGGCTGTTTTCAAGATTAAGCTATTACAAACTGCCACCATAAACGTGGGTGTGCACATATCGCTGTGGTATGATTGTGGAGAGCGGTGTGTGGAGAGCGGTGTTAGCCAAAGAGGCTCCATTTTGAATCTTACCCTCCATTGTATAGAGCAAGGAGACGATGTTATGAGGAACCGCGTCCTTGCCGAATTAGATTGCCCTGGAACGTGATGAACGTTCTGTAACCCCGAGAAACAAGGAAGCCCACGAGGGTGGGGAATTCCCAAAGAACTAGAAAACATGGAAGCAGGTGTCTCTGGATAAGGGTCATGATTAACAACCAAACTCACCTGTTGTATAAAAGAGAGGAGAAAAACTTGGGCGCTCGGTCTCTGGGAGCCCTCCCGACTCTATCTCTTTGTCTTTCTTTTTCTTCATCCTCACTCCCCCATTCAGGTACTGTTCGACAAGTGACGACGGGCTCTGTCATATGATGCTCTTAATTCTTTTGGGAAGAAACAGTGGACCCTCAAGCTATAATCAGCCTGACATGTGAACAGCTTGGATTCATTAGGTTAATGGAAGATTCATCTGCCTCTTGTTATCTATAGCATAAATGCAGGTAAACATCCAGATCTCAACTGTACTGATTTAGTTACAACCAGCTCTTGGGAATCGATTGAGTTCGTAAGTCAGGGGTCCATTGTACCAAAGAGGGGACTAGCTGGATCAAGGGGAACCTCTAGTTTTTTGTTTTGTTTTGTTTTTTTGTACCGGGGATTGAACTCAGGACCTTGCACTTTCGAGGCAAGTGGCAGAACCACTGAGCTAAATCCCTGGTCCTCTAGTTTTTTGAGTAATCTCTACACTGATTTCCACAGTGGTTGCCCCAGTCTACACTCCCACCAACAGTGGAGAAGGGTTCTTTTTTCCCCCTCAGCCCTGCCAGCATTGTTATTGATTTCTTGATAATAGCCATTCTTTCTGGAGTGAGATGGAATCTCAGCATTGTTTAATTTGCATTTCTCGAATGACCAGCGATGTGAACATTTTTTCATATATTTATTTGTTGTTTGTACTTCCTCATTGGAGAAGTGTCTGTTCATCTCAGATGCCCATTCTTGGATTGGGTCTTTAAATTTTAGGGGGGAGGGTTTCAATGCTTTATATATTCTAGATATCAGTTTTTTGTCTGAGGAAAAACTGGCAAAAATTTTTTCCTACTCAGTGGGCTGTCTCTTCACTCTGTTGGTTTCTTTTGCTGTGCAAAAGCTTTTTAATAAGGTGAGATCCAAGGACCCGAGTTCAATCCCCGGTACCAAAAAAATAAAAAAAAAAAAAATAAGGTGAGATCCCAGTTGTTGATTCTTTGTAATATTTCCTGTGTGATTGGGGTTTTATTCATAAAGTGTTGGCCTACACCAATGTCTTCAAGAGTTCTACCTATTCTATAGCATTATCCACTTTTACTGTCACCTCTGTGACCTTGAACATCCTTGGGATGTTTCTAGAAGTTACTCAGGTCTCAAAGTGCAAATATTGACTTGGTGGGTAAAGCCCTAAAGAGTTCAGAAGTCTGTGAAGTCTGCGCTTTTTGTTGGTCACTATCACTGCAATTATGCCCTGAAAGTCTTCATCCTCCTGGTTCTAGGTAAGGATCCGAAATAGCAGTGAAAATGAAATACTTAGCCACCCTGGGTGCGGTGGTGCACTCCTGTTATCCCAGCACTCTGGGAGGCTGAGGCAGGAGGGTTCCAAATTTAAGGCCAGCCTTAGCAATTTAGCGAGACCGTCTCAAATATAAGTTTTAAAAAGCCCAGTATGTGGCCTACTGTGAAGGCCCTGAGTTCAATCTCCAATCCTACAAAAGAGAAAAAAGGGGAAAAAAGAGCGAATAAATGCAGGACAAAGTTGGAAGAACAGTACTGAGATGAAGGAGAGATCAAAAGAAAAAAACCTGAATATCGCTCCAGTGCTTCCGGCACAGTTCAGGTTTCCAGACCTTAACAGCAAATAGACTGCCAGTCTCATTCGATCTCTGGGCATTCTCCAATGAGTCAACCAACCCACTTTCCACAGACCCTGTCTCCCGTCAGACCAAGGAGTCCTCCAGTGGCGAGACTGCTGTACCGCACTGCTGACGTAGGGATACGCAGGCCCCTCCCAGCACCCTCCACTCTGGGCAGGGACCTCCTTAGATCCCTGTCGGCCCTGCCACTGGAACACATTCACTGAAAGCACCACGTCTTGCTTGATAAATCCTCAGAGGAGCAGGGTTAGAAAAGATCAATTTGTCCTATTCACTGTGCCTGTTATTACAGATCTTGATAGCCACGCTTTGCCTCTGCACACTGCAGTCATAACTGAGGGACAAACCACGTCTCACTGGAGCAAATCCAGGAAGGCAGCCAAGCGTTGTGTTGATCAAACATTCAACTAAGGTTCATGAGCAGAGGCCCTTTTCTTTTTCCTTTTTTTTTTTTTTTTTTTTTTAAAGTTTTCTGGGCCAGGTCCTCAGTGTGCAGCCGCCCTGGAGCTGCGGTCCTCCTGCCTCAGGGCTGCAGGTGTGTGCCACTGCACCCAGCCATAAGCGAGGACTCCAAATCTCAAAGAGTATGCAGGTCATCATCCATGCAATGAAGGATTATGAAGTGTGTGTGTGTGTGTGTGTGTGTGTGTGTGTGTGTGTGTGTGTACACATGGGTTAGGTTTCTGTTTGACTCTACCATGATTTGAGTCTACTCAGACATTTTTCACCTAAAAGGCTTAGAGGCTGGTTCAGTATGAAGACATTTTTACACATAGAGAAATTGATTTGAGCCCCTCAGCCCAAAAAGCATCTGGGCAGCATTACCTATTTTAAAAATTGTATCGAGTGTCTATATTCTTTAAGTAACATGCACTTTATGAGAAAAAAATGAAGGGTTTTTTTTTGATAATCCTACTTTTGTCAAAATATACATACAGCTGGTGATCCTAGCACACAGGGAAGCTGAGGCAGGAGGATCTAAAGGTCAAGGCCAGCCTGGGCAACTTAATGAGAATCTATCTCAAAATAAGCTTGGGGGGCCCTCAATGTGAAGGCCTTGCGTTCAGTCCCAGCACCACAAAAAAAGGAGAGACAGACAGAGAAAAGCATCCGAGCAAGCCTCCAAAGGAGAATGTCAGAGACCAAATTCACAAATCCACATGTAAGATGCAAATTTCTGAGATAAGCAGTTGTTTTCAAACTTTCTATTAATGTAATAGCCTGCCTCCAAAGCACAAGGACCCGAGTTCGATCCCCGATACCAAAAAAAAAAAAAAAAAGTATTAATGTAACAAAGAAAAGCATAGTTTGTATAGGATGTCAGAATAGGCACAGCAATTAAGTCTGGCTTGACACAAATGTAGCTATTTTCCCAGGGAGATTTAAAAAGCTTAAATTAACCCAAGATGGAAGTTATAACCTATGACTGTCAGTTCAATTTGTTCTAAATACCAAATATTTCCAAGTTCCATTTCTTTCTAATTCAGAAATAACTTTTTCATTAGCTGGGAAGATCCAAATGCCTGAATTAATAATGCCTTGTTTGGGGGTTTTTCGGTTAGTTTTTTGAGTCAGGGTCTCCCTATGTAGCCCAGGCTGTCCTTGAACTTCTGGTGATCCTCCTGCTTCAGCCTCCCAAATGCTGGGATTACAAGCATGCACCACCACACCCAATTTAGAATGCTATTATTCCTTAACCCAATAATAGGCTTGCTATAACCTAAATCTTCCAGGATAAAAAAGTTTTTTTCCTGATGTTACACCCACATCTACTTACTCGTAAATGGCAAACACCTTGATGCCCAACACCATGTTATCATAAATAACAATGCACAGAACAGATTGTCCTCTTATTGGAGAGAAACGCCATACTAAGCCCATATGAACTTTGTTGCTTCTGTGAATAATCCAATTGTTTTACTGTTTTCTTTGCAAGAGCATTGGAGAGCCAAGGCCAAATCTGTAATTAAATCTCATCTCCTAGAAAGGACTTCCATACTCTTACTTTTCTGTCTTCCACTTTGCTCATTTACTTATACATACTTTGCATTTCTCATATAAGAGAAACCATGCAATAGTTAAGCTTTTGTATCTAACTCATTTCACTTAACAATATGTACTCGTTGCATCTACTTACCTATAAGAACCAAGCTCTTTATTACTAAATTGTGATCTGCAATTATATTTTTATCTCCTTACCACTCTCCCCTCATTAGCTGAGGTACAATTTATATGTGACAGAATCTGTCCAGCACTCCACAAAATCAAAAGTGAAAAATGACTTTTTTGGAAATTCCTGCTCAGTAATTCCAAAACCGATGTCAAATAAAACATAAACTTGAACCAAAATATCATGTAACATTTAATAATTGCAAATATATTTATTACAATTTACAGATTAGTTACATTATATACACAAATAGAATTTTAGCTATAAAATCCCAACAAACTGGTTTGAAGAGGCCAATTTAAAGTTTCTAGTCCCCTAACTTTACCTTCTTTAAATTATAAAAAATAAAATCTGATAGTTTTGATTTCAAGTTACAGAGGAGGAGGCGTCATCACATTTCATCACTCGGAAATGCGATTCCACCTGTCTGCACACTCCCCTTTCCCACGCTACACTGACAGGACAGCACCATTACAAGACTACACTGTGTAAAGTGTTTACTTAAAACCTCCCAGGATCTGCCTTTAAAGATTGGCAGGGGCTGCAGGCTAAGGGTAGGTGTCACTTGGACATTCACAGTCGGGATGACAGCGACATCAACCTTTCTTCCCTCCAGACCAATTGTAAGAAACCCCTGTCCTCCTCATGAGTCTGATCGCTTCCACAGCAGGGTGATTCAGGGGAGAATTCCTAAGGAAGGTTTTACTCATTAGGTTGTGAGGTCCCAAGGGAACAATTTTCCCAAGTCCAATGACTATGAAGATGTTCCACTATTTTCCAATATGCAGAAGTGCTGGATTTCAGAAACACAAAACACAAGCCAAGTCTCTGAAACAAAACAGTATGCTTCCGGCTAGCTTGAAAAGAATGCATCTGAACAGTCGGTCCCACAGCTTTCTGCAAGGCAAATGGTGCTGCTTTCCAACAGATACAGCTGGAGGTGGGAGCCAGACTGTTTCCACGGTATAAAACAACACTCTGGAAGCGCAGTCTCTTAAGAGGCCTGAAGTGGAGGTGGACAAAACACAAAATAAAGGCTCTGCAAAAATCTGACCAATTTGTTACGGTGCTGCACTCTTAGTGTGTGTAGCAATGAATGCACCCAACACTGGAGGTGGCTCTTAGAGCAGACCAGGTAAGATAAAGACCAGGTAGATTATAAACTGAGGTAGTAACCTGCCAGCACATCTGATGAAACCTGCATCCTCACACTGACCTAAGTTCAAAGCTAAGTGGTCATGTACGCTACGCTTTCCACTGCCTGTGGCAAGAGGCACAGGGAGGAAAAACAGACCATTCAAGGGATGGCTGACATTTCCTCGACCTGACAGTTACACGTCATGTGAAGTCTAACTATGCAAACCAAGCACAACCAGTCAATGCTAAGACTTCAAGACATCAAGACTTTCTAGTTGTTAAATCTGCAGATTTCCCTTTCCTGAAAGTATTAACCTTGTCCTTCCTGCTCTCATTGTTAAAATAGAGCGCAATAAACCTGGACATTGACTGTAATTAGTATTTTACACTTCAAACTTGAAAACCCAGAACTGCCCACTTCCAAGTTGACAGTGTCACCCTGACAGGTTTTAAAAGTGACAGTGCTGAGGCACATTAATAACACTGGTTTTCTGTTGTGCATATACAACAAAACCAAACTACTCTGGCGTGTCTCCTATCTTCCTCTTAGGAAAGTTCTAGGCTTTTCAGTTTAAAAAACAAATGCCTATGATACAATTATTACTTTTTCTAGAGTGTTTTAAAATTTCTGCCCATTGAGAGATACAAAAAGCGACATTCACTCAGGAACTACAATGGTATGTTCAGAACCCTCTCCAAAGCAGTCTCCACAGAAATCAAATATATTTGATATTTAAAATTTGGCAGAAAGATGCAGCCTCCCTAAACTCCCAGAAAGCACTGTACATGTGTATGTCGTGACAGTCCTTGGAAATCTAAGTACAACTTAATGTAGAAAAAGAAATTCACCATACACTTTCAACAAAAATCTTAAGAAGTGACACAATATACTTTAAGTTGGCAACATATACACGACTATATTTTTAACTTAAAGGTAGACAGGCTAAATCACTGAAATAAAAAAAAAAAATACAGAAAAACAAAAGCTCACTAATCGCAGAATATTGGGGGGGCAAAATTTTTACACATATATACATAATTTAAATTGTAACTGAAAATGGGCCTTAAGCCCTATAAATATTGTTCCCAAGAAAACAAGTTTTGAAAGTGCAAAATTAACAACTCAAAAGGTCCCCTTCTCATCTCAAGCAAAGAAAGGACATTGAAAAACACATCTAACTAAATCAAAAAAGATTAAAAGTCACATCCTTCATTGTCAGGGCTGGCTTCAAACCTGTAGTTTCTATGTGGGATATGTTACCAAAAAAATACTAAACTAGATAGATCATTGGATTCAGGCTAAATTTCCTCTAAAAAACAAAAGTCAAAGGACAGCTGCCAATATTCATTTTTAAAAGAAACCTCTCAAGAAAGAGGTAATGTATGGTAGGACGACAGGCTGTCAATTCAACATTGCTGGAAAACATTTAAGTTCTTTGAAGCATGTTTCCTGGAGTCTATTAAACATTCTTTCTCTGTGCTCAAATGTCAAGCAATAGCCAATAGCATCTTCTGTTTCTTGAATTCGTTTCCGGAACCTGCATGCATCCCTTGCAAATTCTTCCCATGGTCCTTTGCGATCCTCATCACCACTTACATAATACTCAGTAACTTCTTCAAGGAAGGTTACCTATAAAGACAAAAACTAATTTTAATAACTCTCTAAGATCTTACAATTACCACTGAGGTGAACACCCCTTTATCCTACTAATTCTTTTTAAACACCAAATATCTTACAAGAACCTTTGTTCCCAACTATATCTGAAATTTTAAAAAAGGATCTAAGCAGATAGTAATTGGATAAAACAGTGAACAATTGCCCTGAATTTACATATATCTTTATCTTTCATATATCTACAAATACACAAGTCTTCCCAACTCCAGTCCTTGCTTTTTAGTGTTAACATGAATCCAGATAGGGAACTAAAATTTTCTTACTGTTAATACCTGCTATGCTTTAATCCTTAGGGAAATATAGTTCTATAATATTTCCCCCCAAAATGACAAAGTATTTCAGAAAATAACCACTATATCTTTGAAAGTCAATGTTTTTGTCATAGTCAAAGCCTTAACAATATTATTTCTACTCTTCCTTTCCCTTTAAAAAAAACTGTACTTTTTGAGCCGGGGATTTAGTTCAGTGGTTCCACTGCCTGCTTTGCAAGCGCAAGGTCCCAAGTTCAATCCCCGGTACCAAAAAAACCCCCTACTTTTCAGTGCTTTCCAATTTTTGAGTCATTGATTTTTACATTATTACTTTTGGAATGAGAATATAACAGAAAGTTACTTCATAAAGTAAAGTATCTTTAAGGATGTGTTACAAGAGGCCTCGCAGTTAAAATTTAAAAGCTTTGTATTCAATATGCTATCACTATACAGATAGGTTGGGTATCCCTTACCTGAAATACTTGGGACGAGATTTCAAAGTGTTTTGGAGTTTGGCGTATTTGCATGGACTTCATTGGCTGAGCATCCTTAATCTGAAAATCTGAAATCCAAAAATGCTCCAAAAATCCAAACATTTTTGAGCATCATATTAGCACTCAGAAAGTTCAGATTCTGAATTTTCTATTAGGGAGGCTCAACCTGTACATGAAATTGTGAATATTATACAAGATGACATGTAATGAGTAACAATCCCTACTTGTTACTAGTAGCTTCTACTTAATCCTTACTTTTTTTTTTTGGTACCGGGGATAGAACTTGGGACCTTGAGCTTGCCAGGCAGGGGCGGTGCCACTGAGCTAAATCCCTGGCCCCTACTTAATTTTTAATAAAGATGATATCAAACTAAGCTATCAAACTTGGAAAGTATAGAATTGCTTTAAACTGTGTTTAACAGTTACATCAGCTAACCCCACTGAGACCCTACTACTTTCATTCCCTTTACATCAGGCCAAGGAATACCCCTGAGGACAATTAATAGGATGTAACACCTTACAAGATATTGCATTCTAGTCCTTACTCATTCATTGTGTCACTAAAATAAATAATAACACTTATATTGTGTTCACCATATGCCAGGCTCTTTTCAAAGAGGTTTACAATTTTTATCTCATTTAATCCTCACATCAAATCCGTGAGGTGTAGACAGAAGCACATCAGTTAGATGTGTCCAAAATCACACAACACCTAAGTGATATAATCAGGATTCAAACACTGAGTCTGTCTGGCTCTACAATCTGTACTGTTTTGCCAGGATATGAAGTATTTTAAACTCCTAGATCTGAAGGCCTCACTCTAAGAATTAGGCACTACCCATTTTCCCACAAACCTAAAGAATGGCAGGTAATTAAAGCCTGTCAAATAATTTAGGCATACATCATCATCTTTTCTAAATTTTGCTTTAGTTCAATCAATAGTCTCACATCCACTTCACTCATTTCATTGTAGTCAATGAGCTAAAATGACACATGACACAGGCCTGAGCCATTCCAACACAAGGCAATGAATCAGGAGTTTTATCTACTCATCTCATTTAAATCTCATTTGCATTAATTGCAAATTAAATTGCAGTAACTTGGGGCTGAGGATGCAGCTCAGTGGTAGAATCAGTGCCACACACACACACACACACACACACACACACCCCCACGATAAATCATACAATACTATTCTCATCAGATAAGTGACTGTATAAAGGCCAGGAGTCAAGCAACTTCTTAGGTCTAGCGGCCTCCCCAGTCTCTGCTCTAACCACGCAGCAGTACAAAGCACAGGTCTCCAGATGCCAAGTGCTCATCCACTGGCCCCTTTGGTTCTCACCTACGCACTCAAGTAGGTCATTTTGTCAGGGGCCCCCAAAAAGGACAAAGTTATTTCATCTTATCATCTATGAAGTGTGAACTAAAATTTAATTTTAACATGACAGATTAAGACGTATGTCTTATTACCACCACTGAAAAAAGATTTTCTACCCCAGGAGTACTTCCAAAGTATCAAACTGGTCATTTGAAGCCAAAAGATTTATGGTACAGTGAACTTTAATCTCCCTCAGGCTGCAGAATCTGAGATCAGTAATAACTCACCCACTGCTTTGCCTTTCCAAACGAAGGTACAGAAAACTAAAGAAACTTCCTGAACAAAACTTAGACCCTCTTGTGTTTGGGGGGTTTTCCAATTAATAACGTCAGCTGTGTGAAGACTAATTTAAAAGACTTCCACAGTAAGGTGAAGCTGACAATATGAGAGAGTAAAACACTCCACGAGGATTTAAGATTAGTTTGGGAAGAGGAAGCAACTACTCAGGATAAACCAAATAAGTGACCACCATTCTTTACTTCCATTATTAACCTGTAACTGTCCACTGTAACTAGTATTTCATTCTTTAAAAAAAGGAAACACAATTTTCTGTACTGTTTTTAACTATCAAACAAACCAAGTAAGGTCAAAAAGTTTGATACGTCGCAAACAACCATATAAACAGTAAACAACTTGTATTTGCTATTAAAAGCTCTTTGGGTTAGAGGACACGAATAAAGACAACGTTATCAAGCAAATAAAAGATCGAGTATTTGCAAACAAATAAATAACCATTTAAAACTTTTCGGCTATAGCAGACCCTTCTTAAGCCCTAGAAAAATTAAGTCACAAATACACAAGGTTTAATATTTTTGTTTTCTGAAAAAAAAGAGTAGAGATGTTGAAACAGCTCAGAGCCACCAACCCAAGTGCAAATGGCACTTTCCTGCTAAGATCTGGCCTTTTATACTGGCATCTTCCTTTTGAACAGGAACAGTTCCCTACACTGAAGGGAGGAAGAGGAAAGATCATTTGAATAGTTCTCAATCCACACACCCTAGAAGCCTTCCTCAAAAATATGACAACCAGGTCTCCAACAGAGTCGTGCTGCTATATCTAACCCTACCAACACAGAACAAATTAGCAGACACGTTGAAAGAAACCAACCTTTTTTCCTTTGATAGGCGTGTGCTTTTCCACAGAGACAATCTCCTGCTGTAACAAGTCTGTACTTTCACCTCCTTGGTGCCCTAACAGTGGCACTTTATAAGAAAGGAAGCTGTGACACTCAGAAATGGCCACCAAGGACTCAGCTGGTTTTTTTGAGTCAAGACTGTCTTTCAAATCTTTTCCTGATGTTTGAAAGGGAGCCGTAAAATTTAAAAGGTTGTACGGATCATCAGAATTAGAGAAAGAGTTCCACAGCTTGAGATTCTCTGCCTCATCAGCACTGGATTCCCAGTTACCTTCCTCCTCAGAATCCCAGTCAGGGGTCTGAGGAAAGATTCCAGCCTGGGGAGAATTCTCTAGATCAGACTTGTCAGACAAATCCTTGCCTGCATCAGAAGGTTCTCCAGGAACAATTCTGGGAGCAGTCTGAATTGCTGCTGTGAAGTTTTGGGGATTATAAGGATCTACACTGTGGAAAGAATTCCAAAGGTGAAGTCCTTCCTCGTCTCGTTCAGGGTCTGATTCTGACAGTGAGCCCTCACTATCAAAACCGTCATCCTCAGCTTCCTCGTCCCAACCTTCACCTTCAGAATCAGAACTTGACTCCAGCTCACTGGATGCACCTCCCAAAATGAAATCTATTAATTTGTTAGCACAAGCCGGTCTGGCAGCAAGGGGAAGGTCATCTTCTATGTCAGAGGAGTCGACCACACTGGCTCCGTCCTCCCCAGGTTCTTCCTCCACAGGTACCTCAACAGATGGCAAGCTTCCCGAAGGGCCTTGTCTTTCCAGGGCAAGCGGGACCTCCTCCGTCAATATTTTTTCCTCCCCGGGCTCCTGGTTGTTTCCAGAGGCTGCTCCAGCCAGGGGAACAGATTGTGTTGGAGTACCTGGGCGGTGTTTCACATCCACCCGGAGAAGACAGTGCTCCTCCTCCAGGCTGTGGTAGCCATTGTCTTGGTCCGGCGTGGGTAATTCTTGCCCCTTGCCAGTCTGCTGAAGGAATTCCAGCCGTTTCATACGAACATGGTGGATTTCGGGGAGGCCTTCCCTGGAAAGAGGTGGATATCCCTGCCACGAGGGCGCAGAGATTTCTGCAGACAGAGGCTCTGGATGACAGCAGTCCTTAGAAAGGCAGCTGCTCTCTGGGGTTAGGGTCTGGAAACCAACTAGCTCGCTCCCTTCAGTGCCATCCTGACAGCTGAGCTCTAGCCCCCCAAGGCAATCCAGGTGGGAGGGGTGCAGCAAATAGGAGACTACACTGAAACTGCCTAAGCGCTGAACGTTTAGGGGGCCAGAGGGAGAAGAGCCAACTTCTCCGTCACTGAACAGACGGGCTTGAAGGCCACTGGGCGACAGCTCCACGCTCCACAGCTGCTCCTCTAGGAAAAAAGCATGGGCTGAGGGGTCCAAAGCCCTTCTCTTGGCTTTGAGCCCCAACCCTAGGTCAGAGGACGCACACTGCCAGGGGATCCCCTCCTCTAGCCAATCAAAGGGGCTGGTGACTGAGCCGTCTGAAAGGTCCAGTCGCAACAAACTCTCGGACTTTTTCTGCACAGTGGGGGCGGCTACTTCCTCTCGGCCCCTCAAGGCTCTCAGGATGCTGTAGCCGCCAACGAAATCGAGCCAACTGGTCGGAATCAAGCCACCGAAAAGCTGGCCCCACATCAGCAGCTTCTGGAGCAAGCTGGGGAGCGGGGCGAGGAGCTGGGAAAGCAACTTGGTCCAGGAGTTGGTCCGAGCCCCAGGCTGGGCAGAAGCAAGCCGTGTGGGGCCCCCACTGTTCTCCGGGACAGGAGGCGTCGGGAACTGGGAGGCACCCGCTCGCGATCGCCCAGGGAAGAAAAAAGGCGGCCGGAACCAGGGGCCCGCCCGAGGGGCGGCGCCTTGCCGAGAGCCCTGCGTCCACGGCTCCATCTCCGGCTTCTCAGCAGTCTCTCGGGCTGGTCTGACGGCACTCGGAGAGGGAGGCCTACACAGTCTTGGCCTTGCCCGGCGGCGGAGTCGGTGTTCCAGGAAGGTCCCTGCGCCTGCAGGACAGCCACACACGGCAGCAGCGTCGGCAGTGAGCGGCAGACCACAAAATCCAGAGGTTAGCACAGGAGGCGGCGGCGGAGGTGAGAGCCATCCTGGCAGAGGAGGAGGCGTCCTAGTCCGCGCGAGACTTCTCCAGCATTTACAGGAGCCCTCCCGCGGCGGCCACTTTCCCAGATACCGAGCGTTATAAGGCCCGGAACAGCGCGGGCAGGGAAGGCTGGGTAGACGGGAGGGTGAGGGTGGAAGCGAAGTCCAAAATGGCCGCAGAGCAGACGCTGAGGCTGGACGGCTCTAGAGCTACCGGATGAGACGAAGGACGGCGGGAGTCTACGCCACCAACCTGGCGCAGCCCAACATATTTTGCATAGCCCCAGGGGCGGGTCTTTGCTCACACTTCCGCGTGGCCGCTGATTGGTTTGCCAGATGTCCCTGTCGGCTTCCTTACTCTCGGTGGAGCCGCTCTCAGGCTGAAGGTTGCATCAGCCTGGCCTAGGCTGTGCGCATGCGCGAGAGCGTGGTCTCCTGGGAGACCCCACCGTCCGCCCTCTGGGTTAAAGGGCCTGGAGCGGTGGGAGGATCTCAAGTAACGGAGTTTCTCGCGAGCCCTTTTCGGGGCGGGTACGCGAGGAAGTGTGTACGCTGATTTTAGGTTTATATATCGACGTTGCAGTAGTGTTGAGTGCTACGTAGACCGTCGAGCGGAGATCTTTAATGTACGAGTTGGGTGATGCTGTCTGGTATTAAAACAAGAATCACCTGAAGTGAAAAGACTGAAAAACTCAAATGAGAAATGAATTAGGCGTTCCTGTGGCCTCCGCCCTAGGATTTCTAAATTACTATTTAGTGTTGTCTGGGATCCAGGTTTGAGGTCTTTGGGCGATCAACTGACATGTACCCCACACAAATGAAAACCCCGGTGATGTCTCCTTAATAATACTATAGTTTTATTGGGGGGCGAGCTCAAGTCACAGAAGGTTGAATCCCCCAAACTGCTTTCGAGCAGGCAACACGTTCAACTCATATTTACTTTCTGAGCAACCAGAATCACAGGGAAGCACAGGTGACCGTTATCCTTTGAAAAAAAGTGTCTGGCAATTTCAGGTGCTGTGTTTGATTCTTGTGAGTTTGGTATTCATTTGCGTATTTCTGCTAAAACGCTTTAATCGATAGCTCCGAAGTCAAATGACAAGGACAGAAGGAGAGTAGTAACTAATGAGAACGAGGAACACAGAAAGATCTGAGGGCAGGGGGGAAGCAGCTGCTCAGAAATACGTACTTTCTCAATCCTAAAACCTTTAGAAAAATATATTAATAGTAGTTTTCATAGTAAAAGATTCATTCAAGTATGCAAATTAATTACTGGAAGCCATAGTTCCTTTTTTTGTTTTTTGGGGGGTTTTTGTGTGTGTGTGTGTGTGTGTGTGTGTGTGTGTGTGTGTGAAACAGGGTCTCGCTGTGCAGTTCAGGCTGGCCTGGAACACTCGGTGATCCTTCTGCCTCAGCCTCCCGAGTGCTGGGATTACAGGCCAGGCCACCACACCCAGCGCGTAGTTCCTTTCATTGTAAAGTGGGGCTAATACTGCAATTCCTCTTTCCCTGGGTTGGGGAGAACTAGGCTCCGAACGCAGTGCCAGGCCCAGATAGCACAGGGGCGTAAACATGAGCTGTTATTAGCCGTGCTGTTCTGCTTCAGTCCTCCCCGCTTCCCACAGCTGCAGAATAAAGGCTCATTCAGCCTGACCTCCCACCATGCTCTTCCAGCTTCTTCCCCCGCTTCGCTGCTTCTCTTCGTGCACGTTACACTGGAGAGCACTGGCCTCACTGGCCCTGGTCTCATACCATTCCTCATGCTGGCGCTTGGCCAGGAAGCTCCCCACTTTTGAGTTACTGACATATTCGTGCTTTAGGATCCAACTCACAGGTTACTGTAGGCTTGAAACCTGTGCTGCCCTTCCCAGTCAGAATTCTCTGAGCTCTCCTAGCACTTTATTATGTATCCCTGAAAATGTTCACTCCTGCTGCTCTCTGAGCTCCTTGAGGGCTGTATCCCTTTTTTCTTTTTTTTTTGGTACCGGGGCTCGAACTCGGGACCTTGTGCTTGCAAAGCAGGTGGTGGTGAAACTACTGAGCTAAATCCTGGCCCTAGAGGGCTGGCTGTATCCTAATACCTAGCACAGCAGTTTAGGCATCCTCAAGGCTCTTTTTTGTTTTTTTGAGACAGAGTCTCGTTATGTTGTCCAGGCTGGCCTTGAACTCACTCTGTAGCCCAGACTAGCCTTGAACTCATGGGAAATCCTCCTGCCTCAGCCTCCTGTGTGCTGGAATTACAAGTTATGCACCACCACACCCAGCTCTGAGGTTTCTCTTTTTTTAAACTAAATACATTTTAATAGAAAACAAAATACAAAGTAACTTTTCAGAAAACAAATATTTAATCCTTTCCCCATACATTAGAACTTGCTTTATCCTCAGGGCACAGTTTGACATGTGCATGTGCACTCAGGATTCACCACATGATGCGCTCACCACAGGAGAGACAGCGGAAATGCTAATGAGGTTTCTCTTTTGAAATCATTTCACAGGGTCCTTACAGTAAAAGACATTTTCATCAAAGTTCTAAACTTTCACACCACCACCACCACCACCATGCATGCTAGACAAATGCTCTACCACTGAGCTGCATCTCCAACCCTTTTCATTTTGTTTTGAAACAAACTCACTAAATTGTCCAGGCTGGCTCAAATTTGCAGTCCTGCCATGCCTGGGATTACAGGCATGCACCGTCATGTTGGGCTTGTTTCGTCTCCACATTCGTTTTCTCATGGGTGTGTAATGAAGTCTACAGGATACTTGGTGCATATGATCTGGCAACAGATTGAATGTAAAAGCAGCTAGAGATGAGATTCCCATTATTTTAATATAAAATAAAGCCACACACTAAAGACGTTTGGGATTTTTTTTTTTTCTTTTTGAGACAAGTTCTCAGTTTGTAGTACAGGCTGGCCTTGGACTCACAGTGATCCTCCTCCTGCCTCAGCCTCCTGAGTGCTGGAATTACAGACATGTGCCATCATACCCAGCTACATTTTTTAAATAAATGAAAAATTATTTTTCAAAACAGGAAAAGTTTATCAAGAGTATCAGGTGTAGTGGCAGTGCTGGGATTATCTCTATCGGGTGTAGTGGTAGTACTGGGATTATCTGTACTGTAATCCCAGCACTCAGGAGGCTGAGGCAGGAGGATCACTAAATTCAAGGCCAGCCTGAACTACATAGAGAGACCCTGTCTCAGAAAAACAAAAAACAGAAAAAGTTACTTATGTTAATATATAAAGGCCCCTGAGGAATTAAGCTCAGTGGTTCTGCTGCCTGCCTGGCAAGCCCAAGGTCCTGCGTTCCATCCCTGGTACAAAAAAAAAAAGGCCCTATTATTTTTAAGTGAATATTTTTAAATTCCTTAGCTTTCAGCTCTAAAATAGTAAACATCAAGAGATATAATCTGCAAAAACAGCCAGGTGTGGTGGCACAATCTCAGCACTCGGGAGGCTGAGACAGTAGGACCACTGCAAGTTCGAGGCCAGCTTGGGCTACATAGTGAAACCCTGTCTCAAAAAACAAAACAAAAGGGCCAGGGATTTAGCTCAGTGGTTCCAGCGCCTTCCTCGAATGGGCAAGGGCCCGAGTTCAATCCCTGGTACCCCAAAAAACAACAGAATCTGCAAAAACAAAAGTGGGAGGGGGTATGTCTTCAATTTTTAAGTGTGTAGAGGGATCTTAAGACCAAAAAAAAAAAAAAATTGACTGACCTAGTAGGTTGACTGACATAAAATAGGTTCCCAGTAATTTGTTGGCCAGGCACATGCCTGTAATCCCAGCTGCTCTGGAGGCTGAGGCAGAAGGACTGAAAATTTGAGGCCAGCCCACACAATCTAGCTAGATCCTGTCTCAAAAAATAAAAGGACTAGGAATGTAGCTCAATGATAGAGTGCTTGCCTAGCATGTGTGAGGCCCTGGGTTCAATACCCCATATCAGATAACAACAACAACAACAACAACAATTGTTGAATGAATGAAAGAGTAATACTTGAAAATAACAGCAGCTTCCTTATAGCAAAGCCTCTTGCATTCCACTCAACTTACTCACTGAATGACGCCACATGCCCCTAAAAGCAATGTCTTAAACCTTTCTTGGATGGGCTTCTCCATCCCCATCTAGTCATTAGATATAACTTTTACTCTCCCTTACCTTAGAAGTTGTTTTGGAGTTTTTCTGTTGTTGTTCTTTGGGTTTTTTTTGGTTCTGGGGATTGAACTCAGGACCTTTCGCTTTCGAGGCAGGCTCGGTGCCACTGAGCTAAATCCCCGGCCCAGAAGTTGTTTTAGGTGCCAGGAGCGGTGGTGCACACTTGTAATCCCAGCACTCGGGAGGCTGAGGCAGGAGGATCACTGTGAGTTCAAGGCCAGCGAGACCCTCTTTAGAAAAAGTTGTTCTATGGGGAAAACAACGAAGTATTTTCAGCTCTGAGAATTTGTGATGTTGCTTGTCTGTCTCACTCACAACCCAGCCTGCTTCAGCGAGGAGGGGAGGGGAGCTCTGCACACGGGGCTAACAATTCATTGCCATGGCTGTGTGCAAGCTGCTGAAGACAGGGAGTCCTTGGACTGGCGATCTGACTGGCAGTTTGGCAGCAGATAATTAAAACCTCAGTTCATTGTGTTTATTGGAAAAGATTTTGCCAGGCCTGAGGAAAAAGTACATAGCTTTGACTATTTTCCAGAGTTGGCACTGCTTCTAAAATCTGATCGCCGAGTATCCAGCCCTCTGCCACCTCCTACCTTTCCGGCTGGGCTCACTGCCCGAGGTCCCCATTCAGCTCCTTCAGCACTCAGAGACCACAAACCATGGCCGAGACCACTCTTTTGTGACCCAGCACCTCCTCATTTCCTGTCTTGATCCGTTGTTAAAATCACCCCCTTACAGAGACCCTTTTCTCTCTTGCCCCGCTCTAACATCCTTCTCTGGCCCTATTCCAGCCCTAGTTAAACAGAACTACCCACGCATTTGGCGCCTGTGTGACCCCTGACCTGGTCAAGGCCAGGTAGTTCCCGGAGCTCTGCTGCTCCACACTTGGGCTACTTCACAGCGCCTCCTCCTCCAGATTCCCAGCCTCCCCCGTAAAACACATTCTCAGTTTAGGCTCCCACCTCTGACTTCATCCAGGAAACAGAGCCAAACTTACATGGCTCATCTTTCCCACACCAGAGCCACCTGCGGCTCAAGCCACAACTCCGCCTTCAGTCTCCCTACAAGCCACGGGCCCCCTGGAACCCAGCCCTTCCTTTCTAAATCCCACCTCTGTCATCCCTTCTCTTCCATAGCACACAAGTTAGATCATTTACACTCATGTAGTTTAATATTGCCTATCTTAAAAATCTCTCCAAGTTTCATGCCCCTCCAAATTCCTGCACCACAACAGCTGAATTTCTCGAGAGCTGCGTGTGCTCCTGGTCTCCATTCTCTCCTGTTTTCTCTCCAACCTACCCAAGGTGGCTTTCACTCCCACCGCTCGTGCACACAGGCCTTGTCATGGCCACCAAGAAGTTTTGCTGTCTCCACCCTCTCCAGGCTGTTAGGGGCTGAGTTGTGCTCCCCAAGAGATGCTGAAAACCAAGCTCACAGGACTTGTGAGTGTGACCTGATGTGGAAATACCGCGGATTCTTCACAGACATCCAAGATGAGGTCATTAGGACATGCCCTAGTCCAGTGCGACCGTGTCCTTGTAAGAAGTAGAAACTAGACACGTGAGCACACACGGGGGGAAACCACCTGGACACAAAGGCCGAGGTCAGGGGCCATGTCTGTGAGCCAGAGCAGCAAAGGTTGACAGCAAATACCCAGGAACTAGCAGAGGCCTGTAACAGAATCTCGACTTCTCAGCCCCAGGAGCATCCCCTTCTCCTGTCCTTGCAGGGGACCATTACCAGGGCCACCTGCCTGCTGGGCAAATGCTTGACCTCTGAGGTAAACTCCTGTCCCTCCCTATGCAGTACCCGGCCTTGAACCCCAGGCCTCACACATGCCAGGCATGCGCTCTCACACTGAGTACATACCTAGCCCCAGAATGATCCTTTAAAACAAACTGGATTACCATCATGCCTTTCCCCAAATCCCCTGGTGAGCTGGGCACCATGGTGCAAGCCTCGATCCCAGCCCTGGGGCAGGAGCATTGCAAATTGCAGGCCAGCCTGGGCCACACAGGTACCTGTCTGAAAAACCAAGCCAAAACAACCCCTGCAATAGCATCTCCACCACACTGAATAAAATCAGGAGTTTTGATTGGCTTATTTTATTGGTTTTTTGGGAGGGATTTTCTGAGTGAGGGTTTCACTATGTAATTCAGGCTGGCCTTGAACTTACTGTGTAGCCCAGGCTGGCCTGAAACCTGCAGAAATCCTCCTTCCTCAGCCTTCTGAGTACTGGGATTATAGACTTGTGCCACCATGCCCCGCTCTGACTTTATTTATTTATTTATTTTTGAGACAGGGACTTGCTATGTAGTTCAGACTAGCCTTGAACTCACTATTAGTCCAGGTTGGCCTTGAACTTGTGGCAATCGTCCTGCCTCAGCCTCCCAAGGGCTGGGCACCACCACAGCTGGCTCTGATTGATGTTAAAACTCAGTTCAAATCTCCTCTGTGAAGCTACTCCACCCATCCCATCCCTCTCCCTGTCCGCCCTGTCTATGGCAGACTGTACTGTAATTGCAGCTGTCCCTCAGTATTGGGATATTGGTCCCAGGATCCTCCGCAGGTACCAAAATCCACAAATGCTCAAATCCCTCCTCTAAAATGGTACAGTATTTGCATATAACCCACATGCATCCTCCTGTATGCTTAGATCATCTCTTATTACTTATAATGCTTATTATTTTTGGTTTTTTGTGTGGTTTTTTTTGGTACCAGGGATCGAACTCGGGTCCTTGCGCTTGCACAGCAGGCAGCGTTTAATGCTTATTATAAATGCATATAAACAGTTGTCATGCTGTATACTTTAAGGAATGACAAGAAGGGGGAAGTCTACATATTCAGTGCGATTTAAAAAATTCTTTTGGGAAATATTTTCCCTTGGCTGAATCTGTGGAATGTGTAACCCGTGAATACGGAGGGAAGACTTTGTTTCCACGGTGCCTGCCCTGCTGTCCTGAGCTCCCTGACAATAGGACCCACACCTTTGTCTGGGCAGCCGCAGTGCTTGACACCCAGGAGAACACAAGTGTGGTTTGTTGAGCTGATCCAACCCCTCAGATAAGTCCACCCCCCAGATCACCTTTCCACTTCAAATACTGCCTCATTTGAGGGGGGGGTACCGGGGATCGAACTCAGGACCTTGCGTTTGCAAGGCAGGTGGCAGCACCACTGAGCTAAATCCCCGGCCCTACTGCCTCATTTTTGACCTTTCAAATCCTGTATATTCTCCCATACACACATCCCAGCAAGTTGGGTAGCCTCATTTTTGCTACTTCTTCGAACTTTGAAAACCTGGCCTTCTGGGCTTCTTGTGTTTCTCCTCTCCTGGGCCCCTCTCTCTCTCAATCCCCAGATCTCATTCCCCTCCCTCTGGAGGTTCAGATTTCTACCCCATTTGGCCAAGACAGATCCTTAACTAAGACTCTTGCCAGACTCCAGTTCTGACTTTTAAAAGGTCCTAAGGGACTTGGCCAGGATAGCAGCGACACTTCAAACCCACCAAGAAATGCAGCCATTGATACTTCCTACTTATTCTCTGAAAATCCCTTGGATTCCCACCAACCTCCCCGCATGAAATATGACTCCTAACTGCCCAGGTTTTTGAACTTGCAGGTAAAATGCTTGAATAAGGGTCACTTCACCTCCATCCTCCATTTTGGGGTTCACTTCTGGGCTACAGTTCTAACAGCTTGGTAGTTGTCAGGTGCCTCAAGAGGTTAAGATTCTCTTATAAAATGGAGTTGGGGGCCGGGGATTTAGCTCAGTGGTTTCGCCACCTGCTCTGCAAGCACAAGGACCTAAGTTTGATCCCCGGTACCAAAATAAAAATAAAATAAAATGGGGTTGGTTAAATATCACCAGACAGGGACCAAGGATTTAGCTCAGTGGTACCTCTCCGGTACCAAAAAAAAAAAAAAAAAAAAAATCACCAGACAGAAAATGTAAATGCAGAGCACTGTCTCATTCCTTTATTTAGTACTGGGGATTAAACCCAGAGCCTTCCACATACCAGGCAAGCACTCTACCACGGAGCTACACTCCCAGCCCTTTCTCAATATTATTTTGAGATAGGGTCTTGCTAAATTCCCCAGGCTGGCCTTGAACTCGCCATCCTCCTGCCTCAGCCTCCCACGTAGCTGGGATCACAGGCGTGATCCTTCCACACCATTACATCCAGCTATTTTAACATTTTTGCAACCTGCCACCAGATGCCTGGTACAAGACCACAGTACACAATTCTAGAAGTTTCCTCTATTCTCTGTGAAAGGCGGCACACCTCTGGGTAATGTTAGTTCATACAGTAAATGTTTGTGGAATGAATAAGCCATATCAACTTGCCAACAAATAATTGTAATGGGGCAAAATGGCATGTATGTGAAAGCACTTTGAAAACTATCAATATGGTACCACCTTAAGGGCCTGTATTACACGTTGCCTAGGAGGACTAGCATAAGGTTTGGAGTCAAATGAACCTGGGTTCAAACTCCAGTTTCAAGACTGGCTTTGTGCCAGGGGCAAGTTGCTTAATCTCTCTCAGCCTCAATTTCTTATCTGAAAAACAGTTAACCATAACCACCTCGTGAAGTTGTGGCCTGGCTTCATTCAGCTGACAAATGCAAAAATGCCTACTGCAGGGGCAACCCACTTTCCGGTCCCCCTTCTGTCTCTTAGAAGTCTTTCGATAAATTTTTTTTTGTTTTTTGTTTTTTGGTACCGGGGATCGAACTCGGGTCCTTGCGCTTGCGCAGCAGGCGGCAAAACCACTGAGCTAAATCTCTGGCTCTCTCAATAAATTTTTCCTACTCTTAACCTCCGTTGTTCCTAGAATTTATTCTTCGATTTTAGAGAACAGGAACTCGCATTTCAGATACCTAGCAGGTTTGGGAGTTACATCTCATCCCCCCCCATATCATTTTGGAGGTCTTGCACCGAGATTACTGGTCGGAGAGTACCTACTGTAGTAAGGATATGAGTTCCCTGAGGAAGATAGATTGCTCGCTGGTAAAGGAGGCTGGCAAACCAAGTAGTCACACAAATGGAACCAGTGACAAAAGTGCTAGACTTCTTTTACTGGGATCCACCAGATGGACCTTGTAAACAGCTCATAACTGTTAAACTACGCAATACGACTTCTATGTTGGATTCTGAAGTCCCCCAGACCTTCTCTTTATCCACTTTGTGGGAGGCTATTACTCCTCCTGGTGGAAACACTTGTTGGCTATATTCATTGTAATCCTGCTGACCTTATAATTTGGCCCAGGTATTCTTAACTGTTTCTTTGGCTTTGTCTCCTGCAGACCCCAAGATAACAGCCTGGCACCCATGGAAGCCCTTTAGATAGACCCTCTGTAGAGTAACTGGCTGCTGATGCAAACTACAGCCCTCTTCAGCCGCAAGTAGCCAGACCTGTCTTCTACCTTGCCTCCTCACAGAAGTTAGGGTAATCACAAGAAGGAATATTGCAGATATTTAAGTTAATTAGATATTCTGTAGGCAGTTAGACAGGGCAGCCTCAGAGGCCAACAAGGAGGACAATCAAGACACATTCACTGAAGGTCAGAAGAGTAAAAGGAAACTACCACACCCATGTAGGATAAATAGCAGTGACTGATATTCTAAATAAGTATCAATCACCTGGGTGGGGGACAAAGATCTTCCTAGAAAGATCCCTGACCCACCCCTTTCCTCCGAAAATCCTTGCTCATTCCTAGTACGATTTTACGTGACTTGTTTCCCCATTGGATCCCCATTTAATCAATATTACCTGGGTGACTGTACTTGTAATGTTATCAGTTGGTCACGGTTTTGTCCCACCTCATGCCCACCTTGTAAATTTCCATTGGGTCTTACAGTTTTTCCTCACCACATGGCTTTGCTGTATAAAACATGTTTGAAAAGTGGGGTGGACAGGCAACCCACTTTCCTGTCCCCCTTCTGTCTCTTAGAAGCTTTCCCTCAATAAATTTTTCCTACTCTTAAAAAAGAAAAAAAAAAAGCCTACTGCTGGGCCCCAGGCATAGCAACATTACCATTCATGAAACCACTGTTATTTTTATTTTTCACCTTGTACATCAGATGCTTTTATCTAAACATTTACACATCAACCAACCTTTAAAAAATGGCAGTTTTTTCTCAGATGTCATTTATTAGAAAATACAATTCCAGAGAAAGTAGAAGGTACAAGGAGTTTGGGAAGTGGGTACAGTACAGACCTCTTCAAATCAGGGGCACAGAAGGTCAAAATAAAATGAGCTACAGGCAAAAAGCCAGTAACACATCTATGGTCCATATATCCAGAACGGCTCTATCCCTCCCCGCTCCCCCAACAGACAGCTTCATCCTTGGCATTTTTAATGTAAAAGAAAAATCTAAATTTCTTTGCTGCCCTGCGACATCAGTGAGTGGAGTTTCTTTCCCCAGCACCTCTCAAATCCAGCCTCCTCCAGCGCAAGGAAAATCCCTAGGGAAAACAGTGGCGCTGTGGACTCCACCCCACAGCCATGCTTCCGACTGGGCAGCCCTTTGGTTCCAAACAGGTTTATGGCCCCACAGAATGAGGGGAATTCTCAGAAAAATTGTGACAGAAAAGGCGATTGGGAGAGAAGCAGCACAACAAAGAAGAGGAGGGAGAGGGAAATGCTTTGCAGAAGTGACACAGCAGGCAGCCTCGCTAGCATCTGCCTCCTAGGTACATCTGAGGGCTGGGCAGCATTTTGTCCCACCAGAAACACTTACTTGACAGAGAGACCTATGGGGAAGCACCCCCAGCCTACTCGCGGGGACCGGATGGCCCACAGCAGGGCAGAGAGAACGGAGGGTGGGGAGGAGACAGTATTCAGGCCGAGTCCTAACCAAGGAGGGGAAATGAGAGGAAAAACTTGCCCCTAACACGGGTCCCTGAAAACAGGTCCTTGGCGGAACCCGGATGATACGGATGGCCCTTCCTTACACATGTAGGTATCACGTCGCTCTCCTTTGGAGGCAAAATCAGAAAGGTCCTTCCGGGCTTCAGGCCAGCCCAGGCCCCCTTCCCTCCCCGCCCGGCTGCCCTGCTCGAAGAGAGGGAGGCTGGGCCTGAGGACCCACTGGGCCCCTCCCCGCATCATTCCTATAGCTAGAAAGCCGAACCGAACCGAACACCTAGGGAAAAGTCCAGTAAGAACCTTAGTCATACAAAAGTCCGAACAGTCTTCCTCTCGTGCCTTCTGAGGCATATGTATGTCCCTTCTCGCAAGGCTTCCTGTCCCATCTAGGACATTACTATTTCATTTTTTAAAAATAAAAATAAAGATATCCACCCACCCTCCCCTCTGCCGCTACCTCATACAGCCCGCCCCCCACACAACCAAACCAGGCATTGCTCCCTTGACACAAGGTAAACTTGAAACTTTGCTGCGACTTCACAGCTTCCGGGATGCTCTGCACGGCCAACCCAAGTCCAGCCTGCGGAGGAAGGGGCGGCCGAGAGCACCTGGCTCCCCGCCTCCTGTCCCGGAGGCCCGCAGAACAAGGGCCCTGCCCCTTCCCGGCGAGGGGAGAGTCATTTCTCCCAGCTCGGGCCACCAGCTGGAGGTCCTGGGCCGCGTGGCTCTGCTGGGCTCACAAGGTCCCATGGCTTCGAGAGCCCAGTGCGAACCAGCCCGTCTTCTCGTGGGCCAGGTCCAGCTCCCGCAGGCGGATGTGCACCTCCCCGAGGAGCACGTTCTCCCAGAACCCCTGCTCGCTCAGCACGCTCAGCTGCAGCTCCCGCTGCTGCAGGTCTCCCTTGGGGATCCCATCGTACACCAGCTGCAAACCAGAGTCCGGGAGAGAAGGAAGTGTGAGCGAGGGGAGGGGGATGGGGCAGAAGGAGGTGCGCGGGTCCCAGGCCAGAGCCCCTGTGTCTCCCCACCCTGCAGGGCCCAAGGGAACCCAGGGCCGCAGAGAATCCACGGGAGGTCACAGAGTCCAAGCAGCCCAGGGCCTCTGGCTGCTGCTCAAGTTCAGCCCAAGACCAGCAGGCTCCTCCCACCCACGGGCAAAGCCCCACGCCGCCATCCTAATGCCAGGGGGTCAGAAAGCTTGTTAGTCCAGGCGTAGTGCCTGCCTGCAAGCAGGAGACTGAGCCACGAGGATCGCACTGAGTTCAAGACCAGGCTAAACTACATTTTCTTTTAAAAAGGAAGCTTTCTATGTAAAGGGCCAGATAGTAAATAGTTTTAGCTTTATAGGTAAAGTCTAGGCCACAAGTACACAAGCCTACTACTGCAAAATGAAAGCAGCCAGACAATACCCAAGTCAGGAAGTATGGCAGACATGCTCCAGTACAGCCTATGTATCTGTGTTGTACTGGGAATGGGTCCCACAACCTTCACACTGAGCTGCATCCCCAGGGTCTCGCTAAGTTGTCCAGGCTCGGCTCAAACTTATGACCCTCCTGTGTCAGCCTCCCCAAGTAACAAATACAACTTTATTTAAGAGAAGAGGTATAGTGTGCCAACCCCTGCCCTATGCCCCCACACACCATCTCATTGTAGGTAGGGTTGCAGGTTTTCCGGGCCACTTTCGTTTTCCTCTTAGTGGTTTTCTGAGGGTCAGGAAGGAGGTAAATCTTCACATAGGGGTCAGGGTCATTCCCATCCTGAAGCAGTTGCTGTAACAACAAAAACAACAATGAAAAGATAACGATTCTTTTTTTTTTTTTTTTTTCCAGTACTGGGGATTGAACGTAGCACCCTTACAGACTTAAATCCCCAGCCCTTATTATTTTTTATTTTGAGATAGGATCTTGCTAAGTCACTAAGTTGCCTGGCAGGACTGAAACTTGTTTTTTTGTTGTTTTTTTTCCCCCCACGTACACATGTTTTATTGTAACAAAGCAACTTGTACACTTTGAACGTTTAAAACTGCACATCACCTTTTCCTTTCCAGTGAAAACAAAAAAGAATTTAAAAATAAACCAACAAAACTACAATAGAGAATGTCAATTCCAAATAAGACCCTACAGGTTCTGCTGATCCTCCCATCGAGTGGCAGGGCTCAAGTCATCATTAGAAGGAGAGGATTTTATTTTAAAAGTGTCATCTTAAACTGCAAGGATGTCTGTTAACATCACAATTAAACATGCCAAAGGAGAAGCCATGTTGTCAAATGCCCGCTTAACCCACCCAAACATCTCAAACCCACCCTTTGCTGACCTTCTATACCCCATTTTTTAAAGTTTTTTCTTTCATTAATCAAGAGAAAGTAGACAGGTACGTGCTGGTAAATGCTAACTGTCCATATTCACATAGAGACACAGTGTAATCTCTGAGCCCAATATACAGAGAAAGGAGGAAAAGAGCTAGACTTCTATGCACTACTACATAGGGGCCGAGCGCCCTCCAGCTTCCTGCAGAGCGAAGGGAGCAGAAGGGTTTTCTTTTTTCTCACAGAGCATGGTGGTGTGGATTCCATACAGTTTGTGTGAGGCAGGAGGGGATCAAAATGAATTTAGGACAGAAGGTTGTAGAGACTCTTTTCCCATTGTATTCTGCTCAAGGTATCTCCCCACTAAGTAAGTTGAGAACCACGGTGTTTGAGAAAAGACTTCAAGAACAGGGCGACTGGGCACAAGAGGGGGAAAAAAGACTGCAACTTGCTCCCAGGGACTGGAGAAAAAAAAAAAAAAAAAAAAAAGGGAATAAAAAGGGGGGCGGGGAAAAGAAGGTCGGAATCCATCAGTGTTCAATTAGTCATCTTCTCCTTCATCCTCCTCTCCTTCTTCCCCTTCATCATCATCTTCATCTTCTTCACCTTCATCCTCATCCCCTTCTTCATCAATGTCTTCCAATCCTTCTTCTTCATCATCATCATCATCTTCTTCTCCTTTGCCTTCCTCGTCATCCATATCAGGAACCAAGTAGTGCTGCAAGGGATTTGGCCAAATATCATCTTTGATGACCTCTCCTAACTCATCTGCACCTGCATCAGCATGGTTGGAAAGCAGGTAAAGAAGCTCCCGGGTTCTTCATGCTGCCTCTTCCTACTGGCTTTATGCTGTGTTTGACTCGAACGTTTCGTCAAATCCTTTCCAGATTTCCATCTGATTTCAGTGGACTTTGAAGATGGACCACCACTGTCATTCAGATGAAATTCTTTGGAGAGAACTTTATTTTCGAAGTAAGGATTTTCATCAAACTAAAAATCTATTCTGTAACCTGATTTTATATCTTCAAATTCTGTCACTTCGACTCTGGTCAAATAACGCACTGCCTCTTCATCTTCCTCCCCAAGCAGTGCAGACACTTGTGGATGGTTAACCAATGTTGTTACCCAGAAATCAGGGATTTTGGCGATCAATTCTGACCTCTTCTGAAAAAATGGTTGGCAGAGTTTGTTCTATTTCTGTTCTACTTTCAATATCGCCTCACTGGCTTGTTCATTAAGTCTGTCTATTTCATTTTGTACTTCATCAATATGTTCAGTTGCTTCTTGTTGTTCTTTTTCTCCCTTGGGCAGGTCCGGAGAGGCGGATGCCGCCTTGGACTTGGGGGCTGGAGACTGTTGGGGCTTCTTGGTCGGAGGGGTGAGCGGAGACTGGCACTTGGGGGCCACGACAGGAGGAGGAACTTGTGATCCTCCCGCCTCAGCTTCCCAGATGTGAGATTAAAGACATGCAACACCACAACCAGCTGAAGAGTTTTGTCCATTTCTTCATCCTCATTCCTGATCTACACTCCTCTCCCACACTAGTTTCTGGCAATGCATACTATTTATCTGCTTCCCAATTCATTCCATTCCGATAAAAAAGATACTTACTATGATTATGTCAGGTATTCTATTAAAGCATTACTCAGGGTGGGGCGCGTTGGCTTTGTAATCCCAGCATTGTGGGGGCACAAGTCAGGAGGATCAGTTAAAACCCAGCCTGGGCAACTTAGTGACGTAGTACAACTCTGTCTCAAAATAAAAACTTAACAGTACAAAGACCCTGGGTTCAATCCCCAGTACCAAGGGGGAGGGCACTAACCCATGGGTCAGACTGCCTATTACAGGAAGTATATGCTTCTTTTTTAAAAATTTTTTTTTGGTAACAGGGATCGAACTCAGGTCCTTGCGCTTGCACAGCAGGCGGTGAAACCGATGAGCTAAATCCCCAGCCCTAACAGGAAATATAAGCTTCTTTGTTGTTGGGGTTTTTTTGACTCATCTTTGTGAAATATATTCTTTTTGTCTAAATGCTCGGGGCAGCCCATAATGTGGCCACTTTTGAGTGAGCCATCGCGTCCTCCCCAGGCATCTTCTTGCGGAGCCATGTTGTCATTTGGTCTGTTTAACTCCTGCGTGGTGGAGACATGAGTCAGGTTAAGCTGCTTACTGCTCAAGGTCAGCTGACCAGTGATTCATCCAGCTTGATCCCTTTTTCCAGAACTGGGAGTTGAACCCAGGGCCTTGTGTACACATGCTGTACCACTGAGCTACCCCCACAGGGCCCCAGCTTTTAAAACTTAAGCAGATCATGCCATGTCTCTGCCCAACAGCCTCCAACAAGTCCTACCTATCTCTTAAAAACAACTATTTTTTTGAGACAGGGTCTCATTCAGACTGGCCTTGTACTCACTATGTAGTCCAGGCTTGCCTCAAACTCGTGGCGATCCTCCTGCCTCAGCCTCTCAAGTGCTGGGATCACAGGTGTGCGTCTTCTCCCACCTCTCACTCAGGGGAGAGGCCAGAGTCCTACTGGGGGACCCAGGCTCTGGCTCACTAGGCCCTCTCCAACCTTACCATCTGTCCATCCACCTGTTACTCCATCCACCTCAGCCCAGGCCCCTGTACTTCCTGACAGCATCCAGCAGCCCGTGGCTCAGGGCTTTTGCAACACACTGCTCCTCTGCATCCTTTCTCTCCCTCTTCTCAAGAGGCCTTCTCTCACCACTCTGCACCTGCCACCCCCAGTCCCCATCCTACCCTGGATTCCTTCTCTGCCTTGTTTCTTTTTTCTTTTTTTTTTGGTACTGGGGATTGAACTCGGGGGGTCCTTGCACTTGCAAGGCAGGCGCCAGAACCACTGAGCTAAATCCCTGGCCCTTCTGCCTTGTTTCTTGCCTAGCTCTGCTCACCACCTTCCATGCAGTAGTTTGTGTATTTGTCTCCCTTTTCCAATTAGAATGTGTGCTCCCTGAGGACAGGATTTGGTTTCATTTCTCCGTGCATCCAGAGGTGCAGCACTTGGCAAGCATGCAGTGAAAACTTTGGAGACTGAAAACTCTAGAGAATGTTTAAATTTTTAAAAATTACAGTAAAAGGCACATTGCCACTAATCCCCCTCCAAACCCTCCCCCTTGTATTGAACACACTCATCCCATTGTTCTTGCCATTTTCTGAAGCCATTCCGGAAGTCCTCTTTCATGTCTGGTTGTACCACTGTGCCTGTGTCGATGCCCTGAATCTAAGATGTTTACTTTTCAAGGTCATTTTGACTATGGAAGAGCCAGAAGTCACACGGTGCCAGATCTGGTGAACACAGTGGATGAAGACTCACTATAAGGTTTTTACAAGCCTGCCTTTCCATTGAATGGCACTCAGCAGCAGCATTCACTGCATTTTTGATCATACCTTGTAAAGACCCTCACAGACCAGACTTCCAGGACTGCTTCAGAAAGTGGCAAGAACAGTGGGATGAGCATGTTCGAAGCGCAGGGGAGTCTTTTGAGAGAAATTAATGGCAATGTGTTTCTTACTGTAACAATACATTTTTAAAACTTATTTTTTATTAGTACATGTTTGCAATACATGGTGAATATGTTCATCATGGAGAGCTGGTATGTGTACATATTGAATCTTAATCCTGTTTACCTCCCCTTCCTCTCCATACTGTAATGAATTTTTACCAATTCGAATATTTACCATATATTTTGATCACCTCTTGTATTCTATAGAATTCCCTTCCTATTCTATTCGCAGTGTTCTTATAGTCCGTACCAAAAATTTGGTCGGTATATACTGCATGATTATGCAGGAAGGATGTGGAGTGGCTGCCTTGTCACCATAACCAAGTGACAAGCCCTTTGGGCCTCTCTTTTGTAGTAATTACCACGTCACCATAATGATAATAATAGCAGTGAAGTGAGTGCTTCCCGTGCATTATCTATTTGATCCCCAAGGCAGCCCTACGAGCTTGGTACTGACATTATTCCCCTCAGGAGGATGCTGCCAGAGCCCACAGGTAACAGGCCCTGCTCTGTCTCAAACTGCGTGGTCCGAGCACTGGCCTGCCTCATGCAGTCCTGGAGGCCACTCTGCTGACACCAGGGTGGCGAAGCTCTGGCTCTTCCCAACCATACCAGATAGTGAAGGCTGTGTAGGCGAGCACTCACCAGGCCGCGGATGTGCATCACCATGATGAAGAGTTTGTTGTTTTTGTAGGAGATAGACAGCTTCACCTCCCCTCCTACCTTCCCCACGGGCCGGGCCCAGGTGCCATCTGTAGGGATGAAGGAAACCGAGAAAGGTCAGCAGGCCCACGGTGCCCCTGATGGTGCCAGGCAGGTTTCTGCTTTCTCTCTGCAGCCCCTGCCCCAGTCTGTCCAAGCCGGGCTCCTGCTATGCATGGGCTCCATCCACCTAAGCAGGGTCTGGCCATGACTTAGGGCTGGTTGGGAGGTGCAGTCTCCACAGTACCCACCAGGGAACTGGCCAAGAAAAGGGACAGGAGATGCATCAGGAAAGAGTCCCGGGAAGGGCAGGGCAGGAGAACCAGGCTTGGGGGCTCCCGAGAGGCTGGCAGGGCTCCCTTGGGGAAGGCGCCGTACCTGAGGGCTTTGGGGCCGGGCTGGTGCCCGCAGCCTTCTCATCCCGGGGCAGAGGATGGAAGAAGGTGTACACCAGGTCGCACTGGAATGGAATGAGAAAACAGGGCCCTTCTTCAGTAGGACAGCAGCCCAACAGGGAGAGGGAGGACGGCTCCGGATTAAGAGATTCAGGAAACAGAAAACCAAATATGTGTCCTTCTTTTTAGGGCATGGCTAACCAAACCAACTGTAAAAAGAATCTGGGAGATTTTGGACGTGGACCATGTGCTGAATGATGTAACAATGCTACAGTTATGTAAGGATATGTTGTTATTTTTCAGAGATGCCTAATATTTAAGGGTACAATATCATGTCTCTAATTTGTTTTAAAATACTTCATAAAAATAGATGAAGCTGGGCCGGGGATTTAGCTCAGTAGTTTTGCCGCCTGCTGCGCAAGCGCAAGAACCCGAGTTCGATCCCCAGTACCAAAAAAAAAAAAAAAAAAACAGATGAAGCTAACATGGCAAAATATTAACTGTTTAGGTAGTAGGCATATAGGCTAATTATACCATGTTTCTGCTTTTCTCTATGCTTCAAGGTTTTCATACTAAAAAGATTTTTAAAAGGAAAAATAAGATTTGGTCGCTTCAGGTCAAAAGCAGTGTGTTCTAAGGGCCAGGGATTTAGCTCAGTAGTTTTGCCGCCTGCTGCGCAAGCGTGAGGACCCAAGTTCGATCCCTGGTACCAAAAAAAAGCAGAGTGTTCATTTCAACTTCTACCTCCCCAATCAGGACATGCACTCTGCTCTTGTCCAGAGGTGCCTGCTCAGGAGGATAGTTCCTGAATAATTAGGGGCAACAAAAACAAAGCAGGTGTGGTGCCACATACCTGTAATCCCAGCACTCGGGAGGCTGAGGCAGGAAGAACCCTGAGATTTCAAGATCAGCCTAGGCTATATGAGTTCAAGGCCAGGCTGCACTACAAAGTGAGACCGTCTCAAAAAAACCAAAAAAACCCAAACAAAACAAAAAGACTGAAACCAAAACCAAAAATGAACAAAAACCCTCCTAACGATGTAAAAGTATCCACTTGAGCATCAATATGGAGAAAAATGGAAATAATCTTTCAGAAAACAAGAAGAGGGTTAGATTATTGCAAGTCAGTGCAGTAATTTGGTACAGATATTTAAAGTTCTAGCACATGCTTACTCTAAATGCTAAAGGGAGAAAGTCTCAGAATATAGAATTTTGTGTAAAACGTGACTACTACAAAATGATAAAAGCGGTGCTCGCATATGGACCAACAGAAAACATAGCAAAGGGAAGTCAGATGGGATTTAGAGTAATAGGATTTCTGATGACTGCATTAGGGCCATAATAATGCCATTTATTTTAAAAAAAAAATCTAGACGGACACACATGACAAACCTACTCATAAGCCCCTTTTCCCCAAGCAGCGCCCGCCCTCCCCCCGGTTCGGACTACTGGGTCGCCCTGGGTCCCAGCTGCTGTAAAAGCCCCTGAGTGCTCCCGGCTGCAGGGCAAGTGCTCCCTGTGCAGCCAGGAGAGGCAGGGGACAGGGGACCACGCCCCACAGGCCGCTCCGCTCCGTTAGCAGCCCCAGAAGGGCCTGCCCCTCCCCGGCGGCGCCAGACCTGCTTTCCCACGCATGCGCAGTGACAGAGGGGACTGGGCGGCTACCCACCTCGGCCACCTCCGGGGCTGCGTGGATCAAGTGCCAGATGTAGCCGTTCAGCTCCTCCCTGCGCCGCTCGGCCACAGCCTCACCCCGGGAACGGCTGATCACGAAGCGACTTGGGAAGCTGGCGGGGCAGGTGGGCAGAAAGCAGGGGAGCACGGGAGGAAATGAGGCGCAGCTTTGCCACGTTTCCTTTGGGTTTCTAGTCACTGCCCTATTATCTAACAGCCTCCCTTCCAGGCCCCCTCGGCCCCCTGGCTGCTCCCAGGTCTGACCCTCACCCCGCACACTCGCACCACACACACCGCACACTTCCAAGGTCCCCAGACTAGAAAAAGCAAATTGTGAGGCGGAGTCCTGTGGCTCCTTAGCATTGCGACCAGGCGCAATGGAGCCCCGTTTCCCCTGCCAATGTAAGAATTCACTTGGTTATTTTTTTTTCCAATGGTAGAAAAACAGGGCACAGTGGCTCACGCCTGTAATCCCAGCACTCTGGGAGGCTGAGGCAGAGGGATCACAAATTCAAAGCCAGGCTGGGCAACTTAGTGACTTAGCAAGATCCTGTCAAAAGAAAAACTAAAAACGGATAGGGATTGTAGTTCAGTGCAAAGGCCCTGAGTTCAATGTCCACTGCTGAAAAAGAAAGAAACCAAAGTGGAAAAATATACAAGACATAAAATTGGCCATTTTAATGATTCTTAAGTGAACAGTTCAGTGGCCTTAAGGACATTTACAGTTTTATACAACATATCACGGTCTATCTCCAGAACTCTTTTTTTGTTTTGAGACAGGGTTTCACTTGGTAGTCCAGGTTGGCCTCTAACTCATGGAGATCGTCCTTCCTCAGTCTACCAAATTCTAGGATTACAGGTGTGTGCCACTATGCTCAGCTCTTTTCTCTAGAGTTCTTTTCATCTTGTAAAATGCAATTCCACATCTATTAAAACAATAATACCTCAACCATCATCTTAACTTCTGTCTCTATGAATCTGACTCCACTAGATAACTCAGAGAATTTGATTCCTATGACTGGCTTGTTTCATTTAGCATAATGTCCTCAAGGTTCATTCGTGTAATTACAAATCACAATGTCCTTCTCTTTTAAGGTTGAGTAATATTCCATTGTATGTACTATATACACACCATGCTTTGTTTATCCATTTGAAAAATGGTTCCTTTTTTCTTTTTCTTTCAGTACTGGGGACTGAAATGCTAGGCAAGTGCTTTACCACTAAACTATATCTCCAGCCCCATTTTCATTTATGTATTTTTTTTTGGTACCGGGGATCAAACTCGGGACCCCGAGCTTGCAAGACAGGTGGAACCACCGAGCTAAATCCCTGGCCTTCATTTATGTATTTTTGAGACAAGTTCTCACTCTGTAGCCCAGGCTGGCCTTGAACTTGAGGCCAGCCTCTAGCCTCAGCCTCCCAAGTGCTGGGATTACCGGTGTGTAATACCACACCCAGCTCACCAGCCCTATTTATTTATTTTTATTTTGAGACAAACTAAAATTGCTACATTTCCCAGGCTGGCCTTGAACTTTCAGTCCTTCTGCCTCAGCCTCCTGAGTAGCTGGATTACAAGTGTGCACCAGCTCTGGTTTAACTGTCATAAACTGGACACTTGGGAAGAGTTCCAGATTCAACCAGTGGCCGTTCTTTAGCCACAGCCAGCTTTCCTCTGACGGGCCCAAGGCTAGAGCAAGGCTGCTTGGGCGCCAGGACAGATTGGCCAGCAGGGGGAGCACCTGTCACCAAAATCAATACCAGGCCAAGTGAAGCAGGATCTTTAAAAGGGTTTTTTGTGTCCTGCAGTCCTGCCAGCCCCATGGATGACTCCCTTCGCCCCCAGGGAGTAAAGGAGGAAGCTACCTGGGCAAGAGGGAAGAAGGGAAGAGCAGCCGAAGCTTGTTGTGTAATTCCTGGAACTCTTCAAATGTCCGCTGGATGTAAGTGGCCTCATGAGCATTCTCTCGCTTCACCTTCACCACATATATCTGCAAAGGTCAAAATCTTGCAGCACACCCTGTGCGCCGAGGGAAGGGGGGTAGTACGGAACAGAAGCGCGCATGTGTGCGGGGTGGTGGTGGGGGGGGGGTGCTTTCCAGAAGGCAGCTCACTAGTCTGGACAGCGCATGTGCGGGAATCTGAACGCAAAACTCTACTGTGTGTTTTGTGTAGGACCCTTGACTCAGAGGGAATTACCATCCGGTTCCGCTCACCTGAGCAGCGGAGAAGCCAGTGGCCTGGAGCTGTTCCGGGCACACGAGGCTCGGCGAGGGCCAGTGCGCTCTGTGTGAGTATGAAGAAATAGAACCCCAGCAAGCTGAGTCAGGAGGGGGCAGGAAAAGCTCAGGGCAGAGAAATACTTACATAACCCTTGTTGGGCTGGAAGATTCTCTCGTGCCGGCAGAGAAAAACATCAAAGAGGCGGCCAGAGCTCTTGAGAGTGTGTGTTCGAGGGGCAAACGAAAGAGTCAGCCGGTCGTCCGAGCCTGTGAACTTCATCTGGGCCAGATTATGGATGAAAAAGTTGAGCTTTGTGGCCACGCTACCCAGGCTGGACTCAATCAACCTGTCGGTGTGGGGGAAGGACGACAGGAAGAAAAGGATGTAGCCACGGACAAATCCCCTCTGCTGTGACAAGGACATCGCCCTGACTCTGAGATGAAGCAGCAGTGCCCAGTGTGAGACCCACACAGAGCAGGCACATGATTGTCTTATGCGGTTTGTTCCTGTGACTCCTGGGACCTGCTGTCCCTTCTCTGTCCATTTGAGCCAAAGGCAGTCAAAGCGAGGAAGGGAGGAATTAGGACACTGCAGGCTCAGCACAGATGTCTGAACAGTGTCGTCAAAGTGAATCCAAGGTTCACTACACGGGACCTCCCCAAGCACTGATGAATTCAGAGATTTGATTTGATTTGACTTATTTAATTTATTTAGAGACAGGGCCTCAATATGTAATTCAAAGTGGCTTTAAAATCACTATGTAGCCCAGGCTAGCCTCAAACTCACAGTGATCCTCCTGCCTCAGCCTCCCAAGTGCTGGTATTACAGGTGTGCCCCACCAGGCCCAGCTTCGGAAATTTCAATTCAAAAGTGAGTTCCCTTGAAGGGGGAAGGGTCTCACCCAGCAGGCTAAAAATGATTCCAAAATCTGTATTATTCACTGCCCTGTAAACAGTCTTTGGCAATAAGGTAAGAGGGATGACAATAACCTTGAGCCAGGCATGGTGGTGCACGCCTGTAATCCCAGCACTCAGGAAGCTGAGGCAGGAAGATCATTGTTTGGGGCCAGCCTGGGCTACATGGTAAGTTCAAGGCCAGCCTGAACTATGTACAGAGACTGTGTCTCAAAAAATTAAGAGGAAGAGAAAGAGAGAGACAATAGTAGCTCTGTATACAAAGATTAGCACCAAGATGCAGGTGGGAAACTGAGGCTGAGAGAAGCAAAATGATGTAACCAAGTCAGAGGAGTTGGGGTAACAGATCCAGCTCCAGGCTCTGCCGTCTGTACTAAGTCTTTCCCACATCCCTGGCCCACTCCAGCACCCAGGTGGCCTGGGAATCACTCAGGAACTCTGCACACGGAGTTACCTAGTGAAGTAGGTAGTGGCGTTGGCCTCTGTGTCCTGAGGTCTTAGGGCATCGTACACATACTTGAGGTCCTCCAGGTCAGAGAGCTCGGGGATCCCGCAGGACAACATCTGGACAGAGGAAAGGAACAGGGAGGGTGCCTATCACAAGAGGAAGCCCTGCTGCTTCTCCACCAAGACAAGATTTCCTACAGCAAGGCTCCCTGAGCCTTCTAGAGGGTGGTAGGCAGATGTGAGCCATGGCTGGGGGCCACAGGAATAAAGGGCCGGGAATGGGTTCAGACACCCACACAGACACCTATATCCCCAGATGGTCAGGGTCCCTGCCTCTATCCAGGGCAGACAGCTACTCCTCTGGGGCTCAGAGGAGCTGATCTCCAGGAATTCTCTGAAACAAGCCAGGGCAGTTTGAATAATGGCACCAGATAATGAGGAGGTTTTCAGAAAGAGCTGGAGCTTCTCACCAGGCCCAGGAGGTTGAGGAAGAGGTGGGTGTGCTTGCGAATGAGGTTGTAGGCTTGGCAGCAAAGGTCCACAAAATCATGGAAGCGGCTGGAAGGCTTGTCACCCCCGTTGATGACATATGCCATGTCCGAGGTGAAGACAAAGGGGGCACGGTCCCTGGGCCCAGGGGAACGGAAGGACGAAGGTCAGCGTGGAGGAGGAAGCCCACCCAAGGGCTGCATCAGGGATGGCTCCCCTCAGCCTTCATCACGACATGTATGAGCCTGAGAGATGGGGGTCTCTCTAACTTGCTTTTTCCCCATAACTTCATCTTTTTTTACCCTTGATCTTAGCCAAAAGGCTGAGAAGTGATATTTTCTTTTCTTTTTTTTTTTTTTTGGTGCCGGGGATTGAACTCAGGACCTTGCCCTTGCCAGTCAGGGGCGGTGCTACTGAGCTAAATCCCCAGCCCTTTCATCTTTTTAAACAAAATTAAATAAATTTTTATTTAAGGAATTTCACATGTAATTCCTTCAATACTCATCAAGGTCACCTTAATGAGGTTCTTTGTCTTCAAGATAGCTCTTTTTAAAAGAACAGATGCTTTATCCAGTCCTATCTGCCTTGCCACAATTCTTTTATTTCCATTTGAATTATGGACAAATGACAGCTTCAAAACTCCTGGGATCTTAGATCCAAATTTCTTTCAGCAATTTATTTTAGGAGCACTTAGGGTAGATGGATCTGACACCTTCTCTAAACACACATGAATTCATATTCATTTCCTAAGCTACCACACTGAGGAGTACAGATCTCTAGGATATGCGAGTATCTAAGATTAAAAGAAAAATTATCGGGTCTCTCATACTTTTTGCTGTCCTATAGTGCCTTCTCCCAGGCCTAAGAAATAGATCTATGAGCAAACCAGAACCACAGATAATCTATGAAGCGTTTCCAACAATGTGCAGCCACAAGACTCGTTTGCAGCCAGCCTGGGCTACACAGTAAGTTCTAGGCCAGCCTGAACTACATACAGAGACCCTGTCTCAAAAAATTAAAAGATCCCCAGAGACAGGAGTTCCCCATCTGTGGGCTGGCAATATTCTCTCCTGGTCCCCTAACTGTATTCCCGTTTGCCAAGTCTGGGCTCATGTCACCTTGCTCAGTGCTCAGTAAGGAGAAAGAATCAGTCCCCACCTTCTGTAAGACCCTCAAGGACTCAATCTCCTTATCAATCTTATCTTCTCAGAGGCTGCCGGGCCCAGGGCCTACACGCTGGGGCTGTGTCCCATCTCTGAACCATCCCTCCTGGCTTTCCTGCCGCCACACACCACACCCACATCTGGCTTCTGGAAACCACTTACCTCTTAATATTGCCAAACATCTGGGCATGGCCCAGGAAGCGGCCGAAATCTATGTGGAACATGTGGCCTGTGGTCTTCAGCATGATGTTGTCGTTATGTCGGTCACAGATGCCCAACACATATGTGGCCACACAGCAGCCAGCACAGGAGTAGATGAAATTCTCCACAGCCTGGGTCGGGGAGGCAGGGCAGGAGAGGACACAAAGCTGGCCAAGGACCCAGCCAGGCCAAATTCAGCCGACCCTGGTTGCCCTGTCTTGTGTGACCCCAACATCACCTTACATGTGCCTGTTCATCTTTTCTCGGGTACGAATCCACACTTACAGAGAGACATCCATGTGTTCCGGGGTAGAGGGAGATGGAGGGTTTATATGTCTATTCCCACCCTTCATCTGAACTTTGTCTTCTCCTGGGAGACTGGTTAGAAAGACCGACTCAGAAGCCCAGACTTGAGTGGCCCAGACTGTGGAGACCCTAATGACAGAAAGACCAATATTTACAGCTTTCCCAGTGGGTCATGATGACCCCAACTGGAGCACAGCTACTGAGCAGAGGACTTACGGGTGGCTTCCGGACCCTGCCCAGAATTCTTCCTGCTCCAAGTAAAACTCCACTCCCAGAACCCTTGGCAGCAGCTAAATGCTTATCTCATTAAATCACCACACTCCAAAGAAGAGCTGAGGCAGCTTCACACTTCTGGGAGTGTTTTACACTTGAAAAACCTGACATCTCTAGTTGATAAAATGTGTTAAGAGATATTTTTGAGTTTGAAGAGGAGGGGCAGTAGTGAGGGGTTGGGTCCCTCTTTGTTTGGTCAACAGCTGTCCGTTAATCAGTTTTTTGAGGAAGTAAAAATACATGGAATTATTCCCCTTCCATCCAATTCTTCTTTCTGGAGTTTGAAAAATTCTCAAGAACTCAAGAAAAATACGTAGCAGAGGGCAACTGCCCAGTAGGAATGTATAAAGTTGAGGCAGAGAGGGAAAGTAATGTATATTCCTAGGAATGTACAAAATCAGGAACAAGAAAACAACTGTTATAGCCCACTAAGAATGTACGGAATTAGGAATCTGAGAAAGCTGCCAGATACAGAATGTCCACATCCCGCATCGCCCACCTCCCTCCACCAATTCCTACCCATTCTCCAAGGACCTTCCTTGCTTCCTTGTGTCTCACATCTTTCCAGGCCTTCTGGCTTCTCCTCCTCTAAGCCCTCCACAGCCACAGCCACCACTGTCCATGCAGGGCCCACACCCCCTTTTCAGCCCATCACGCTTAGAGAAGCCAGTCTCCCAAGAGCTTCTTGGATGTTCCAAGGCCCACTGCAAATCTAGCTACAAACTCCCACCCAGCTACTAGTCCAGTTACAGCCAGATAGCTAATCCACCAGAAACTAAGAATAGGAAGTTTGTAAAGATAGCACAGAATGCACCTTCTGGAAGAAAAAGACCACATGCAGGAAAGAGAAATTTGTGAATGAAAAGAAACCCACTGGATAAGGAGCAAGACCCACCTGATCCCAGACTGGACCTCCATCACCATCAACCCTCCCCGGTCACAAGTCCCCTTTCCATCTTAACTGAGTCCCAAGTCGATTCTCAAAACAGCTGTGTTCGAGGGTTAATGACTAAACTCTTACCACCTCCCTGTGTTAGGCAGGGTGCTAGCAGCTTACTGGCAAGAAGGGGCACATTCCTAGTTTAAGGGTTCCTCTTATAGGATATGGGGTTCTCTCTTTGCCAAGTAGGTGACCAAGAGAAAGATACTTCGTTCTTCTCTTAGAAATTACCACAAAAAACTACAGCACTGTTCTAGCTACAAGAGCTGAGAAGCTACCTTTGCAAAGCTAAGGTTAAACATTAACATGCAAAGTTAGTGTCTGTGTGCGTGTATGCCTGTGGTTCACACTTCCAGTACATCGATTATGACTCTTTACAACACTGCCAGGGAGTAATTATAATCCCTGCGCCTCACATGGTGTCCTGTTAGGGTGGAATCCAACATCTGAAAAAATACCTGTTAGTATAAATAGCATGTCGTGTTGAAGGAAGGTAGAAAGAATCAACACCAGTCCTCGCCAAGGGTAGAGGGCCTTGAAGTTTACACCTCCAGTGGTGGGTTTGGGGGCATGGGAGAGGGAAGAAATGGCTTTCCAGGGAAGGGGCTCTCATCTAAGGACGTCAAGGATGTGTAAGTAGTCCCTGTGCTGGCGCCTAGGTTAGCAGAGGATGGGCAGGGGTGGTGGATGAGGCCACAGGGTCAGCTGGGCCGGACTGCAAAAGGCTTCGGTGCAATGCTCAAGACACGGGGCTGAAGAACTTAGAGCAGGGCCGGGGATTTAGCTCAGTGGTTTCGCTGCCTGCTGCGCAAGCGCAAGGACCCGAGTTCAATCCCTGGTACCAAAAATAAATAAATAAATAAAAATTAAAAAAATTAATAATAAAAAAAAGAACTTAGAGCACATGAGTGACAGAACAAGCCTGCACTTTACAAATCTGATATCAAGCAGACAATGATGATCAGAGGAGAGGCATTCCAAAAATTCAGGGGTCAGAAAGCAAAAGTTGAACAAAAGTAACAGTAAAAAACAGAAAGAAGAGTGGAGAGAGAACTGAGAAAGAGAATCAACCGGGAAGGCAGAAGAGACAGGAAGAAGCGTGAGAAAGTCCATGGCGTTGGCTCAGGTAACTGCATGGACAGCCTTCCATTTACCGAGAGGAAACACAGAAGGCAGATTTCGGGAGGCAAAGGGAGACAGAAAGCGCAGTCTGAGGTATGGGAGGACACATGGAGAGGCCCAGCTAGCCAGGGGCTCTGGGGTCTACAGCTGCAGGGAGGGAGAAGCCTGGAGGGAAGGAGAAGCCTGAAGGGAGGGCTTTGGAAAGCATCAGCACGTGGGTGGGAGCAGAGAAGCAGCCAGAGGATGCGGTGGCACAGGCAGAGTGCAGAGAGCCGAGCGTGCCAAGGACTGCACGCTGGGGAACACAAGTGTGTAGGGCCATTTAAGATCATCTAATTACACGTTCACTGAACAACATTCTGATTATAATTTGGCTGCCCATGTGTACATCTTCCCTCAGGAATACAATGCGTTGATCAGTATAAATTACTGTTTGGATACTCCTGAAGTGAAATCCGTATCAGTCTGCATTCTGGCAGTCTTATTGTGACCTCTTCCCTCCTCTGTCCACCCCTACTGCCTACACAATGACTACACGCACGTCCAGTCCCATTAACCCCGGGACTGGAGGCGAGAGGCTACGGACTGGCCCTGCCGCCCAGGAAAGCTCCACTTCTAATCAGGAACCATCAGGCCTCTTCTGTCATTTCAGTCTCATACTTAACATAATCTCAGCTTCTAGTTACAGCCTTGCACAAACCAACTCCATTACCAGGAGTAACAAAGGGAATCCGAATTCACATCCGTGAGAGAAAGGGGTTGGACTAAGATGCTCTCTGAGGTCTTCTCCAACCAACTCTCATTCTCGTTCAGTGTCACTGAAGTCCTCTGAGAGCAGAAGAGGGACCGAGCAAGATCCATGATGGGAAGGGATACCGGCAGCTTATGCAAAGCTGCCCTTTGCCAAGGCTCTGACTGGGGAACCCCATGAACGTTCACAGGCCAGCAGCAGGTGGGACAGAGAAGTAATCAAAGTCACTTTGACCCATCCCAGTAGAGGGAGGCATCAGTCCACCAACAGAGTACGTCTTGGCCCCCAGCAAAGCTGGCTTGTCTCTCAAAAGCCAGGTGCCAGAGCCAGGTGCACGCCGGCCAACTGGACTCCCGAGTCCCCAGTCTTACCTTCTCATACTCATCCTCCCCGGGGTTGTGTTTCTGCAGCCAGTCAGCCAGGGGCCGGTCCTTGAAGGAGCCGGTCACCCCATGCTCCACCTGGATCTTGCGAAGGGTCTCAGCGTTGGGGATCATCTCCACCATCCCTGCGACACAGGGACAGGGTCACACTCTACAGGAGAGAGGCTATAGGGACAGGCCTATGAAGCTGTGCTGAAGCCAGGCACAGTGGCACATGCCTGTAATCCCAGCACGCTGGGAGGCTGAGGCAGGAAGACTGCAAGTTTGAGCCCAGCCTGGGCAACTTAGAAACTTTGCAAGACCCTGTCTCAATATAAAAAAAATTAAAAAGGGCTGGGGATGTAGCTCAGCGTGAAAGCCCTGGGTTTAATCCTAGTACCATATCTGCGTACACACACAAGAGCTGTGCTGAACGCTTCCTGTAAATTAAGCTTCTGGCCCTTAGACAAAGTCTGCCAAAAGGAGGCGAGCACCATGGTAGACAGAAAGGTCATCGTCCATCGCATACTCCAGACTGCGACTCCCTGGTACCCCAGTTCCTGGCTGCTGTTCCTTTTCAGTTTTAAATGTTTACTACAGAAATCTTCAAATATATATAAGAATAAAATGAATGCTTTCATCAGTTCACATGGAACCATCACCCAGCTTCAAAAACGGCCACATTTTGCTAATCTTGTTTCATCTATGTCACTTATTGTCACCTCCAAACGATTAAGTCACTCTCTAACTCAGTCCATATTCAAATTTCCTTGTCACTTCAAAAATGCTTCTTTAAGCTGGGCATGGTGGCGCACGCTCATAATTGTAGCACTTGGAAGGCTGCAGCAGGAGGATCTCTGCAAGTTTGAGGCCAGCCTGGGCTACACAGTGAGACCCTGTCTCAAAACCTAGCCCCCCCCCCATACTTCTTTACAGTGGTTTGTTTGGATCAGGATCCAAAGTCAGGCATGCTGGTGATCACGCGACCCATTAGGCCATTATGGCTCCAAGATTGTTTTATTTTATTTTATTTTTTTGGTACCAGGGATCGAACTCGGGTCCTTGCGCTTGTGAGGCAGGCTGCGGAACCACTGAGCTAAAACCTTGGCAGTAGATTGTTTTATTTTATAACACTCTCTCCTCTGCCTTCTCCTTTTTAAAAATGAATTTCATAGCTTTCAAGGACATAATTCTGCCCTTTTCATTTTCACGGAGGAGTGCACGTTCATGTTGGGTATGGGCAGAAGGGCAGGACGCGAAGCCTCCCCCACTCCCAACTCACCCCTCCCCCGGCCAGTGGAGAAGCAGCGGAAAATGACCATGCGCATGTCCAGCCCCTCCTGCACCCAGATCTTGCTCATGATGCGAATCATCTGCAGGGTGAGCATGTCTTGGCGAAGGTCGTCCCCACACTGGATGGAAGAAGAGAGTGACAGAACCATATCCACTGCCTCCTCTGGCTCCCATCCCTGCAGCGGCCCAAGCCACAGTGACAGGGAGAAACGGTCCCCTTCTCCCACCCTGCACCTCTGACCTGCTCACTAGCTCACACCAGGTCACAGAGGGGTCAGTGACCTCCACACTCTGCCTCTCTGGGCGCTCCCACACTTCCTTCAGTGCAGCAACCCATCAGAACTGAATTCAGGTTCCTCTTTTACCTGCAGCCCACCTGACATCGGGCCTTTTGAAAAGTGTATTCTACATTTGGAAATTATGCACAGCAAATAGATTCTATAAGCTTCTAAGCCACCTACATGCTCCTCACCACTCCCCGCCCACCCCCGCAGGGCTGAGGCTTGAACTCAGGGCCTTGTAGTGCTGGATATATGCTGTACCAGAGCGACATCCCCAGGCCCCCACAGGTCGTGTCTCTCTCACTACATTTACACTGTGACTGTCATTTACCTCTCAGACTCTAGGAGGCATCAGTCAGAAGGACACATAGGGTTCATCTAGTTCAACTTGCACTTGATGTATCAATTTCTTCTTCAATGTCCCTGCCCCATGGTCACTGAGCCTCTGCTCACATATGCCAGGGATGAGCGGATCACCACCTCTGCCTCTCAGAAAGTACTATCAATTGCTTCTCCTCTTCCTAATCTCTGTTTTTAGCCCTCTGTAGCCATGCAGAATTCATCTAAATCTTTTTTACCTGATAGTCCTTCTCATACTGTATTAAAAAGGCAGTATGGTGGCTTGGGGTATACTTTGGGGGTCAAGGAAGGCCTTGCCCAGCATGTCAAGCCCCAGTACCCCCAAGAAGAGAAGGAAAGAGAGAGGCAGGGGAGAGAAAAAAAGAAAAGAAAAATGCAGCATGGAATAATAATGAAACAGCTGGAAGCAAAGGGTCCCGGGGCTGTTCCAGCCGCCCTGGGCCACCTCCTCTCTCCCACCCCACCCCATCACACCTACGCAAAGGATTCTTACCTTGAAGATGACACGGATGTTCTCACCCAGCGGGTCCACATTTTGGAAGGCGAGCTTCAGGGGGACTGCATTGGAGTTGAAGTACGAACAGTCCTGTGGCAGAGAGGGTGTGCCCAGGGTCAGGGTGGTCCATGCCCAGGAAGGAAAACGACCTTTCCATGTTGGACTGCAATGCTGCCCACCCTCCTGAAGCCACTGCCCCCAAGACCTACTCAGTTTCTGCCAGATTTCTCAGGAACCCAAATTCCTTCTCGTTCCCCCTACCGCCATCGTCCCATTTCAATTTGCTAGAACCTCAGCTCTGGAGCCCGATCTCTCACCCTTTCCTTTCATTCTGCACAGAACATACTAGTTTTGGGACTTTCACTAAGTTCCATGTCCATTTACAACTCAGTTTACTCCTCTGTGAAATGGGACTCACAACAATACCGGCTTCGGAAGGGTTATGAAGAGCAGATACAATAATCGGCCCAAAGCACATAGAGCAGTGCGGGGCAGAGGGCCTTCAGGGGTGACAGCTGGGAGTTTCAATCCTCACCGCCTCCGGCAGTGCATCCCGGTGCATCCCGGTATCATCAGGAGAGTCACTCACCCAGCTCTCGCCCAATGGCAACACCCTGCTCAGCTCAGCTCAGCTCAGCTCCACACACAGCAGGGTTGGGCCCAGGCCACGGACACACCTTCCTTCCTCCCAGCCCTCAACAGCCAGGGCGGTGAGGACCCCCTCCCCGAAGCCTTCCCCCTCTGCAGAGCCCCAAAGCCACGGCCACACACCCTGGGCACGATGCCCTTCACCAGCAGACTGGGGCTGAGTGGCAGGCGGCAGGAGCCATTGAGGGCAAAGAACTGCTTCACCTCCTCCAGGCCCGTGCGCAGGATGCCCTGCAGGGAGAAGGAGAGCAGGGGTGAGGTGGGGGCCGTGGGGGCCACTCAGAGCCAGGCACATCTGAGAGTGGGGCTGGAGGACAACCTTGGGACACACTCAGGACAGGCTCCGAGCCCGGACACCTACAGAGGCAAGGCCGAGGGCGGGCGGCAGGAGCAGGCCACAGATCTGGGAGGGCTGGTAGTGTCCAGGGCCAAGAGCTCCCCAGACTTTTGCCAAGAAATGCCAGCGATCTAGATTTTAATATAAAAATCTTCCAATTTTAAAGATCAGCAACCAGGACACTGCTGGCCTAATACAGTACCTTCACGAGGACAAAGATGCTCCTGGTACTTTCATCGGCCTGAGCCATGCTCAGCATGGTGAGATGACTGGCATTTGCCTCCACTTGCCCTTTCTGGCTGGGGGCTTCTGTGTACGCCAGACAGCTACATACACATTTCAGTATTTTGCAGGCTTAACCAAACACATTCACGTGCTGTGTCTAGCTTGTGAGCTACTTGTGGCCTAAGGTAACAGAGGCACTGCCTTCCACCTCCTACATCAGAGCTGGTTAAGTGCCCAAGAAGTAACTACTGGCCGCAGAAGCCCCAGACCAGAAATCGGAGCAGGCAGAGTCTGCAGCTCACCTGCCGGGCAGATGGGGCGGCCTCTCGGACCTGCTGGGCCAGCTTGGCCAGGGTGTTGACGAGCCAGCACTGGCGGTTGAACTCCTCCCTCAGCCCCTTGCCACAGCAGCACAGCAGGGCCGCCAGCAGGTACTGGTACCGGATGCTGAACTGAGAGTCCTTGAGGCCATCCTTCAGCAACCTGTGAGGCAGGAGGTGGGGTCAGCAGCAGAGTGGAGCAGGGTCTGAGCCCGCTCCAAATCACCAGAAACCCAGCCCAGCCTGGAGGGGAAAACGCACCCTGGACACACTGCGCGCAGTGTGACACACAGGTGTCATTTGTGCCCACCCCGTCTTTAAACAGCTCAAAGCCTTCCCCGGCTCATCTCTCCTGTTTCTGCCATGAGTAGGCGGAGAGGAGGGGCAGGGATGACCCTCACAGAGATCCAGGGGTGAAATCAGACCCCCTGAGGACAGAGGCGAGTTCAAGGTCACACAGTAAATCGGCACCATACAGAACCCAGACCACCGGCCACTCGGCCCTGCATGTGTGGGGGCAAAATAGTCCCACAAAGACACATGTCTGCCTCGCAGCCCTCCACACAGGCATTTACCAGAAGAAGTAGTGTGTCACTCTTAGGTCAGAGACGGCTCGCTTCAGGAGGAAGCGCACCAAGGGGCTGTCCAGGTAGCACTCATACTTCAGGGCCTGTGCAGGAGGAAGCGCACAGGACTAAGGGTCAGAATGCGACTGACTCAGGCTCTTGGGGCTGGAACCACCGGAACAGGAGGGAAGGTGGTGACCCACCTGCACCAGCTGGGGCAAGTAGTCGAGCAGCTCAGCATCAGAGAGCGAGCCGATCCACTGGACGGCCATGCGGCGCACCTCCTGGTCCGGGAAGCTACAAAAAGGAGCCCGGAGCCTGACAACCCAGCTGCGGGCTCTGTGGCAGGGGTGAGAACCAAGCACCTTCATACCAAGGCTTCAGAGCCACACAGCGAGGAAGCGCAGTGCCCCCAGGACCTGTCAAAGCCTCTGCAAGAATCAGCCCCCGCTCTGAAGAGCCATCCTGGGAAATGCCAGCGTCTACCCTGGACATGCAGGAGCAAGAGGGTGGCCACTTATTCTTCAGAGGATTAAAGAAAACAGCACAGAGGCCTTCGCTATGCTCCCGAAGACCTCTTCCTCGACTCCCACTATGCCAGAAATTCCCATCCTGGAAGGGTCCTCACAGGGGTTAAAGCACTGCTGAGAGGGCCAAGAAACAAGCAGGACTTCAGGTCCTGCTGAGAACGGCAGCCCAGGGTTCTGAGACTGGGAGCTGTGTCCCTAGAGGACCTTAGGGCAAAGAGGGAACAGGGGATGTTAGGGTAGAACTAGGTGATCGGAGAATGGGGAAGAGCTATGTGCCTTGTCAAAACTGCCAATGTACAGGTAAAGTTTGGGCATTTCTTTATTTTTGTTTGTTTTTTTTTTTTTTTTTTTTGGTACCGGGGATTGAACTCAGCTCCTTGCGCTTGCACAGCAGGCAACGAAACCACTGAGCTAAATCCCCGGCCCTGGGCATTTCTTTATATATAAACGTTGCCTCAAAAAAAAAAAAAAAAAACAAAAAAACAAACCAATGTGGAGCTTGTGTTAATGTACGAAAATATTTAGGAGGGAGTTTACTGATGCCTGCAATTTATTTCAAAATGCATAAAAAGTAAGATAGACTGATGGATGGGCAGAAGGAAGGACAGATGTGTGAGAAAGCATATGAAGCACAGGCTCGTGGTGGCGTGTAGGTGGTGGGCATACGGGGGGGGGGGCACTGTGCAATTCTCAATTTTGTTGTATGTTTGGAAAAATTTTTCTTTTAAATTTTTTGCGGTACTGAGGATCAAACTCCGGACCTTGTGCTTGTGAGGCAGGTGCTGTGATACTGAGCTAAATCCCTGGCCGGTTGGAAAATGTTTATAACATAACACTGAGAAAAAGCAAAAAGGAGAAATGGAAACGCCCTGAACAGCCACACCCACCACCATCTGCCCCAGGGCCCCCGTCAGGGATGGGCAGTGCTGGCTGGGGTGGGCACAGGTGGGCACTACGACTCACGTGGCATGCAGGAGCCCCAGGGCATCCTGGTGGTTCATGTGGGTCCACTGCTTCAGCAGTGCATAGGTGTCGGGCAGGCAAGCCCACTCCCAGCTGGGGGCGCTGGCGAGCACCAGAGGGAGCGAGCTCACCTCGGAGTGGCAGTAATATCGCTTCTCCCACAGGCGCTTCTTGTCAGCATCAGTGAGCCTGCAGGAGAGAGGGCAGAGTCGGCAGGAGGGTGAGGACGTCCACTGCGTGCTGCCACTCAGAGGCCCCACCTTCACTGCATGTTGGTGACTTCCCAGTGGCCAGGCCACACCTCATGCCAGCTAAGGATGACTTCGGAAGCCAGGCATCGGGTGACTTTAAAAGAGCATCAGGTGATTACAATGTGAAGCGCGATGTGGAAAGCAGTGTGTAAATCTCACCTCTGACCTGACCCAGGCACGTGTCAGACTGGCGCAGAAGGCAGAGGCCAAGGGCAGCAAATGCGCTACCCACCCCTCCTGGGGACCCTGTGGGCACCACTCCCATAGACCACCAGGGGGCAGCGGCCCGATGAGCCAGGGGCTGCGAAGCTGAGAGGCCTCCTGGGGCTCCCCGCAGCTGTCAGTTTTTTAGGGCCTTCCTGAGATCAGGCGGCCAATGGGAAAAGGGCGCTGAGGGGCTAATGAAGCATGGTGTCTGTGGTGGGGGGCAAGGGGGTTTCAGCTACTCTGGCCATCCTGCATAGGTGCCAGGGACAGGGATGAGCCCACCTCTCTCCTTCCCCAGCTGGCACTGCACAGGGCTTCGCAGGAGCCAGAGGCAGAGGGGAGAGGAGGCGGGAGGAGCCCAACTAGCAGCCCCTCCGGCTCCCCACCCTCACTGCTCCTGCTCCAATCCTGGTGATCACAGCAGCCCCAAGATGACCTCAGCCTGGACTCGTTTACCCCCGAGAGCTGCCAGCTTGCCTGGACACCTGATCCTTTTTGGAAAGCAACAAGGCCAGCAACAGGCAAAGGCCGGTGTGGAAGGGATGGAGGTGGAGGTAGGGGCGAGGACGCGGCCAGCTGCCCCAACAGGCAGTGAGTAGCAGACCCCTACTGGGGCGGGGCAGTGCTCTGGTCCTCCTGGGCAGCTGAGCCAGGCTTTGCCCGCTGCGTGGGCACGGGCCTTCTCAGATCCGGCTTCCTCACCTGCCTTCTCCACTCTGCCCAGTGTCAGCTCAGGGAGAAAGGTCTTTGCCACCACCTCCTGCCCCACCCCACCTCCACTCCCAGAGCACAGGGCCCAGGTGCGGGAAGGCAGAGAAGGTCGGACGGACGGAACCTGACGGGCTGAGCCTCACCAGAACAGGGACTCCTTCTGCATGACGTCCTTAAGCTTGTGTTGGTCTCCCTCCCCGAGGCTGCCAAAGTCATAGCGGGGGCTGAACTTGTCTCCAGGGGGGCTGATGAACTTGATGTCAAAGGCTGAGGTGGGGAAGTCAATCTAGGGGAAGGATCGGGGAAGGGAGGAGAGAGGGGGCCGTGTGAGTCAGGACAGCCACCTCCCTGGGTCCCCAGCTTCCCTCTCCCACCCCAGCATTCCCACCTTGCTCCTCCTTCCCTTTCCCCTCAGGATCTTTGAAAAATAACCCAGGTGGACTTGGTGATCCCAGAGTCCCTTCCAGCAAAGACAGATATAGACAAACAGACAGATGGAAACAGAGAGGGGGAAAATAATGAGCAAGGGAGGAAGAGCTTGGGTCGAGCTGTTCCTAGCTGAGGGGACAAGGGTTTGGAACAGGTGTCCCCAGGCTGAGCCCAGTGTGGTCCCGGAGGTCCTGCACCTGCTGAAGCTGGACCACACATTGGGCCTGGAACACTAGGTCCCCCTGCTCTATGCCACCAGAAAGATGTCCTCCAAAAATGGTATCACAACTGAGGGAACTCGTTTGCTATAGGAGATCTACTTTCATTTATTCAAGAAATGCTTGATGAACTAATACGTGCTTTATTCTAGGCCCTGGGCATAGTGCATCGAGTAAGAGACAAAGACACTTGCTTCCTAGAGCATGCCTTCTGTACCTTTCTATTTCATTCTCTGTCACTTTGATACTCCTTATTCCATACCAAAGCATCTCACGGCCACAAGGAAGGGGACCTGCCACTATTGACCAGACCTGGGACCTAGCCAGATCCCTGCCCCTCAGCCCCAAGAGGGGACAGCTCAGATGTGATCAGACTCGGAAGTATGAAGGTTCAACACAAGGGACTCTGAGAATCTGAGCCCTGGATGGAGGAGACCTCAGACGCTCTCTTCAGTCTCCTTGAAATCAGAGTTTACTCCAGGCAACAGGAGATGGATACCACCAAGCTCACCCTCTCACACTGGCTCTCATCAATTCGCACAGTCACTTTGGTCGCCTTGTCACCCCATGCCCATGGTTCCAGCACTTTCTCCTACTGTTCCGGCTCAGAGCTCCAGAGGGAAACTTGGAGCTTACTCTGGGGTTCCTCCATGGGTGGGGAAGGGTGCGTGGGGGTCTCACCTGCAGGATGACACTGTCTGGCTGGTGGAAATTTGGTGCGCTCCAGCGGGCACTGGGGTTTTCCTGTGTCGCTGGCCACAGGCCCAGAAGCTTCCGGCCACAGGTCAGGACTCTGAGGCAGAAGGAGTGTGAGGTAAGCCAACACACCTCCTGGCTAAGTGGTGGTTTCCTGCCTGCTCCCCCATCCATAAATCTGCCATTTCTGCTTGAAGCCACTACCTCACTCCCTTCCCTTTCACTCTCCCTGTAGCCCCTGGCTTCTTCCTCCTCCAAGTCCCAGGAAAGCTCGCCTCCCCCCAGGAGGCCCCCTGAGCTAACCACTCTCTGGCCTGGATGATCTGCTGGCAGGGATGAGTGGCTGGGCTAGGTGACCTCCCAGTGACAAGACCAGAGGACACATTAGCCAAGCGTTGCTTTTCCATGCTCCCTCTCTGCTGTCCTGCCCATGGCTTCTGGTTCCACCAACAGGTCTGCTCACTAAGTTCTGGCCCCTCTGTGGGGGATGAGATCCTCTGACCTCACCCGTGAGCCCAACGTGGTCAACCCTCCGAGGGACATCAGCCATGACAGCAACTAGACCCCCTTCTCTATCCCCTCGTCCCCTCCCAAAGCTGAGAGGCTGCCGCCTGGGGCTCACATACTGCCTGAAGTTGAAGAGTGGAGTGGTGACCCAGCCCAGGGCCTCAGGCACCCGCCGCTGCTTGTTGGCCTCCGAGGAGCTCCCGGGCGGTGGGATGGGCAGAGCATAGAGGGTGGCACACAGCAGGGTCTCCCGGGGCAGCCGGTTCACTTGCACGGGGAAGCAGATCCTGTCAAGGACAGGAAGCGAAGTCAGGAGGCTGCGAGGGACAGGAAGTCAAGCAGAGGCAGAGAACTGGGCCTCCCTGTCTGTGTCAGCCATTCCCTGAGGAAAGCTCCCAAACGAGGCAGCACCTCCGCTAGATGCTCCCAGAAGCACGATGCAGTGTCCCGGGGCCCCGCAGAAGAGTGAAACAAACACCCCGACTGCCAGGTGCCCATGGAGAACTCTCTCACCAGGGCCACCTCAGTCCAGGTCGTGACTGTCCAATACTGTGAGCTGGTCTCCTTTCCCCACTCTAGGGTTTCTACAAAGGGTCAGCAGAGCAGCTCCTCTGGTCCTCCTTTTCTGACTATCCCCATCCCTCCCCTTGTCCCCTGCTGGGAGCCCCTAGGAAGAGTGGCCATGTCCTGCTCTCTGCCCTCGCTTCACCCTCCCACCTGTCTGTGTCCCTTCTCCTAGCTTGCAGGGGCGCACGATGGTTTGTTCTCCTCCCTAAACTGGTTCAGAGCCACCCTGGGCTGCTCTGCCGGGTGACACCCAGCCACAGCCACTGGCTCCAAGTTCAGGACGAGGAGCTTCGGGTGGGGATGGGGCGGGGAGAGCTCGAGAACCTTGAAGATAGAGGAAGGACCCGTGTTACCTTTCCAGGAAGCTGTCCCTGGGCCAAAGTCCACAGTGTCACACTGCCACACCCTCCTGGCTGGCCCAGAGCCCAGCAGTCTCCTCACCCCGAGCCACAGAGGCAGGGCCACCCTGGGGTCAGCACATTCAGGTAAAGCAGCCTTCCTCCAGATGCCCCTCACTCCTCCAGGGAGTTCCACCCAAGAGAGGCACTCCTCACCCCTCCTGCACGCCCGTCACAGACTGGCACAGCCCAGCTCCGTCCCAGCTGCCTCTATCTTGGGGGGCCCCCAGCTATAATTAGGGTCCCTCCAGCAGCCAGTGGACATGCCAGGCTGGGGCTTGGCTGGAGGTGACACAGCAGGGCTGCTGGGCCTATTTTGAGAGTGAGCTGATCCCTGCCTGCTGGAGTGGGAGAGAGGATCAGCTGACCCCACTGCGCAGGGCAGAGGGAGCTGGTCCTGAGCCCTCTCTTTCACCAAGAAGGAAGAAGCCTCCTGCATCGTGCCTGAAGGAAAAGGAGAGGGAGGAGACTTGCTAACTAAACTATAACTCTGAGGAGCAACCACGGCACTCTGGTGCTCGGTCTTTAGGTGAAGCTCTCGTTCCAAAGCCTCCCCTAGCCAGCTGACCCACCCAGGGACGTCGGGATAACCACTATGCAGGCTGCGGAGCTGAGTGCTCCCTGTCTGAGAAACTTTGTCCTTCTGAAACCTGAGCCTCAACATCACACCGAAGGGGCTGCCTCCTTCAGGGAGAACTCCTGAGAGCACCAGGTTCCGGGCCTGGTTCTTCCTCTCACGACCAGGCCAGTGAACTCACACTCTGATCACCAGGGAGCGGGGGCACACGCTGCCTGTGCACTGCTTGCAGTGTGACACTGTGGTCCCTGCACCGAAACCAGGCTGCACCGATAGTATTCTCATGCACAAACAGCCTCATGCATCCGCCACTTTGTCAGTCACTTGGAACAGAGAAACCGGAACTGAAAGCCCCAGCTAAGAAGATGCAAAGAAGAAGAGACTGCTTATTATGCACGAGGCACTGGGCCAAGAACTCTACCTACAATGTTCTAACTGCTCCTCAAGCAATCCTGCAGGGTAGGCCCTACTGCCCTCTCCATTTCTAGGCTGCCCAAGGTTGCGCTGACAGTATGGCGAGGACAGCTGACCCAAAGCCTGCGCTCTGAACCCCATTCAGTGCCTTCTCCCAAATGCCTTGGTTTTGGCCCAAAGAGCCCACCTGGGGCGTCCGTGGGGGAAGTGCTGGGATTGGGCCTCCACAACCTCTATGCTCCAGGGGGAGGCCCCTTTGGACTCTCAGGCCAGCAGCAGGATGAGACCCACTGAGCAGGCTGGCTGCTTCTGTACCAAGGACTGTGTCTGAGAAAAGGATCTAAGGTCAATTTCTTGGGGCTCCCCTGAGCCCAGAACACTGTACAACACCTTTTCCCCAGACAGAAGGAGTAACGAGGCCAGAATCCCAAGGGGACAGTGACACGCAGGGGCCATTTAATGTAGCTATCTTCTGTCTCCAAGGAGTTTCCCTGCCCTGGCAGCTGTCTGCATTATTGACAATTGTACACCACTAAGAATTATCGAAGCATGAAGGACAGGCAAAAAGGGTCTGTCGCCCCAGTTGTCTATAAAACGACCCAGCCCTTCCAGCATTTCTAGTCTCTTTATCTACCTATGTGGGCATCCTTGGCCTTCCTGAGGGGGGAGAGAGAGAGAGACACTTCCTCAGTCTCTTTAATCTTCTTTCTACATTTAATTTTTTCAGGGCCTCATGCAGGCTAGGCAAGTGCTCTACCACCAAGTTCCATCATTAATCTGCACTCTAAATACTTAAGCTCCACTTTCTGTTCTCCAAATGAAAACACAGCTACAATCAGTTTGGGAAAGTGAGGCTGGGGCAGTAAACAAGTCTTCTGACTGTCTAGAGGGTAGGGTGCACCAGACAGGCGTGAAGCAAGAGAACATCTGCAATGCCCCTCACCTTCATTTCCTTCCAGCTTTGCTTGACTGACGTCAACCTTCCGGACATCACGCTATTATTCATAAATGGTGATTAATGCTAACTTGTGCTGTGCCTTCCTATTTATATCCTGCCTAGCTCACTTCAGTGCATCAACTTCAGTGCATCAACTACCCCTGAGTTAAACAAATGTCCCCATTTCTCAGTTTGAGAAACCGAGGCACAGAAAGGCTAGAAAGAATGGAGGATTAGAGACAGAAGTAGAATTACTAGGACTACAAATGGCTCAAAACTCTTTCAGAGAGACCAGGTCAAAACAATAAGGTATTATTAGAATAAACAGCTAACATTTATATGGTCCTTTATAGACTACAAAGAGCCTTTATGGATACTTGGCATTGGATCCTCCTAACAACTTAAGAGGCAGAAATTATACTTGTCTGAATATAACAGCGAGGGAAATGAGACTCAGGACGTTGGACGACCTGTCTGGTTGGGTTAGCGGTGGGCCCTGGTGTAATGCAGGCATGTGCCCCTAGTCGGGGCCTCCTTAGCTGCCCCGGAAACTCCTGATGAGAGGCTGGCAGGGGACGGGCCTGGGGCAGGGGCAGGGCTTACTGCTGGTCCCAGATAATCAGGTGGAACAGGTACTTGGAGAAGTGAGCTCTTCGGGTCTGCAGGGGGCTGCACAATTCCTTGCCACCGTGGCTGAGCGAGCAGGAGAGGTAGAAATCTTCATAACTATAAACGGAAGGGAGCAGGTCAGGGCAACCAGCCCCCCAAACCGATCTCCGTCACCCCAACTTTTGCATCCTCTTAATGCCAGACGCCACTTCCCCATGGTAGCACTGCTTGCAGTCTCTGGAGACTGTAGCATGGGGTGAGGAATAGGACAGTCACATTAGATTTAAGGAAGTGCACTCAGGGAGAAGCAACTCAGTCTGGGGCGCGCGCGCGCACACACACGCACACACACACACACACACACACACACACACTCCCCTGCAGGTTCCGGGCTGCTTGCTGTGCACTGGGGTTTTTCTTCCTTCAGCTCTAGCCCACCAGGTGCCCACATCACATGCACACGCGCGTGCATATTTGCGTGCATGTGAGCATGCGCAGGGGAGCGGGGGAGGACAACGACATATGCTGCCATGAATGCCAACACACGGGGGTCCCTGCAGCTCATGACAGGTGCCTGATAGAAGAGGTCAGAGAAGGCCCCTGTTTCCCAGGCGTGTCCTTTGTTCTCTGCCAATCTCCCAGAGGAATACATTAAGTAAAGAACAAAGACAGAGGGGACAGGAGGAGAGGGGGAGGGGCCGGTGAAGGTGGGGTGGGGCCAATGCCTGTTCCCCCAGGCCTAGGATGCTGGGGACCCAGCAGAGGAGGGGAGATTAGCAAATGACCATCCTCCTCCACCCATCCCTGCAGGCCCAGGGAACCCCAGACAAAGAGGCATCCCCCTCCCAGGCCCGCCTTTGTGGTCTGCAGGGGAGTGCAGTCATTGGCCTGGGGCGAGCACTCTGGGAACTGGCCATCTGTCGCCTGTCTCCCTCAGCTGGGCTGGGATCTGGAGCGGGCAGGGACTCCCGACAGCCAGCACTGAGAGGAAATGGCAGGTGCTTCTCAGTGCCCTCGGGGGCTGCTCTCTCACAGATGTCGCAGCCTGGAGTCCCCTCAGGCCCTTGGCTCAGCCCCTCAGGCCGGATGCACCACAGTGCTACCCACAATGCCACCCATAAGACTGAGGTCAGGAAGGACACATGCGGAAAACGAGAAGCCATGGGGAGTCCAGTGCAGCTGGTTCCCCCAGAGGCTGCTGAGCACCAGCTCACCTGGTGGCCCAGGTGATGGGGATGCGGTGGGTGGCATAGACGGTGAAGGCCAGGGCCCCGGACAAGTGGCAGGCCTCCTGCACCAGGTCATGCTTGTGGCTCCCAGGCGCCGCAGTCTGGAAGTCTGCGTTGAACGTGTTGCAGTACAGCTCCACCAGGTCCAAGATGGCAGCTGTAAGGGCCTCCACAACCTTCTCTGTGAAGGGAGAAGGTCAGGAGGGAAGCTCGTGAGGCCCCTGGGAGTGAGCGCAATCTTGTTACCATGGCACTGGCAGTGATGGAAGGGCCTAGGACAGTAGTCCCCAAATGCCACTTGGTTTCTTTTTTTTTTTTTTCCATACCACTTGGTTTCTAATGACTGTGACAAAGCTCACCCATCTGTGGTGAAATGGGGAAAAAGCTGGAACATGTCCTGAGTTTTTCAGAGCAAGATTCCTCAGTGGATCCTTATTTGTATGCACTGCTACTTATTTAATGTCAGAATGTTTCAGGAAATGATAGTAATAATAATTGTCAGGATTGTTTTTGTTTTTGTATTTTGGAGACAGGGTCTAGATATACAGCTCAGACTATTGCTATAAATTCATAGCAATCCTCCTGCCTCAGCCTCCCAAGTGCTAGGGTTACAGGTGTGCACCACACCACACCAAGCAGTTACTTTTTTTCCACATTATTTCTTGGCAAAGCAAAAAGCTAGCAGGGATGGGGATGTAGCTTAGTGACTGAGCGCTTACCTAGCATGTGTAAAGCCCAGGGTTCAATACCCAGCATCACTAAAAAGATTTTTTAAAATAAAATAAAATGTCAATAACTTTATGTTGGCCCTCAAAAGGTTTTGGGACATTGTATTGGTCCATGAAATTCCAAAAACTGGGAATCACTGTAAGAATCCCAGTGATATTGCTTGGCGTGGTGGCACACACCTAAATTCTCACTACTCAGGAGGCTAAGGCAGGAGGATCTCAAGTTTGAGCCTATCCTGGACTACAAGTGAAATCCTGTCTCAAATTAAAAATAAAAATGACAAGTGCTCAATGGTAGAATGCTTGCCTAGCATTATATGCAAGGCCCTGGGTTAAACCCCCACAACACTCCCCCGCAAATGCCCAGTGATACGGGATTTAGGGCAAATTCCTGCTTAAACCTCTCCACAGGGGAATCCTAGAGAAATCCCGAGCCCAGTCTCAATTAGGGAATGCAGGGGCTGTGAGCCAGCTGGAGAAGAACAGCAGCCTACTATGCACGTGGGAGGGCTGGCTCTGCCTGGCCACCCTACTCTCCCCAACTTCACCTCAGCACCCTCTCCCAGGTCGAGCAAAAATAATGGGAAAATGATGTGCGGCAAGAAATGTGGGCTCCAGCTGTGACCACACCTCACAGGGACGGACACACGGACACATGGACACACACACAGCAGGTGAGCTGCGACACATAAATCAAGGGGGCTGAGGGGAAAGAGGGATGCGGGCAGAGCGTGTGTTGTCAGCTGCCCCGACTGGATGCAGAGGGCCAGCCGCTCCCTTACCTCGGTTTTCCCTCACAGCCAAGACGCTGGGATCCTGTTGAGGAGAAGGAAGAGGCAGTGAAGCCTCCAGGGCCTCAGCCTTTTCCATTGCAGATGGAAGAAAGGCTTTTCACAGCTGCTCATCTGGGCCAGCCCAGCTGAAATGGCTGAAAGGCGAGGAGCAGCAACTCCCCGGGGAGGATGGGGTAATGGTTTGCACCCGAGCCTGTGGAGGACGGAGTGAGCTGGCAGGGGGAAAGATCATCACAGCATCCACCCGAGTGAGAGTCCACCCCGGGCCACTCCTCTGAGGACCACAGCACCTGCGGCTGCGTTGCACAGTGCACCGCCTCCACGGTGGTGCCTCCGAGCCCCTCGCTCTGGGGAGATTTTCCTCCGCGTTTGGTTTGCACCAAGATGAATAAGCAAACTGTCCGGCGATGCCTGGGTGACTGTGAATAAAGCCTCCGCTGGCTGGGCTCACACAGTCAGACCCCGAGGCAGCTCTGGATTCGGGGACATGCTTGGCACCGCGTACATCACAACTCCTGCACTTGGATGGCTTAGACACGGGCGACACAGGCAGGGAGAGAACCAGCCGCTCTGGCACCTGGGAGCCATCCTCGTCCTTCCCCACGCGACACCAGGGCCTCTTTACCTTCTGGATTCTCGGCTGCATTCGCGAGGGGCAGGGGGGCAGCTGGTTGAGTGCACTGGTGATCTCTGGGGTTTCCACGGCAGCCAGGCCATTGCAGATGGCCTTGACAGACTGGACCACCCTGTCAGCCTTCAGCAGGAAGTCCCCCTGTGGGAGGCCACACAGTTAGGGCTGCTTGGCTCTCACGCTCTCCCCACCTCCCCAGTCTTACAAGGAAGGAGCCAGGGAGAGGAGGGCCTGACGACAAGGACAGGGGCTAGTGGAGTCCCTGTTTTATTTCCAAACATCTAGCATCAGCCAACAATCTCGCCCTCCCAGGGAAACAGGCCGCACCCAGGCTCCCAGTCTTTCAGGCACTGCCACCCTCCTCCTCGTCCTCCCAGCCTCGGTCTGTCCGCCATAGTCTAAGCAATTCTTTTTTTTTGGTACCGGGGATCGAACTCAGGTCCTTGAGCTTGCGCAGCAGAAGGTGAAACCACTGAGCTAAATCCCCAGCCCTATGTCTGCCATAGTCTACGGTCCACTCCCACGTGGACACATACAGGTCTCCCCAGGGCCTGCAGTTTTAAGACCCTCAACCTGTGCCAAGGCCCCACCTGCCCACTCAGGCCAGTTCTCAGAATCTTCACCTGGGAATTTGCAAGCCACACCCCCTTCTATACGTGCTGCGCTCATACACTGCCCCCTGTACTTTAGGGCCCACAGCTTTCTTATCTGGAATCCTCTCCAGTGTCCTCCTTGATCACCTATGTCTGTCTATCTGTGTATTTCAGTACTGGGATTTGAACTCAGGGTCTTCACACTGAATTACATCCCCAGCACTTTTTATGTTTTTTTATTTCTAGATAGGGTCTTACTAAACTACCTAGGCCAGGCTCAAATTTGCAATCCTCCTGCTTCAGCCTCCCAGAGTGCTGGGATGATAGGCATGAGCCACCATGCCTGGCTTACATTTGTCAGTTTAAATTGGGAGACCAGGGAACATTGTACCTCCTCCCTAAAGGCTCTGCTGCCAGTGTGACCTCTCTAGCCCCTCCAGTTGCCCTTCACTGACTGGCATCCTCTTCCACGTACTAAAAGCTTTAGGTTATCACTGTGCTTTTCTAACCCAAGCTCCCCAAAGGCTAAGACAATTTTTACATTTCGCTAACCCCAGCAGCAATAGCACAGGGCCGAACATGGCTGCTCCTTGCTACAAAGGTTCAGGCACAGGCCACTGGCCAAGGGACTCTGGCAGAGGGTAGAGAGCACAATGCCCAATTTCCCTGAAAGGAAAAGTCCAGGGCAAACAACTAGATTGACCTGGCAGGGATTTTTTTTTTTTTTTTTTGGTACCAGGGATCAAACTCAGAATCTTGCACTTGCAAGGCAGGCAGAGATTATTTTTAAAGATCGAATCAAAGCAGATTTACTCTGACACCTAAAATTTGGACAAATGTTTATGCTTATAGTTTTAAACCTTGAGGTTCCATATGAGTCAGAGTGGAAAAGAACTCCAGGCCCTTCCCTATCTTTGGGACCCTTCACCTCCTGAGGGTTTTTCTCCTGTGATGCACAGGCCAAGGCATCTCCAAGTGCCGTGGCTGGGAACACACTCCAGTCCCTCCTCTTGGAGATGCCCTACTCAGAGACAGGGGTCAGTGCACACTCCCTGGCCCTCCTCTACATGGATCAGACCCCTTTCTACATACTTGCCAGCTACTCAACAGCCAGCAGTGGTTTTGGCTGGCCCGTGAGTGAGGGGAATGAAGAGTGTGCTCTGCTGAGCTCTGCCGGGCTCCCACACGGTGCTGGCTGATCCCAGGAAGCCTGGGGAAAAGGAAGGGCCAGGCCTGGATGTACTCACGTCAGCCAGCAGGAAGGCATCCACCTCATTGTGGTACGTGTCAAACAGAAGACTCAGGGCCTGCCTGGGGAGTTAGGGGCAGAGAAAAATCACGGGAGAGGTCACAAAATACCCACTGCCCAGGGAGACTCGTTCCTTCCCTCCTTCTGCTCTGTTTAGGAATCAAAATCTGACTTCCAGGGGTTCCCATTCTCTCCATGTCCCACGAAGATGGAAGGAGGGAGGCCTTTCTGCTTTGTCACCTCTCACCTGGAGAACGGGGGCAGAGTGGGGGTCTTCCTTGACAAGGCTCTGGGGCCCCAACCTCAGACACCTGCAAGAATCCTCCAGTCCCAGCAGAAAACCAGGCCAGCACAAGTATCTGTGGGGGCCCTCACAGTTCCTCCCCGGGCCACACCCCAGATGGTACCACCCTCACCTGCTGATGGTCTGTTTGACTGGCCTCTCTTGTAGATGGACGAGGTAGTTCAAGGTGGAGGGGCTCTGGTCGTCATTCACCTGTAGGAGAACTGTCTCAGCCCAGCACTCCCATCTAACGTGTTCCACAGCAGCCCGGCCCTGCCACCTCCCTGGCTCCGGGCAACCATCAACCACCCCGCACAAACCGTCCGGGCCAGGTCACTTCGTACGGCCTTCTGCTCCATCAGCTGTAGCCGGATGTCGATGTCAAACTTACGGCAGTACTGGATGTACTCATGGCTGCCCAAGGCATGCTTGCTGGTGGGGAGAGACACAGACTGTTAGCACCTGGGGACTCAGTGGGAAGGGAGATGCATACCTCACCCTTGAGAAGGTGGAGGAGGTGGGTAGGATCTATGCTGTAGGCTCTCCCCCAGGGCTCCTGGAAAATGTCATGGTAGAGCTTCCAGGAAGGCACAGGGCTCCATCTAAACAAAAGCTACCTATACCACTTACTGCACAAATCCTGACTGTTCAGGTATTTATCACCTGTGTAGTTCTCAGGCATTCATTCCTGGGGTGGGAACTGCTGCAGAGAGTGGTGAATGAAGGAGATCTTTCAGGGGTAGTTTTTTAAACCCCACTGTCTTGGTGTCAGTGTAGGCACAACCAGGGGTGTTGGCTCCCACCCCCTCTCCAGGTCACCAACTAGGGTGCTGAGGCCAAACAAAGCGATCCCACCAGGATTCCGGGCCTCTTGTCCCCCTTCAAGTTCTGTGTCTCCCCTCCCCCTGTAGATCCTGACTTATTGTGGCTCATGACTCTACAGACTCTGAAAAGTGCAGCCAATTCCTACTGCCAAGTGTCTGCACAGGAGGCCCCAGTTTCAGAGGGGCCCTAGGGAGTCTGCCATGCAGCCTCTTTCTCTCCCCCAAGTCACCTCAATCAGAAAGAAAACCACAGAGGAAGAGTAGAGCCAGTCCCACCTCCAGGCTAGCACCACAGGTCTGGGCCAGGCTCAGGAACAGTAACAGAAGCCGGAAATGGACTTCCTTCCTCAGCAGAGCTGGGAATCTTGACCAGCAATGGAGGCATGGAGAGGGGAGCAAGGAGGAAAGAGGACGTGCAGAAGCTGGTGATGTGCAGGGCCCTGGCCAGTCCTGATCCCACTGGGACATAGAGGGTACTCTGCACCTTGAGGGGGCCGGGCCTCCTGTCTGGCCCTCAACCTGCTAAGCGTGAAGTGGAGCCAGACCCTGGGGATGGGGAGGCTGGGCTACGGGCTCGGCCTGGCGGGAGGGTCTGGAAGGAAGGAAGAGTGTGCTGGGTGGAGGAGGGAGCAGGAAACCCAACCCTCCCCTAGGACCTCTCAAGGTTCTTATCTAAGAGCAGCCTGCATCCTGGACCTGCAGGCCCACAGTCCCCCTCAGCCTCGGCCCTCCTGCCACGCAGGGATAGGAATCCAGGGGCCTTCCTGGGGAACTTGCAGCCTTCTGGAACCCCCAAAGGGTCCTCCGTGCCCCCTACAGGGCAGCTGTTGCATGTCAGGAGCTTGGGAGCCAGGCCAGGAACAGGAACTGTGCTTTTACGGGTGTGTCTGGGGGCAGGGGGTTTTGGAGAAGTCATGGCCACAGGTCCCTGGGGCTTGCTGACCTTCCCTGTGGTAGGCCTTCCTGTGTGCACTCACGCAGAGCGGAGGACACTGCCCAGGACCACTGTCCCTGTCCCACCTGGAACATTCCACCCAGGTCCCTGCAGGAAGGTGGAATCCAACAGCTCCCGCCTCTCCACAAAGTGGCTCTGGACCAGGAGTGCTGCGAGGGAAATGGCCAGTCCATAGCTCCACAAGTCCTCTCTTGGGGCTGATTTTTTCCTGCTGGTCTTTACTGACTGTTCTTTGGGTCCTTCTCACATTTACCCTCACCATTTTTTTTTCTTTTAAGGTGCTGGGGATGAAACTCAGGGGCTTATACATGCTAGGCAAATGCTCTACCACTGAGCTATAGCCCCCAACCCAAATGCTTGCCATTCCTTACAGAGGACAGAGGGTCAAGCTTCACAACTAGTAAGTTGCAAGCCAAATTTCAAACCAGTGTAATGGTGTTATGAGGAGTCCACTTTACCCCTCACTGCATCCTAATAGTTCCTGTGTCCTGGACCCCTCCTTATTCCCGGAGGGGAAACAAGGACACAAGTACCACATGGGCCATGTCTGAAGGTGCCATAGAGTTTTGCCATGCAACCCCTGCCCTTTTCCTTCCTGCCACTTCCATAGGCTGGGGATTTAGCTCAGTGGTTCCGCTGCCTGCCTCAAAAGTGCAAGGACCTGAGTTCAATCCCCAGTAGCAAAAAAATAAAAATTAAAAAACGTTCCTGCCACTTCCAGATGAGGATATGGACGCTACAGAGGGCTCCACAACAGCCCTAAGGTTGAAGAAATCAACCAAGAACTCAGTCTGCAGCCCAATTCCTATGCTCAGGTCTTAGGAGACCACCTTTGCATCTAGACCCGCATGGGAGAGAGGAAAGGCATGAGGTAGCACTTGGGGTTTCCTCCAAGCAGTTGGAGGGAGCAGCCAGCCTGATGTCTGCTGTCACACAGCAATACTGATGGGTACAAGTTTCACCCCACCTCCCTTCCACCCTGCCCCCCTAGAGCCCCAGGGCAGTGGAAAGGGGGTTGCCTCAGCTGGTCCCCATCACACTTTCCAGGGAGGCTGCCTTCTGCAGAGGGTACTGGCTGCAGAGGAGCTGGAAGGCAGCCTTTGGGAGGAGGTAGCCAGCTGCACAGGCCAGTGGGGAAAGGCACGCTGGCAGGGGGAAGGGAGAGAGCAATTGTTCACTTCTTCCTGGGCTTGGTGCTCCCCTCAGAGCACCACACACATCCTGGAGAGCAGAAGCAATCCTCCATAAGCCCCTGACCCGGACCCCAGGGACACACGTCTCTCTGCAAGCAGTAGTCTACACGCAGATAGGACCTCGTCTTCGTCCAATTCCAGTCCCAAGCTCTTTCCACAGCACATTTGGCTGAGGATGCAGCCAGCTGTGCTGGAAGACGGAGCTCCTGAGGCAAGTTCGACGTGGCCAGAGGGAGTGTGCCCAGAAAGCAGGAGTCCTGACTGCAGAGTTGGGGCGGAGCTGTCAGCTCCAAGCCTAGCAAGACCCAGCAATCCCCAACACATTCTCACCCACTCGGCAGGTGCTGCCTCCACCCACCCATCCCGAATTTCCCCAGCTTCCAGAAGTTCACTCACTTCTGCAGGAACTCCTCTAGCCCACAAGGCTTTAGTACAAAGTCAGCCACATCCACTTCCCTCAGTTCATCGTGGGTGTAGCACAGGGTCTGGTAGATGAGCAGGTCTACAGTGGAGGAACCTGGAAGGGCCGGGGAGTAACATCGCTGGGCCTGGGCCAGGCAAGGTTCGGCCTCCCCACCTCGATCCTCCATCCCCAGCTGACCCTCTCAGGATCACCACCAACAAGATAAAAGCAAACACACTTGGGGCTGGGGAAAGAGCCTGTGAACCTCAAGCTGGCTCTAGACCCAGCCCCCAAAAGGAGTTTCCCTGCCACCCTTCATCCGGGCCACAAGGACTGGTGGGAGGGAGGCCAAAGGATCCTATGGACCAAAGCTGTCACTGCCCCCACCTCAAGAGATGTGCCCAAGTCCTCCCCTGCTAACTTACAGTTACAGGTGAAAGTGAGTGGCTCCCGAAGGCTGTTACACAACACAGTCACCTTCAGGTTGACCTCATCCCCAAGGTGCTCTGGGCTCGGGGTGACAGCACTCCAGACATATCCGGTGAGGGAGTAGTCTTGGATGTCAGAGCCTGATCGAAGGCTGCACAGGAGGGGAGGAAGGGCCTTCACTGTGCCTTCAGAGACCCTCTGACCCCGAGGCCCAGGGTCCCCTGCCCCCACTCAGCAAGGCCCTCGGGGGCTCAGGCCAAGCAAGGGCAGTGGGGAGATGGCCGTAGGAAACTGTTCTTGCCATCTCTGCTCGAGTTGCAGAACGTCTCTTATAGGGGAGCACAAGAGAGTTCCACAATCCAAAGCTTCCTGAAGGAAGTCAGAAGACTTAGGAATTCATTTCCTTTCTCTTTTGGATCAAGAGAACACTCTTATCTCTACCTGGGGTGTATTAGTGTTTCTTTTTTTTTTTTTTGGTACCAGGGATGAAACTCAAGTCCCTGCACTTGCAAGGCAGGTGGCGGAACCACTGAGCTAAATCCCCAGCCCACATTAGTGTTCCTAAGGGAACCTGAGGGCCAGCGTCAAAAGTGATGAGGGTAACTGCATCGTTAGAGACGAAGTTTCAAGAATTTTTTTTGAAATGAGAAGCTAAGATGTCAAAACACCTGCAGACACCAGAAGTAGGAAGCCTTCCTCAGCTGTGAAGTTTAACACAGTTCTTGCTTCCTAAAGCAAGCTCATGAATGGGTGATCCTTCTCCCAGCCACCCACACCTCCCAAGCCCTCTGTCCCCGGGAACTCTTACACATCCAGCATGTGGCAAAAGGCAGCAACTTCCTCATCTCTCTCCTCTGACACCTCAAACAACTCGTGGCCGTTGGTGACGGTGTGGGGCCGGGAGCCCACCTTGAAGGGAAGAGCAGCCGATTCAGTGCCTTTTCCCTCATGGCACCTCTCCCTGAAGAGACTCCATCTCTAACACAGACTCTAGGTGCAAAGCGGTTCTAGCTACTCAACACAGTGAACAGACCACAAGAAAGTAGGGGGCTCCACAAATACATTTATCTGCCATCCTAGCACACCCAAAGCTGAATTGGAAAAGAGGAGGTGAAGCCTGGGTGAAGAATGGAGGCCGGGGTACAGCGGACAAGGGGGGCACACCCACTCCATGAGGGAACACGCCTGACCAGCTGGGGGCCGCTGTGGTGGGAGGGCTTTCTGGGGGTGGCTCCCAGAGCATGGTGGTGAGCTGAGAAGCAGCTCTTGACCCAGCACCTCTGCTGAGGCCAGGGCAGGTGGGTGGCCCCAAGGACAGCTAGGGAGGCTTGACCCTGGGTAAAAGCCTCAACATCCACAGGAAGCCCCAAGGACAGAGGAGATGACTCAGACACATGGGCCTTTTTGGTAGGTGCTATTTGAAGAAGAAAGTATCGCAGCAGCAGTCTGGCCGGAAAGAACCTGGTGGAAGGCTTGGCTCCTTCCTCCCAGCTCCAGAGCTTGTTGGTTCTGAATGGCTGGGCTGCCAGGGAGCCTGCCCTGGTTGGCCCCACTTCCTCTCCCAGAACATGCATGTGGTGCCAGGAGGCCGGGACAAGGCCCCAAACTGCCCCACCCCTGCTCTTGGTCACCCAGGAAGGACCCTAACGGGAAGAGCAAGGGACAGGCCCACCAGGGCGGCCACACAAGAATGAGGCTTTGCTGCCTGAAAGTCCAGGAAGTCCCAGCCCGCGTCCGGTGAAGGCAGCGGGTCCCGGCAGCTGCTCCCAGGGAGGCTGGTGCTCTGGTCTGAGCTACTGGCATCACCGCCTCAAACCTGTCTTCCTCACTGGCTATTGTTAGGTCCTCCCCACCCTCGGGGCAGAGCAACTCAGCTGAGCTCCTCCTGGGTGTGTCCCCAGCCATGGCTTCCTCTGGGCACCTACCTCAGCCGGGCTCCCTGGAGTGTGTGGGTAGGGTTAGGGGCACAGAGGCGAGCACAGCAGTGGGGACAGTTGGCACGTGAGGCCCTGGCTCTGCCAACCGTGCCTGTGTCCCAGTCAAAACAATAGCACCACTGTTGCAATTAACCCACAAAGGAGAGACAGAGACAAAAAGAGGTGGGAGGGAGAGAAAGCAGGAAAGGGAGAGAACAGAATGGCTACCGAAGGCCATTTTCATGCCCTTTCTGTACCACTCACTGGCACTGGAAGAAAACAAAAGCCACTTACGTTTGCCCGGCTGGCAGGCCCTGGTAGCAGCGCCCAATGCTGCCTGGGGGAGTCTGCCAGGCAGAGGCTGGCAGCGTGGGTACCAGGCTGGCACTTGGAGCCAGCCATTTCCAGAGATGGCTCAGCGGGCCCGTGATAAGGAGGCTCGCCCCGGTTGGAGGCCCGACGAAGGCGGGGTGGGGGTACAGGCCGAGAGCTCAAGGGGTCCCCCGTCCTGCCAGGCTGAGCCCCAGCACTGAGCTGAGGTGGGGAGGGCCAAGGCCGCATTTCTCCCCTTGAAACTGGCAAGAGCTTTTTGCTTTGCCCTCGCTTCTTCAAGGAGATCAGGATCGAGCTCCCTCTCAGAACTCTGATGCCACACGGGGTGGGGGCAGAAGAGCCAGTGAGAACGGAGGTGACCACCTACTAGGGTGGCCTGCTTGGGGAGCAGGCCCAGCTCTGGGCGAGGAACTGGGAGCATGCACAGGACTCTCCCAGCCCTATAAATAGCAGGAGCAGCCCCACCTCTCAGATCAGGGCCTTTAAAAAGCCTGAGCTGTGGAGCTGCAGCTTCTCCCAGGAGCTGATTCTGCTTTCAGGGGCTCTCAGTAGAAATGCAGGAGGGAGGACTGTGGAGCTTCAGAGTTGGGATGGATCCCAAAGGCTGGACATAAGGTGGGAAAGCCCCAGATTCCTCGGACAATGGGTAAAGAGGAAACAGGGATGGAGTGAGCCGCTATGATAAGCTGCTACACAAGCCTTCAGCTGTGGGGAGCCTTTTTCTCTTCTCTTTTCTTTTTCTCTAATGGGGACTGAACCCAGGGCTTTTCATACTGAGCTACATCCCCAGCCCTATTTTTTTTTTTTTTTTTTTTTTAAATTTTGAGACAGATTCTCATTAAGCTGCTAAATCACCCAGACTAGGCTTGAACTTTCGATCCTCCTGCCTCTGCTTCCCAGAGTGCTGGGATTACAGGTGCAATCCATCAGCCCAGGTGGGGAGCCTCTTGACTCATTGTAGTCAGGATTCCTAGCGGTCCAGGGTGAAACTTAAAGCATCTTTCAGGTCCCACCCATGGCGATCCTGTAATGCTACCTGAGCCAGAAACACACTGAAGCAGGAACCCACCTGTGGTACATCAAAGTCTACATTCTTTGCAGTGCTACTTTACACTACCTACTGATCCAAGCCAAATTATCACTGTCATACTGAAAAATTTTGTAAATGTCACTGGGAAGAGTAGGTAGCGAGGGACAGCAGTGAAGATGGTACAATTTGACTTTACTGAATGCCACTGAATTGTATGCTTACAAATGGCTAAAATGAGCCAGACATAGTGGCGCACACCTATAATCCCAGTACTCTGGAAGGCTGAGGCAGGAGAACCCCAACTTAGAGTCCAACCTGAGCAACACAGCAATTCAGTGAGACCCTGTCTCAAAAAAGAAAAAGAGCACCAGAGATTTAGCTCAGTGGTGCTGCCATCTGCCTCGAAAGCACAAGGTCCTGAGTTAGATCCCTGGTACCCCCCCCAAAAAAAAGAGAGAGAGAGAGCAAGAGACAGGGAGAGGAAGGGAAAGAAAGAAAGCCAGTAAGCCACATATGGTGGCACACACCTGCAATCCCAGCAGTCAAGAGGCTGAAGCAGGAGGATCACTGTCAATTCAAGGCCAGCCTGGGCTACATAGTAAGTTCAAGGGCAACCTGAACTATATAGCAAGACCCTGTCTCAAAAATCCCCAAAATTAATTTAAAAATTAAAACAAAGTTGAAGATGTAGTTCAGTGTGAAGGCCTTGTGTTCAATCCCTAGCACCACAAAAAAAAAAGAAAAGTAGGGCTGGGGATTTAGCTCAGTGGCTTCAACCACCTGCCTGGCAAGCACAAGGTCCCAAGTTCAATCCCTGGTACCAAAAAAGAAAGAAAGAAAGAAAAGAAACAGATGGCTAAGTGCAGCTAACCAAGCATGGAAACACATGCTTATAATCCCAGCTACTCAGGAGGCTGAGGCAGGAGCGTCACAAGTTTAAAGCCAGCCTGGGCAACCTACCAAGACTTTATCTTGCAAAATTAAGAAAAAGGTCTGAGGATGTAGCTCAGTGGCAGAGCACTTGCCTAGCATGTATGGGGCCCTGGGATCAATACCTAGTACCACCCAGGTTTAATGTGATAAGGTATTATTATGGTTGGTGTCTAGATGTCCCCCCAAAGCCTCATGCAGTCATAGGTGGGGCTTTTTCACAGACGGCTGGATCTAGAGTGTGTGATGCTGGGATTAAGGGTGTGTGATTACCAAATCAATCCACTGATTGGTTTGGCACTGCCCTAATCCTGGTAGCCTAGAGAGAGTATACAAGGGTCAGAAAGAAGCTACTAAGGTCTCTTATTTTTGCTGTCTTCTACCTGCCATGAACTGTTTTCTCTTCTTCGATGGCCCCCTGCCAAGACACCTTGGCTTGGAGCCAGCCAATTACGAACTGATACCTCTACAAACTATGAGCTATGTAAATCTTTCCCCCTTTAACTTTGGGTTTTTTGTCTCAGCAATGAGAAAAGTAACTAAGACAGAATTTGGTACCAGAGAAGTTGGGTTGTTGCTGTGACATTACCTGACCACATGGCTCAAGAGTCTTTGGAATTGGCCTCCTGGAAGGGGAAGTGTCAGGGAAGGTTTGGAGATGCCCCCCGAAAAAATAGAAAGTTGGAAAGCCTTAGGTGGTACTTGATGGGAGATTCTGGTCAAAGCTCAGAAGACCAGAAGGCTGACAGAAATCCTGCTGATAAAGTCCAAGCTCAGGTGGTTTCTGCTGGGAAGGACTGCATTGGCTGTTGTGTGCTATACCTTGGCAGAAAGTTTGTCTGCATTTTGCTCGTGTCCAGAAACAGCCTGAGATTAAGATTAAAGGCAACGGACTAATTAATCTGGCAGAAGAAATTTCAAGGCAGCCTAATGTTGAGGCAGTGGCATGGCTACTGTTGGGGCTTTTAGCCAGATTTATGTTCAGACTCAAGGGCAAGGAGCCCAGCAGAATGATTCAAAATGTTGTGAGTTTGGCCAGAAAGGAAGCTCCAGTAAAGTTGCAGCCTGTAAAGATGGAAGAGAGGAGAAAATGGTCACTGAAAAGACTAGCAAGGAAAAGCCAAGTAGTTCAGAAGAAGACAACAGAAAAGATGGCCTGAGGACATCACAAGAACCAGCAGGACTCCAGCAATTGCAGCCTTGGACTTGCAAAAGTGAAAGACTTTACTCTGAGAAGAGAGCCCCGGGCACCATGTTCCAGAATGGCAGTGGCCTAGGGAAGTTGTTCCTTGGGATTTGGTTCATAGGCATTTGACCCCTACAGCCAAAAGAGAAGGAACCCCGGCTACTGCTCCAGCTGGCAGCAGGCTCTGGGCATCCAGTGGCACTGGTTTTAGGTGCATGCAGAATGCAAGAGTTGTGGGGTCAGGAAGGCTTCTATCCAGGTTTCAGAAAAAGGCCTGGGAAGCCAGGCCGTGTACCCGAGAAGGCAGTGAGTGAAGCTGAAGGTACAGTGGAGACCCCAGAAGTTTGGAGAAGCCAGGAATGTGAATCATCTGAAGAAAACTGCAAAGAGGGAGCAGCGCTGGCCCAAGAGAGAAGCCACGGGAGCCACCACAGCCAGCAGCGCCGTAGGGGTGGAGGCACTCAAGCCCTCTGGAGCTCACATCTTTCCAGATTGCCTCGGATGCTGGACATGCAACTACAGGACTTAATGTTTGCCCTGCTGGATTTTGGACTGGCTCTGGTCCCATTCCTTTACATCCCCTATTTGTACCTTTTAGAATGGTAATGTTTATCTTGTGCCATTGTATGTGGGAAGTGTTTATTTCTTTTCATTTGCACAGGGGTTTGCAGCTAAGAGTTTGCTTTAAATCTCAGAGGACGCTTGGGACTTAGACTTTTCAGCAATGCTGAAACTGTCAGGGCTTTGGCAACTCTTAGAGATGGACTAAATGTCTTTTATGTAAAGGAATGTACATGAGTCTTTGGGGGTCAGGGGCAGAGTGTTATGGTTTGTGTCTAGTTGTCACCCCAAAGCCTCATCTGGTCATAGGTGGGGCTTTTTCAGAGGTGGCTGGATCTACAGTATGTGATCTTGGGATTAAGGGTGTGTGATTACTAAGCAATCCACTGATTGGTTTGGCACCACCCTAATCCTAGTAGCCTAGATAAAAGGGGCAGAAAGAAGCTGGTAAGGTCCCTTGCTTGCTTGCTTTTGCTGCCTCCTGCCTGCCATGAACTGTTTCTCCTCTGTGATGCCCCTCTGCCAAGCCACCCTGCCCTGGAGCCAGCTGATTATGGACTGAAACCTCTATAAACCATGAGCGAAATAAACCTTCCCCTCTAATTCTGTGTGTCACGTATTTTGTCTCAGCAACAAGACAAGTAACTAAGACAGACATGTAATATATATTTTAGCATTAAAAAGGCAGGGAGGTGCTCTGAAACAGCGAGAGGAGGGTTGGATGGAGGCTCTGCCATTTCTTGCTATGCAGCTTTAGACTATCAGGCAGGGTTGCTGTGGAGATCTGAACCAGGGTCTGGTATTTGGTGAGCAATAAACAGCTAATATTATGAATTATCTTCATGTCTGCACAGGGCTTTGACAGAGCAGGGCCCCTGCAACTGGAAGCAACTTCCTCAAGTGTACAGGAGCATTCAGCCAGTCAACAATGAATCTCCTGAGCCCCAATTCAGTCCTTAAACCATGGAGTGGGGACCAGCTCCCACCGAGGAGGGCTGTTTCAGCCCAGACCCATGAAACGTGGCCCTGAGTGAGAGCCGCACCTTTACTGGTTTTCCTCTCCCCAGTCCCCCAGTCAGGCCTACCTTGCACTTCTCCCCCACTGTGGGGAGGGGAGGATGCTAGGGGGTGAGTACTTGGAGAGCTCAATTTGCAACAGCAAAAAAGAGAGAGGGACTGGTCCTTGTTTCTGAGTGACATGGGGGAAAAGGCACAAAAGAAACACCTAGGGGCCTCACCGGAGCAGCAGAAATCCTGCGGTTCTTGCTAGGTGCCACATTTGTCCGATTGCCGTAGCGGGAGGTGTAAGTCCGGGGCGGCACCTGAGGGGGCATGGTCTTGCTCCGCGACACAGGTTTTCCAGGGCTGTCCTTGCCGAAATCCAGGGGCCCTCGACCTTCCTTCCACCCCCTGCTGGCGTCCCGCAGCATCTCCGCATCATAGGTTGACTTCAGGTTGAGCCTTGTGATTGCATCGTTGATGCCATCGAAGTCCACAGACCCCAGCAGATGCCCCTGTCCCCTGCCTCCTGGCAACGCTTCCTCTTCCAGGATTTGATGCCCCAGCAGTTTAGCTGGTGGTTGTTCGACCAAAGAAAAAGTGTTGATGTCGTTGGGCTGAGAGACCTTGGAGGATGAGGGGCACCCCTTTCTGGGAGGCAGGGGCGGGGTGTCCCAGATAGAGACTCGGGGAGGCAGAGGAGGTGGGGACAATTTTTTGCAAGAGCCATCTATGTCCCCTGGTCCTGGGGACAAAGATAGCCCCTCATCTGAACCATCAAAAATGTAGAGATAGTCTCCAGGAAGAGAACCTTTGGGCCAGGGATCCGGGCCAGGCTGGGAGCCCTGGGCGAGAGAGTGGTTGGGTGGCTCTTCCTGTGGGGAGATGGAGTTGTAATTGAGGGTAGGATCAGAGCCAGAGAGACCGCGCAAGAGCTTGAGGTCATTCCGTCTCCCCGCCGGCTTGCTGTAGAAGTCCAAGACAGGCTCGTCCCACTCGATGAGAGTATGTTCTTCATTCTGCTTGGCCCTGCTCTCCTCCTTGTGGTGCCGGAGCCGGGACAGAGCATCACACTCCATTTGCAGAGCTTCGGCCATGGCCAGCTCTTTGCAGCTGATGCCCACGGACTCCAGGGACTTCCAGTGCTCCCCACTGCCCTGAGTCGAAGACATGGTGAGGACGGGGGGACGAGAGACAAAGAAGCCTTCTACTTCCTGCCAGCATTAGGCCTGGAGGTCTGGGGCATGGTGTCCGGGCACCTGCAACCAATGGGCACACAAATACCATTCAGTCACAAGACAGATTAATCAATATTGTACACAGGGGATGGAATCCGGGCCAGTGGCTATTTCTGCAGGGCTCATAACAGATGGAAAGAAGCCAAGATGGCATAAGAAGGAAGAGCCAGACCATGTTATCTGCACGTCCCCTGCCCACCGTTCACTTGCACACGTGCACATGTCTCCATCCCTGGTCCCCAACTCTCACCCTCGTACTGCTCAGCACGCAGGGCCTCAAAGATGCACCAGCCTGAGCCTGGCCTCAGGGGACCTGAAGATGCTCTGCTCTTGCTGTGCCAGCCGAGTTCCCCCACCCTCCCACAGCTCCTGCCGGGACACTTTTTATCCACAGAAGGCCCGAGGGAGCCTCATTAACGAGCAGGAGATATACTGAGCCTGGATGTGCAGAGCAGAGAAACTGTTCCAGAGAAACTGCCTCAAGGAGAGGGAGGATTTAAAAAATGGAAGCAGGGCTGGGGATTTAGCTCAGTGGTTTCACCGCCTGCTGCGCAAGCGCAAGGACCCGAGTTCTATCCCCAGTACCAAAAAATAAATAAATAAATAAATAAATAAATAAATAAATAATAAATTAAAAATGGAAGCAAAGTGTCTTCATTCAGTTTAAAGAGGACAGCACTCAAGAGCTGGGCTGTAGCTCAATGGTAGGGCACTCAACGTACGTGAGGCCCTGGGCTCAGCCCCACCATTACAATGGTGGCATGCTCTGGGAGGCCAAGGCGGGAGGATGGCAAGTTCTAGTCTAGTCGAGGCTACTTAGTGAGATATTATCTCAAAATACAAAATTTAAAAAGGGCTGGTGACATAGCTCACTGCAAAGGCTCTGTGTTCAATTCCCAGTACCACCAAAATTAAAAATTTTAAAAATTTTTATGACTCAGTTACTCTCTTTTTTTTTTTGTACCAGGGATCAAACTCGGGACCTTATATTTGCAAGGCAAGTGGCGGAACCACTAAGCTAAATCCCCGTCTCCCAGTCACCCTATTTCTACTTACCTAAGAATAATGAAAGCATTAGTCCATATAGACTTGTACACAAATATTCACAGAGGTTTTATCTGTAACTCAAATAGGAAATAACCCAAATGTCCATTGATAGGCAAACAGACTTTTTAAAATGTGACGTCTACATATCTACATGCTCAGCAATGAAAGGAATAAATTAGTGACAAATGTAAAAACAAGGGTGATTCTCTAATTTTAAAAAACCCAGACAAGAGTATAAATATGTACAATTCCATTTACACAAAACTCTAGAAAATGCAAATTGATCTACAGTGGCAAAAAGCAGATCAGCGTTTGTGGCTATCTGGGGAAGGAGTGGAAAGAGGGAAAGATTAAAAAGGGGGCATGGGTCGGGGATTTAATTCAGTGGTTCCGACACCTGCCTCCCAACCACAAGGTCCTGAGTTCAATCCCCACTACCAAAAAAAAAAATTAAAATTAAAAAGGGGGCCATATGGGAACTTTTAAGGAGTGATGAATAATATGTTCACTATCTTGGTCATAGTGATTGTTTCACCAGTGCATTTGTCTGTCAAAACTTATCAAATTGTACATTTTAAATATGTACAGTTTATTGTATATCAATTGCAATAAAGCTGTAAATCAAAGTACAGCAGGGCCCAATTAAGCAGACCTTTTCAATTACTCAAGTTGCACTAGGATCCTCCCCAATACACCAATAAGTTCAATAAAACAAAGCTCACTCCCAGGTGAGACGAGAATGCTGAGGAGCCCAGGGTGCCTGTGGCCCGGGCCAGCTGCCTCCAGCTGCAAGCAGCCCTCTCCCTGCGCCAACACTGGTGCCTCCTGCTTCCCGAGCCACGAGGTGCGAAGTGGATTTCATGGAGCAGCGGCTCTCCTGCCAGCTGCACACCAAAATCACAGACCTTTTCAAAAGGACTCGTGCCACACACCCTCAAGACACTGCGGTTTCCTTGGCCTGCAGTGGGGCAGTGGCATTTACAGAAACTGCCCACGAAGTTCCAGTCTGAAGCAGTAGAAGGACCACAGACCTCTGTGTTTTCCATTAGACTGGGGGAGGCTGAGTGGGCCGCAGTGACTTCTAACCCAGGCGCAGCGGCAGGGACGACCACAATTACACATAATATCAGAAGTGGTTCCTTCTCTTGTACCGCTTGGCCCAAGGGGTAACACACACACATAACACGTTATTCCTCACAATTACAAAACTGAAAACACCAATAGGAAAAAGGTTCAGCTAGCCTGTGTGTGTTGTTACTGGTGATCAGACCCAGAATCTTCACACTAGCCCTACTTTTAATTTTTTTATTTTGAGACAGGGTCTTGCTATGTCAATAAATTGCCCAGGTTTTGCTTGAACTTGGGATCCTCCTGTATCAGCCTCCTAGAGTGCTGGGATTCAGGCCAAATGCTACCACCCTCACCTTCAGGTAGATTCTTGAGTGGCAAGTTCCATTTGATTCAAAATAAATCAAGACAGCATCTCCCTTCAGCTGAGGTGCCCTCCCTGGACCCCAGGGCATCTGTCAGCCACAGGCTCAGGACCCTGACAACAACTGCACTTAGCACGCAGGTCCTCAAAGATGCACCAGCCCAAGCCCAGCCTCTTCCCTCTTTCCTTCCCAGCTGAGTTTCCCTGACCCTCCCTCACCACCTTCTAGACTCCTTCTATCCACAGAAGGTCTGAGGGAGTGTTGCTCCTTGAAATTCAAAGGAGTTGAATGTGAATGTGGAGATACACAGAACTTGGCCGTTCAGAGCTGAGAAACTGGGGGGCGGGGAGGAAGAAGTCCTGCGTAGGAGACACTAGAAAAATGGGCTCAAAGAGGGGCTGGGCTTATGTTTTTTGTGAGGGCTGGGGTTGTTGAGACAGGGTCAGTATGTAGCCCTGGCTGTCCTCAAATTTTCAATCTTCCTGCCTCAGCCTCCTAAGTGCTGGGATTACAGGTGTGTGTCAGCATGCTGGGCACTGGGTTTAAATCTTTTAATCCAGAGAATGACTGTGTATTTTCAGCCCTGAGCTGGGATATGAAGAATGTTAAGATCTGCCTTAGCTGGGCACCACTGTGAGGAGAACTGAGGCAGTCAGAAGCAGTTCCTCAACTCCTTGCCTTTCTCCCAGCCCCAACTTATTGCACTGCTCGTTTGGTCTGGGGAGAGGAGGTGGCCAGCTCCTGCTGAGGCACGGCGGCCTGGGCCCATTGCCTCCCTGCTCAGATCCAGGACAGTGTCCCGTGGATTTCCCTTCTCTGTATATATATCTTTTCTGCGTTTTTTATTGGTACATTTTAGATCTACATGATGATCACAGTCATCATAGGGAATCTGCACCTGTACATGCTATATCTTGCTGCTGCTTTTTTTCCCAGTCCCCTCCCCTCCTAACCCCTTTACCTCTCTTTATTTACAAAAGCTTTGCTTCTATTTTATTCTTCTATTCTTTCTTTTTCTGTCCCTTCCTTTTTCCCTCCTCCCTCTTTGTTCCCCTTCTCATGTGAACATTTTCTTCCCATTTCCCAGTGTCTGTTATACATTTATTTACACTTTCAGTTTCTCACACCAAAGAAACAATGTGGTATTTAATCATGTGTGTCCAGTTTATCTCACTTAAGAGCATGGTCTCAAGGTGCATCCATTTAGCTAGAAATGGCTCAAGCTTATCCTTCTTTATGGCATAGTTGTACTCCACTATATAAAAAACCACATCTTCTTTATCCATTCATCTGTTGAGGGGCATTTGGGCTGTTTCCAAGATCTAGCCATTACAAACTGCGGGTATGCCTATATTGCTGTTTTATGATGCTTTTAATTCTTTCAACTTCCCCATATCTTCAACTTCTTCCCCTCGACTTGGTTTCACTCTTCAGCACATCAACAACTTCTTTCAGCCTTAAAAATGAAATAAAACCTACACCCTAAATACCGTCCCTTGACGTTTTGCCCCCTCTGCTCTCCCTTCCCTTGAGCCAAGCCAAGCCTCATGAGAGAGGAGATGACACCCCTGTTCCCAAACTTCCCCTTCCCCATATTCCTTTAACTCGCTGGCATCCAGCATCGGCCCGACGGCCCTCTAAAACAGCTTGGGGGACAATGCCCAGGCCGCCCCACTCAGCAGCATTTCCCCCTGCCCTGCCAGGGCCTCCACCCTCGGCCCCCTGGCTTCATGACGTTATTTTCTTTCTTGTTCTCCACTCTCACCTGTGTCCTCCTTGTCCTCTGTCCACCCTGAAGTGCTGGTGCTGGCTCAGGTGTCCATCCCAGCCCACTGTCTGCTCTGTACCTTTGTCTCCTACCCCCACCACTCACTTGGTTATTCCAGATGTCCGTGGCTCCTTCAGATTCTCATGCCCGCTGCATCTCAAAATCCAAATGGACAAATCTGAGGCGTGGCCTTCTTTCCTCCCTGCCTTCACCCACATCAAATCACCACGGCCTGCCCACTTTCCCTCTCAGCCCAAAGCTAGTCCCTCCTTCTATCCGAACTACTGCTATCTTAATTCAAGTCCTTATCTCCTCTCCTTTGGGCCAGGACAACAGCCTTTCATTTCTTCTTCTTTTTTGGTACTGGGGATGGAACTCAGGTCCTTGCGCTTGCGCAGCAGGTGGCGGAACCACTGAGCTAAATCCCCGGCCCACGACAGCCTCTCAATAGCCCTTCCTCCCACTGATCTTTCCCTCTTGAGGCTTTCTCTGAAGAGCAGCCTGAGGGCTCTTTCTAAGGTTTAAATCTGATCATCCTATTTTCTGCTTAAAACCTTCCAAAGGCTTATTTGACTCCTCTTGGAGGCCTTTATCAGCAAGCCCCATCTCCCTCTCCCTGCAAGCATTCATTACCTGTGTTTGACACCTCTGTGACTCACTTCCAGGGCTTCCTTCTCCTGGGCACCCCTTCCCAGTCCTATTGCTTGTGTGTTTCTCCCTCAAGCCCTCCTGGGACTCTGCCCAGATGCCTTGTTTTGCAGGAATCCTTCTCTGAACCCCTCGCCGGCCACTGCACTGCTCTCAAACATGGCCTTAAAATACATTCATCAAAATGACATGTTTATGGACAAGTCTCCCCCACTAACCTCCTCAAGTTCCAAATCCACTTCATTTCCACTGAAAAGATGTATCTGAATCCCAACCTAAGGGCCAGGCTTTCTGGCAATGAGAAATTTTTAGACATGGAAACCAGGTGACGAGAACATAGGTGAGGCCCTTCTTCAGAGTTCTTGAAACACAGGGTTGGGATTCCAAATAAACTGGGCTGGAAGGGGCATTTTTAAGTCAGGTGCATGGATGGGTAGGAAAACCACACAAAGTGCCTTCTGGCTCTAATAGTGTCGGATTGAGATGTACAGATTTCCGAAGGTGAAATTTCTCGGAGGACTCCAGAATGGATAGAAGGAAAGGCCAAAAAGAAGGGTGGTCCAAGCAGGCCCCATCCTGAGGCACTTCCCAGACTGGAATTCAGACGGAGGAAAGATGAGCTTCCGCTCTCTAACCACCAGCCCTCTGGGCCACAGGACACCACTAGACCAGCTCAGCCACCCAGGGAGGGAAGCCCAGCCCACTGACAGATCTCACGCACACACGGGGCCAACCTGGCAGTTGCTTCTTCCAAAAGAACTCAGCACTCCCTCGGCCAGATGCTGAGAGATCTTTTTTTTTTTTGGTGCTGGGGATTTGAGGCAGGAAGTGGGAACCACTGAGCTAAATCCCTGGCCCCTGGATGCTGAGAGATGAGACACGAGGAGACAGGACAAATTCGTCCCCTGCAGGACTAGAAGAGCCCCCTCCAAGGTGCAGCATGGGTTCAGAAAGCAGCAGTTGGGCACAGGGGTAATCCAGAAAAGGGAAGGGGAAAGGAAGCAGCGACCAGCAGCAATCAATGCCCCAACTTTCATTTTCTGGGGCTGGAGGACCAAGAATTTTAGGCATCAGGGCCAGGCAAGGTGGCACACACCCGTAATCACAGCACTGCGGGAGGCTGGGGCAGGAAGATTGCAAGTTTGAGCCCAGCTTGGGCAATTTAGCAACTCAGTGAGACCCTATCTCAAAATAAAAAATAAAAAGGGCTGGGCATGTAGCTCAGTGTGAAGGTGCTGAGTTCAATCCCCAAGTCCCAAAGGGAGAAAAAAAGAAAGAAGTTTCGGTATCAGGGTCTCATGTTTCCTGCCTTCCCCTCCCCAAATCAACTCCTTCTGGCTCAGCCTCTGCTGGGTTGACACACTGGAAGATGATGTAGTCCCTTGGTCTTCAAGGGCTACTAGGGATTCTGTTAAAAAGCAAATAGTTGGGGGATGTTCCTCGGTGGCACAGCATTTGCCTACCATGTGCAAGGAGGCCCTAGGTTTCGTCTCCAGCACCTCGTGAGGGCCTGTGTCATTTCTACTCTCCAGCCCACCCAGGAAGAGCTGTCTGGGGCCAGCACTGCTCTGTCACACACCTCCAGGGAGCACTCACTCTACACATTGCATTCTACGTAAAAGGCAGCCCCTGGCCAAGGCAAAGAAACTGGGGGGGGGGGGGGGCGGTGGCGAGGGGCTGTTCTCTCCTAGGATCCACTTCTCAGAGAGCAGATGGAAACAGAAAGGTCAGTGACAGCCAGTTTCCCTTCCACACCTGCACGCACTGATTTGTGCTCTCTTCTGCCTACTCATTTGCAGCAAGGTGCATACACTTTGCCTCTGAACACTTCAGCCTGAATCCCGTAAGAACTAGGATATTTTCCTATATAAACACACCCACAAAATTTTATGTTGACATAATAACATGCTCCAGAGTTCACACTCAATGACTGTAATTGTCATCTGGGAAGTTTTTCAGACACAGAAATTCCCGGCCCCTCCCCTGGATGTTCTGATTCAGCCCTTCAAGTGATTCATATATGCGGCCAGGTTTGACTCCACAGACTAGGGTTGCAGAACTCTCAGGAAGACAAGAAGGAACTGAATAAAGGGACCCCAAAAAGCACTAGGGAGTCAGCTGCAGAAGAAGACAAGCTTATGGCTGAGCAGGTCAGTGCCAGGGTATAAGCAGCACCAGGCACCAAACTCAGTTCACTCAGCTGCCCACAGATGGCCCAGGGCTGGCAGGGAGGAAGCAGGGTCAGGCAGAGCCATACAATGGTGCAGAGTCACAGGGTGGAGAGAAGGGACAGGACCATCCCTTCTGTGGAGCTGGCTCTGTTCAGACCCTGTGGGCAGAGAAGCTTCCTGCTGTCAGACACCAACCATATCAGGGTGGCTCTGCTCAAGAGGATTGGGGGGGCATAGAGTCTAGGTCACCTCCCCACATCCTCAGCCACAGAATTGCATCCCAGTGGGTGCTGGATACGAGTATCTGAGTAGTAAGAAGTACAGAGATAACTGTGGCACAATTCTAGGGAGCTTACAATCGAGCCAAGGTGACAGACATATCCATAAATAACTCAATCGCCACCAGAGCACAAAGCAGGAAGATGCTGCATGGCTTGGCCCATCTTTGCTGCACAGGGGAATGGAGAGCTCTCAAGCAAGGTGGTGAACAATACACAGGGTCTCAAGGCCCCAGGGCCTTGGGCATCCCAACCTTTAGTAGTTTTTACTCAGGGAAGAAAATTCAGTTCTAGGATGGAACCCTCAGCGTCACTCTTGGGACAGATAGGGTGCAGGAGCTGGAGGTCATGAGTCCTTAACAGCCAGGAATCTCTGCCCCGCCTCTCACGCCACCCACGGGCTGCCTGCTCCACCTGTCCCTCCCCCACACCAGCCCCAACAGGGAACCTCCATAGCCCTGCACCAGGAAGTAGATGAAGGTCAGCTAGGCCACCTCCCAGCCTCCAACGGATATGCATCTCATCCCGGAAGAGCTCTGGATGCCTCTCTGATGTCAGCCCATGGCTGAATGACATGTACTGACAAAGTCTCTCTCATTAGCCTTCGTTCCCTCTGTGCAGCTCCTACTTAGTTCCAAATATGAGTCCCTGGAAAACTGCTGCTGTTTTCTTCCCACCCCTCCCAGCATCCTCTTTGCCAAATTTTAGCAGCCCCATGGTTCACTGTTTCCTACCTGGACTTATTCTCCATCTCTCTACTCCCTGGGTATATGCTGGACTCTCCACTAATTTGAAGCCAAAGTATATCCAAGAGTTTACTTTTGGGCTTTTTTTTTTTTTGGTACTGGGGATTGAACTCAGGACCTTGTGCTTACAAGGCAGGCGGCAGAACCACTGAGCTAAATCCCCGGCCCTATCCAAGAGTTTAATAAAGGGCTGTCTGGGTCCTAGGTAAGCAGAGGGACAGGGCTGGAAGCCTGTGGAACTGCTGGCTTTGACTCAGAGCTTGAGTCCCCATCCCAGCTCAGGAACTATTTCCACATTTGTTCCTATCCACAGGCACACGTGGAACCCACGGAGATCCCAGCTCCACCACACACCCTGCAGCCTCTGGGCTCCAAACATGAGGACAGACAGGGATGCAGGAGGTGAAGCAGCTCGTGCCTACTCTCAAAGCATTCCTTCCTCCGGAGCTGGCAACTCAGATCACAAAGCCAGGAACCGGGAGCTGGCAATCGGCTGAATGGAACGTCTGGCAAATGGGGACAGAAAAGCTTGGCAGTGTGTAGTTTCCTGAGCCAGGAATCATCTCAGGAGCCAGCGCAGCCACACCGCCTCTGTCTGGTCTGCTCGTCTTGCTTCCTCCTCCGCATCTCGCCGCACCCACACAGCCCCAAGAACCAGGTGCCCTCTGAGGAGCATGGGAGTTGGGAGGACTCCTCCTGCTTCCTCCTCCCCGGGGGAGAGTTGGGAGGACAGGAAGGCGGAGAGAACCACAGAAGGTCCCGGATGATCTCCCCTTACCAACTGTGGCCTCCAGCACGGGGACTCCTGAGTCTTATCACATGTAGCTCCCACACCAGCTCGTCCCAAACTTGAGAACCACCACACGTTTCCAGACAGCGATAACCAGGACCCAAGTTTCTCTGACGGGGCTGTGCAGTCCAGAGGCTGAGGCCTCTCTGAAGGAAGACACGGAAGACGGCACTGTGGGAGTTGAGACACAGCAGCTCTCACCGGCGGCCCTCACTCCTAACTGCCATTCGCACCCTCTGCTGGGCTTCGACCCACTCTGCAAATCAAGGCCTCCGGCAGAGGAGACTATCACTTGTTACCTCCAGGTAGCTTCAGCTTCCCCAGCTCCTGCCCTGTGGAATCCAGTTCTCCAGGATTCCTGCATGGGCGGGGGAAACTCCCAGGAGGAGGTGGCCTGGGAAAGAGTCCATAAAGCAGGTCACAGCTGTTTCCCTCTTGCCAGGGCAGCAAAGTGAGGGCAGAACAGACCCACAAGGCCCTGCGCTGCCTGGAGGACTCGCTGGAAGGAAGAAATGAGCAGCAGCGTGGGCTCTGCCTCGTGGTGACTACCCCAGTGCTCACATGCTGGCTGGGTGTCTGCCCAGATGGAGGAGGAGGAGGAGGAGGAGGAGGAGGAGGAGGAGGAGGGGGAGGAGGAGGAGGAGGAGGAGGAGGAGGAGGAGGAGGAGGAGGAGGAGGAGGAGGAGGAGGAGGAGGAGGAGGAGGAGGAGGCGGCGGCGGCGGCGGCGGTGGTGCTGAGGGGCGTGTCAAATTAGGGTCCAACCCCTGGGTACAGGGCTGGCGGTGGATGGCAGGATACCTGCAAAGGCACAGGACTCGCCAGAGGGTACTGACAGATGCCAGCAAGAACATCCTCTGGAAGACAGCTCTGCTGGGGCCAACCCTTTATTTTTAGCAAGTATCTCCAATTCATTCAATTATAATGACTTCCTGAGTGTTTTCTGGCTGCAACTTCTCAGACACCTGGAAAGGTTTATCTCTCTTCTGGATGACAGAGCCCTCCTTTCTGCTACAGAGGAGGAAAGTGAGGCTCACCAAGGGTGAGGGACTTTGCCCTGGGTCTCACACTGGAGCCGCTGCAGTCGGGAAAGAGCCATGTCGGAGAGGCTACCACGGCGGGGATCTCAGGTCCAGTCCTGTGCTCTCTGTCCACAAGCACACTCAGTACAGAGGGGCCGGAGGCCCGAGACCGAGGGATGGCATCCGGAAGGATCGCACACTCAAAGCGGAGAAGGCGCGCCAGCAGCCGGGGGGGGGGGGGGCAGGGGGCAGGGGGCAGGGCAGCTGTGTGGGCGGTGACTGCCACCTGCCAGGCTCTGAGGAGGCCCAAAGGAAGGCAAGCAGAAACAGGCCAAGAGCAAGGGCCGGGCCAGCCGTCCACAGAACCGGCCAGCGGCAAGCTCAGCTCCTCGTGTCCCCAAACCCTGCCCATTGTCCCTCTGCCCCCACAGCATGCTGAAACCAGCAACGCAGACTCGTGGACAGATCGCAGAGCAGGTCTTCTTCAGCTAATGCTCACTCCCGAGATAACCCTTGGCAGACTGCAGTCACTCTCAGGGACCCATGCCATGGGAGCCCCGTACACCGAGCACGCCTTCCCACACACACACCTTTCCCTGACCCTACACACGCGTGTTCCTTTCACCTCCCCACTCACTCCCCCACCTCTCAGTCCCCTCATCTCACTGTCCCACACCTCCTCTGTCTTCCCACACCTTCCCACAACCTGTACACCCCTTACATCTCCCTACACCCTACACCTCTGCACACACGATATCCCTCCATCTTTCCACAGCTCTATGCCCCCACCTTCCAGCACCCCTATACACACACACAGCCACACACTCTCCTCAAGGGCAAAGGCTGGCCCAGACCACAAGATGTCACATACTTCATGTCACTGGCAAAGACGCCTGAGAAAATTAGAAGTTTGAACCCAAAAGAAGAAGGAAACAAGGCCTCCCAGCTTCAGGGACAATTTGGGCCTTTGTCCAAGCAGGCCCTTCCTCTGTGCCCTCTGGCACACCCACCCAGGGCAATCTCAGCAGCTGGGAGAGCACCAGGGAGACAGAATGCCAGGAAGGGAGACTCAGGCCAGAGCCCCAGGAAGGCCTTTTCCCCAGGCCCTCTGGCAGGCCCCAGGGGCAGACACTATTTCCTAAGTCAGGAGGCCCCACAGATGAGGGTGGGCAAGGAAAGGGGAACCAACTTGCAAACAGGCCCAATATTTCAGTGCAGAAAAAAACAAAAACACAACACCATCAGATACCTGACACTAATTTACACCAGGGTGTCAGAGGCCAAGGTGTGAGTCCCTGCCAGAGACATCTGCATTCCAAAAACAGAGTCTGAAGAGGGGAGTGCCCACCCCAACAGGCCCTGCAAATGTCCCTGGCAAGAGTGACCCATCAAGAGGGAGGTGGTGGGTTTCTACTGTAGAAACTCTGGCTGGGTTCCTGGGCCCACACATCTCCAGCCTCTGGAGAACAGACCTCCCAGTGCAGCCCACCAGGTAGCTCTGAGTCACTGATCTCCCAACCCTGGCCTTGGCCATTCTTTTCTTTTGGTACCGGGGATGGAACTTGGGTCCTTGCGCTTGTGAGGCAGGCATGGAACCACTGCGCTAAATCCCTGGCCCTAGCCTTGGACATTCTTAACTCAGCTTGATCCAGGTGGCCACCAGCCTTCCCCTAGGGCCATGCAGCTTCCCCACTAGAAGCCTTCACCGTCCCTGGTGCCAGCCAAAGGGGTATCCTGCTCTAGATCAGCAAGGACATGGAACCAGAGGATGGACCAAGAGTTCTACTCTACCCAGGTCAATGGAGAAACCCAACTCAGGGTGCAGAGTCCTAAGGGACAGAAATGACATACTCTTTCCTAGACAGCCTCTCAGGGTCCCGAGCCCCCAGACCACAGGCAGGGCACTGAGGATGGAGCAGACCACAGGGGGTTCCGGCCAGGACTCCCGATCAGCCTGGCGGAGCCGTGGAGGTGGCACGGTCAGGTTTGTTTCCCCCTCAGGTCCACTTGTCTGCACATCCAGCAGGGAGGGGCCTGCCCATGCCGTGGTTCTCTTAGGGCCTCAGAGCCTGGCTAACACTGGGTGCTGGACATGCTTCCTCTTACCCTGCTGCTTCTCGCTCCTCTTTCCTTCCCTACCCAAGCTCCTCAGCAGCCTCCCCTGTTACCTCTTGTAATCTCTCAAGGTCCCCTGGGGTGTGTGTGTGTGTCCTCATAACTTAAATGGTGGCCCTGATGTCTGGGGGTCCAAAGCCAACACCTTTGCCTAAAAGGGTGCTAAAGTGAGTGTTTTGCATCTCTATGCACAGAGAGGTCACAAAGATTTTCAGAGACAGTGACTTGGGGCAGTGGGTGGGGAAAAGCAAGAAAGGAATCCCATCAGTCATTTCACTGTTGCTCTGTACAGGCCCTAATGCCTTTCTCCAAACTCCTGACCCCCAAATTGCACAGGAAGGTCTCAAGAGAGACAGACGAGGCCAGGGATTTAGCTCAAAGGTCCCAAGTTCAATCCCCAGTACCAAAAAGAGAGAAAGACAGACTTCTCCCTAAAGACAGAGCCCAAGTCCACACTGGGCAAAGGGGACACTCAGCAGAGGGCCAGCACCTGACTGCACAGCACACTCCCACTCCTCCAGCCCCTTCCTCACGGTGCTCTTGCACGTGGGACCCTCACCCAGGGTCTCCCAGGGTAGCCTCAGGCAGAGCCCCTTCTCAGCAGGGAGAAGTTGACATCATTTGCAGCTGGAGGGGTGCAGGCAGGGTGTGCAGGCACACTGGAGCCAATGATCCGAAGGAGTCAGGCTGAAATACCTTTACAGCATGTGTAAATGCCATTCCAAAGTCTGCACTTTGTACACTGCAAATGAGAAGCTCCAGAGAGATGCTCACTGCGATGACCGATGACCACAGCAAGGTCACTGAAGAGAGGCGGAGAAGGTGGGAGAAAGAAGGGAGGCACAGCAGTGGGTATGACCGCCTCAGAAAGGGAAGGAAACAGGCCTTTTATTTCCCCTGGAATTTTTGTTTTTTTGGTACCAGGGATCTAACTCAGGACCTTGCACTTTCAAGGCAGGTGGGGGAACCACTGAGCTAAATCCCCAGGCCTCCCCTGGAATTTTGTGCCAGGTATTATTTTATTTCATCCTCACAACAGTCCTTAAATGTGGGTTTTATTATCCTTATTTTTTTTTATTATTATCCTTAAAGATGAGGAAACTAGAAAACAGGAAAGGGATTGAGTAATTTCCCCAAGGTCACACAACCCAGAAGTGATACAATTAAAAATTAAACCAGGGGGCCGGGGATTTAGCTCAGTGGTTCCAGCACCTGCCTCACAAGCACAAGGTCCCGAGTTCGATCCCTGGTACCAAAAAAAAAAAAAAATTAAACTGGGGGCAGAGGATTTAGCTCAGTGGAGCTCAGCAAGCAAAAGGTACTGAGAAAAAAAAAGAATTAAACCAAATCTAGTGTGAGCCCAAAATTCAAAATCTTTTTCCCATCTTGCCACAGAAACCCAGGCATATCCGAGGGAAAGTTCACGCAGATGTTGGCAAATATTCTAGAACACGCCTGTGCTCTCCTTCCACACTCCAGGACACTCCCAGGCCATTTGACACACACACACACACACACACACACACACACACACACACCCACCCACCCAGCACCCTTGAGTTCATTATCTAGCAGCAAAAAACCCAAAACCGAAAACATGCATATAAAAAACCAAAAAAATGTAGTTTGGAAGATAAGAGAACCAATGACTACAGGGGAAAACAAAACAACTTTTCCACCCCAGCCCAGCACAGCGTTCCACACGAGGCGCACCTCAGCACTGACCGATTAAGCACTGTGCTCTGAGGGTGGTCTGACCAGCACCTCCCCGCAGGATCAGAGGTTCTGAGTCAAATTGTAAGGTGTCCTGGTAGGCACCCCATAGCACTTAGCAGAGTCTGAGCTCACAGACCTCTGAAGTCTTCCGTCCTCTGGTCTTAGTTTCTGCAAGTCTATGAGATTATACTGTCAGAACACCCTCTCATTAGCTACTTCCATGAAGAAGCTCATCCGTTCACCCAAGGAGGGGCCAGAGCTGTTCCCTCAAGGTCAGGGACCACACTGGATTCAAAGCTGTACCCCTAAGATGAGCATTAACTTGCTATGCAGGGATGATAAAAGAATCCTAACCGTCAGCCCCTGCTGACATGAAACAGCCACCGCTCTAAGTAGTTCATGAATTAACTCACTTCACTTTAACAAGTCCCCCACCCCGCTGCACCCCGTACTATCATCTCCACCATCTTACTCAGGGGAAAATGGAAGCAAAGGTATTGTGTGTACATGTGTGCTGCTGGGGATAAAATCCAGGGCCTCCTGCATGCCAGGCAAGTGTTTGATACTGAGCTACATCCGCAGCCCTGAAGCTCAGATAAACTAAGTGACTTTCCCAAGGCCACCCGGCTTGTAAGAGGTGGGGTCAGACTTTGAGCCCCAGATACCTGGCTCCACAGCCACCCTCTGACACACAGACCCAATTCACACTGCCCCTCATTTGAAGACTGAATGAATGACTATACGAATGGATCTGAAGGTATTTTTGCTGAATAAAAAATTAACCAGCCTTTTGTTCTCACACGATATTATTCACAAGAATATTGCAAAGTCCCTCTCAAACTTTCCTTGAGTTCGGCCAGATTTTATCTCCAAATAATTTCCTGGGTTGAAACCTCACCAACAAAATAGAGAAGATTGGTTTACCGTAGGCTTAGCTCACTAAACCTTCTCTGAACATTAACTCCACCAGGCAAGGACCTTATCCGTCTCTGCCCCTGTACACTGAGAAGGGTATTAGCATGCATTTAAAGGTCTAATAGCTGAATGAAGCTAAACCACAAACTCTGTTGAACAAATAAATGAAGGAATGCACTCCTTTTTAACATTATCTGACAAGCCAAGTGTGGTGCCGCGCACCTGTAAGCCCAGAACTCAGGGGACTGAGGCAGGAAGATCACTGCAAGTTCGAGGCCAGCCTGGGCTACACAGCAAGACTCTGTCTCAAAAAGAAAGAAGTGGAGGTAAGGGGAGAAAACAGGAAGGAAAATAAGTGGGAGAAAAAATACAGTTCCTTGACAACAGACTCCGAAACACAGAATGGTTCCAGAGAGTTGGTAAATTCTCAGAAGTCTGCTTTGACTCTGCGGTTGCAGGTGATCCACACAAACAAGGCAAATATGGAGGTCCCTGGGCAAGTTCAGGTACAGAGAGGAAAGAGCACACGATGAAAAGTAGTCCGATCGTGTCCACCTGTAGTGTTCTGAACATTATCTTCTCTTCAGCCCTCAACTCGGGAGGAAACAGTGATGATGAAATTGTCTGTTCCCCTTTATGAATGGGAAAAAGGAGATTTAGAAAGGTTAAGAAACATGCCCAAGACTGTACAACTAGTTAGAGAATAGCCTAAGTGGTTTTTTTTCCCTTTGTTTCTTTTGGTTTTGGGGTTCTTTTCCCCTAGTATTGGGGTAGGAATCCCAGGCATCTTGCTATGCAGTTCAGGCTAGCCTTGAACTCAAAAAGAGCCCCTTGCCTCGGCCTCCTGAGAGCTGGGATTGCAGGCATGTGCCACCTGCATGGCCCTCATCTCCATTTCTTTCTCTCCTTTCTTAATGGAATTTAACTTTTAAATTTATATTAATTGATAAATCATAATTGTATATATTTATGTGATCTCTATTTTTCCTCTTAATTTAAAAAAAAAATCTGCTTTCTTTAGCCAGGTGTGATGATCCATGCCTGAATCCCAGCACTCAGGGAGGCTGTGGCAGGAGAATCACAAGTTCAAGCCCAGCCTGAGGAACTTAATTGACTTAGTGAGACCCTGTCACAAAATAAAGACCAAAAAAGGGGGGCTAGGGCTGGGTGGCTGTGGACTTAGCTCAGTGTGAAGGCCCTGGGTTCAGTGCTCAATACCAAACAGTAAAATAAAATAAACCTACCTTCTTAGGCCCTAGAGTGGAAATCTAACACCCTGGGTACAGTGTTCTTTGCTTTCTCTCAAGTCCCCACTACATCTAATTTGAAGACAACCTCACCTGTTCTCAAGGCATTCCTACTCACCTGACATCCGTCCCCTCTGGAAGACACAACTGCCTGGACACTCAAGAATGTGACAGATGCTCAGTTTTCAGAGCAGCAGGGAGATGGCAACTGCTAGAAGATCCATCACTGCTATCACCTGGCTCAAGGTCAGTTTGTGAACAAAGACAAGAGCTCCTGCCTATTTCTTCTACTGGGCAAGGCGAACTGTAGTGTTTCAAAATACAATCTCTTTGGCCCCCTATTATTTTCCACTCACTCTTATGCCTGCTGGTTTACTGCAAAGGATACCAACCAGTGAGTGGGAAAGGGAGACAGACAGGTGGGAAAGAATCCTCCCAGGCAAGCTTATTCCTGGTCGCAGGCTTAGCCGGGCCTGGGACCCAAGGACTGAACCACATGTGTGACATAGCTCTCATCAGGGAAAGGAGGCCATGGATTATAACATAACCTTCAGGACAGGCCTCACAGGGGCAGAGACAAATGCAGGAACAGAGCACAGAAGGAAGAGCTGCCAAGAAGAAAGGTAACAACTGAAACGGACACTTAGCAAAGCAATACAAGAAAAAATGCTCAACATCCTTAGCCATTAGAGAAATGCAAATTCAAACACCACCAAGATTCCACCTTACTCTAGAATGAACGGCTATCATCAAGAAATCAACTAATAAGGGCCGGGGATTTAGCTCAGTGGCACCACGGCTGCCTCAAAAGCACAAGGTACTGAGTTAGATTCCCAATACCAAAAAAAAAAGAAATCAACTAATAACAAATGCTGGTGAGGCTGCGGGGAAAAGGAACCCTTTCTATGTTGCTGGTGGAAGTGTAAACTAGTTCAGCCCCTATAGAAATCAGTATGGAGATTCCTCAAAAATCTAAAAATAGAATTCCATTTGATCCAACTATTCCCCTTCTAGGTATCTTCCTGAAAGAGTCAAACACATCACATTGCAGTGATACATGCACACCCATGTTTACAGCCACATAACTCATAATAGCTCAATCTTCGAAGTGGCCTATATGCCCACCAACAGAAGAATGGACCAAGAAACTGTGGCATTTATACACAATGGAGTACTACTCTGCCATAAAGAAGGATAAACCTGAGTCACTTATAGAATAATAGATGCACCTAGAGAGCATAATGTTAGGTGAAATAAATCGGACACACAAACTCAAATATGGCATGGTTTCTCCTATATGAAAAACCCAAAATATAGAGAGCAAAATAAAAGAGAGATCATAGGAAATAGGGAGATAGGTCCTGAGCAAAAGCGAAGGGGACCAAGAGGTGGAGAGGCAGGAAGGGGGCGAAAAAAGAAGATGTGTTGTATACATGCACCACGTCACCACGAGGAATGGATTTCTGTGTACTGCAAACATGTACCGGTAAAACTTAAAAGGAAAAACAGAGGCAGCGTCAAAGAGAAATCTGTGCAGACACCAATGCCTAGGCTCGAGCGACTAGGACTGGCTAGGGTTAAAGAGGAAGGCCCAGGAGGAAAGGGGTTAAGCAGGGTTTTGAAGAAGATGGGAGAAGAGTGAGCTCCTGGCGGCTAGATGGAGGAACTTAGCCTCCTGGGTCCCTGTCCTTGAGAAGTTTACTATCGAAGGGAGGTCCCAGTCTGGGGATTTCTCATGGACATTTAAGGAATCCTGTACAAATGAATTCTGCAACTCTGCTACTCCTTTCTGTTCTCCTAGGACCCAGTATCTCTGGTAGTGGCCCGCAGGTTATGAGCACAGGGTAGACAGTAAGACTGCCTGCTCCAAATCCCATCTCGGTCACTTACTCACTGGCTGATGTCAGTCAGTGTTAGCTCTTCTATTATCTGCCAACTCAGCACTACCCAGCTACAGGCAGTAGCCAGACTTTAGAAGGTATCTGTCCCTCCCCAGTTCTCTACAAATATTAAGCAACCATTCTATCTTTCCCAGTTCTCATCCGCCCCACTCCATTTAAAGAGAAAGACCTAAGCAATGACTGCCTTCATAGTGTCAAGTCGCTCTTCCCTAGAAGAGGAAAGTTCTGGAACATTCCCTGCTCCACAGCCCCCTCCCACCCACCCCCAACCCCGACTGCTCGGCCATCCCTAAGCCCAGGATGAACAACTAACATTTGCATAGCACACTGCGCTTTCCAGAGTGCTTTTGCATACACAATTGTATTCACTCCATCATGGTAAGTAGTGTATTTCATCTGTAAAACAACCTGTGAGCCACCTATACCCTCCCATTTTACAACTCTGCAGACAGACAGGTGCACAAACTGTCCGTGCTCACACAGCTGGGAAGCAAGTCACACTTGGACTCCAACCTGGGCCTCAGGACACCGTTTTTCTCTGAGGTGTCATCTCACATCATGTGGTCCATGTTCATGGATGTGATGGGAACACGAGGAGCTTGAGGTTTATGTGAAGCTACAAACCCCAAACGGAGGAACAGAGTCTCACTCCGTTCGTTTTTGTCCCTGCTGGCCCTCACGACTGTCTAGGCTGAAGGACCACAGACATGGGACACCTGCAGAGTGCCAGGCCTAGGGAGGATGGGAGCCCCAAAGAGGACCACGCGCCCCATGGTACGCAGTGTTTGTTAAAACACGAGTAGGTCACAGACATTCCAGACTGCTGGGAAAGTCCAAAGGAGCTCCACAGAAAAATGCCCAGGCCTTCAGACACACTGACACACCTCACCCCAGCACGCCTCCTGGGCCCTCCTCACTCAGCCCCAGAGCAAAGGAAAATGAACGAGCTGCCTTTCCACTAGGCCTGAGAGCTTGATATCACACACACACACACACACACACACACACACACAGCAGTAAGTGCAGAGCCCTGGAAATCAAACCTTGGGCTCACTCAAAAGCCAAGAGAGAAGCAGCCACAGCCTGGATCCAGGGCTCCAGCTCAGAGCACTGGCTGCCAAGCAGAGCCATAAAATGTGCCTCGACTTAGTTTTTCCACGGACACGGCCCAGATGGGACCGCCAGGCTCCGGAGGAGCTGAGTCCAAAGGTTCGCAGCCCCTGTGTTCTGGGATCTGCAGCTGCCATGGGGCAAAGGAAGAGCTCTGTGGGTCAGGGTTGTCACCCCCTAGGCCATTTCTCTTCCTAGTATTTTTCCAGGACGGTGCAGCAATAGAGTTAAGTTTTCATTCAGAACTGATCAAGGGCTGGAATTCAGTGCAAATTGCATACATCTGCTTGGCCACCTCCCAGTCAGGTAGTTTAGAAAAAGGAGGGGCGGCGCCGGCCCACTTCTGGGAGCTGCGTTCAAGAATCTCCCATGGCTTGCTGGGACTGGGCAGCCCAGAACCCCATGGCTGAGCTGAGAAAAAACAACAGAGCGGGCAAAGACAATAGAGATTCCATCCAAACAGGGCTGGGGAACAATGGCAGGGAAGCTACAGAGACCCAAAAGAGGGTGGAGATGGAAGGCGAGAAGTTGACTTAAGGAGCAAGAGCACTGGCAGATCACACACACACACCCTCATACATTTGGTAACCTCTTTCCACAACCCAGGAGCCTGCCAAGCCCCTGAGCTCCCACCCCACCCTGGCAGGCTCGCCTAGCTTCCTGTGATTGCGCCCCCCCCCAACATCAAAGCCACCGCTGTCGGGAACTGAAAAGGAGACAAGCACAGGCCAGGGGAGCAGCGTTTAAGTGCAGGGCCGGGCACTGGGGCCTGAGGGTCCCTCTCCCTCTTCCAGCTCTCAGCCTCCCTTCGCCGCAGCAACCTTATAAGGGAGAAGGCAAATGCTACCCTCCGCCTGGCTAAAAAACATACACACAGAAGCTGACTTTTCACCCACTGAACGGGAGGCACCATCCCGTCACCTCCACTCCGGGACAGGTTTTGCCTTTTATTTCTCATCTTAAACAAATAAACAAACCCCCAAGCTATTGGTTGGTTCAGATGGCCATGCAGCCGGGAGCCAGGAAGTGTGATCAGAGGGAAGGGGTGGAATGGGGTGCGGGGCCGCGAGGCCCGAGCTGCGGGCGCGCGGTGGGGTCGGCGTGAGCAATCTGCCGGCACCCGGGGCTGGAGATCGGCCCCCGGCGTCCGCCGCTCAGCCCGTCGCCGGGCAGCCAGACGCTCCATTGTTGCGCCTCGGTTATTGCCATGTTAGAGGCAGCGTCCCTCACCTCGCCGCCTCGCTGCAGCCACCGTGCAGCCCCGGCGGGCGCTCGCGGCCGCGTGCGCGTCCTACCTGCGCGGGAGGCGGGCTCCGCTGCCACCCTCGACGTGTCGTGGGCTCGACGTCCTCGCACCCGCGCGCAGCCTCCTCCCGGCCGTTCCCGTCTCCCGCGGTGGCCGCCCGGGTCCCCGGCGCAGGGCGGGGTGCGGAGGCACAGGCAGCGAGGCCAGGCACCAGCCCGGGCGGGAGGGCTCCCTCGCGCGAGCGGGCCGTCAGGCGACCCCGGGCGAGACAATAGCGAGCGCGGCGGGCGAGAGGTGAGAAGCCATCTCCCGGACGGACGGCGCACTGCACGGCCGCGCCAGGCCCGCCAGCTCGCCGGACCGCCAGCGCCCGGCCGCCGCTCCGCCGCAGCGCCGAATCGGCCGCGAGCCAGAGGGCGGGGCGGCGGGAACCGCGGCCGCCTCTCCTGCTCCTCCCTCGCCTCCCGCCCTCCGTGCCTGAGCAGCTTCGAGCTGTGCTCCGCGAGCCCGAGAGCGAGCTCCCCGCTCCTCGCTCCCCGCTCGGGTGGGCTCTGTGCAGAGGGTCGGTCGTCTTCCCTGCTGGAGCCCTCGGCTTTGGGTCAGCTGAATGCAAGCCACAGCATTCTGCTGGAAGTGACGCAGTGTGGAGGCTCGGGGATCGCTTTGAGTGAGGAATTTCCCCCGTAATTTTTCCAGCGATGCCCGAGTGGAGGTGCAGGTGGGATACTGTCTCCGCGCTCGGCATACTCCGCCCTGTTTATTCTTCCATTCGCCCAGGATGGGTAGGGTGGGGGCTTTCCCTCCAGCCCAGCTAGAGTAGGGGAAAAAACTTCTATAAGGTATGTTACATTCTGAATTTTGCTCTGAGTTCCTTTCTTTGAGTAGTGGCCTCAAGGAGCATTTCCTAAAGCCTGCAGACCAACAGTTGGCCAACTCCACCTTTGCATTGGTTTGCGTGGGAATTATAATCCCGAATCCCAAAACTCTTTCCTCAAACGCGAATCTTGATCTCCCTGCTGCCCTCCTTCCTTCCTGTCTTGCCAGGCACACTGAGAGGATCAGCACACCAGGTTCTCAGCCTCCTTCCTCTGCCACCCTTCATGTGTCCTGGACCTCAGGCCACCTGCCTCCCTCAGATGCCCACAGCTCCCTGACTAGACTCCCATGAAAACAGCTGCCGTGCTCATTTTTGCCTTGAGTCAAGGAAATACTTGTCAAGGTGCTACCATTCCAGCCTGTCTTGGGTTCACTAGAAAAAGAAAGTCAGTCTTTTTGTTGTGTTTTGTTTTGTTTTGTTTTTTCGAAACACGTAGTTCAGGCTGGCCTTGAACTCACTATGTAGCCCAGGGTGGCCTCAGCTTCCCTAGTGCAGGGATTACAGGCATGTGCCACCACTGCTGGCTAAGGAAGGCTTTTTTTTTTTTTTTTTTTTTTAAATGTAGGGCCTTTTAAAATTTCCTAATTAAGCCGGGTGTGGTGGCAGTTTGAGGCTGGAGGATTGGCATGAGTTCAAGGCCAGCCTGGGCTATGTGGTGAGTTCAAGACCAACCTGGAATACACACATAGTGAGACCCCGTCTCAAAACAAAACAAAATTTAATAAATAAATAAAATTTCCTCATTAATATGAAACGGCAGCAAACCCAAACACAATTCTCCAGGAGACATGGCTAAAGGTCATTCTAGAGTCAGAGAATTATGCACTGAAAAGAGAGCCTAGAGTCCAGGAAAGATAACTATTAGGACAGAAATTTGACTAACTCAAGAAAACTCTACATGGGGGAAGAGAAAGCAGTATAAAAAAATGAGTTCACAGGAATGGTGGTACGTGCCTGTAAGTCGAGCCATTTGGCGTGCTGAGTCAGGAGGATTGCAAGTTTGAGGCCAGCCTGAGCAATTTAGCAAGACCTTGTCTTAAAGTTAAAAAATGAAAAGGGCTGGAGATGTAGCTAGTGCCCTTTGGGTTCAATCCCCAGTACTGAAAACAAATTAATTTAAAAATGAGTTCACAATGCCGAAGGATTTCCTGGGATATTGTTTTTGCTCATACAAGATGAAATCCAAGAACTGCAAATCCCTTCATCACAGGTAATCCTGGGTGAGACAACAGAAGGAGAAGAAGCCTCTGGGAGGAGAGACTCTACCCATTGCTGTGTGACCTTGGATAGTCAGCTTCACTCTCTGAACATCAAAAACATGGAAGGCCTGGCTGTGAAACTCAGTGGTGCAGCACAGTGCCTTGGGCCCACTGCTCAGCACCAATAAGTAAATCACATCTGTCTCATCTAACACTCAAGGCTGTTGTGAAGCTCAAAGGAGCGCATGTAAGAGAAACATGTTAATAACTAGGCAGCCTGCTCCGAGTGCATATGGTAACGTACACGATGCAGCTCCTAATCCCTAGAGCAGTGCTGGCCAACCTTTTAGCGCTTTCATTACTACAAACAGCATGCCATAGGTTGGCCACCCCTGGCCTGGAGCTGCAGAGGTTAGACACGCCTATTGGTTCACTCGCTCAATCACTACTTGCTCACACATATTTCCGACAGCTTGCTCCGATCAGGAAAAGCTCAGCCACCTGAGCGAAGAGAGTAGCAGCTCCTTGCTGGAGTGAAAGGTCTGTTGTGGAGAACAAACAGGAGGGAAGCATAGGTAATTGACCCAGATCAAAGGCTTCTAATGCATTTTGGTGAGGAGAAAAAAATTGGTAAATTGCATACCAAAAAGTTTAGATTTTGTAGGTGACTGAGAACCTGGATGTGGGCAAATGGAGCTGGAGAGGGAGGTGATCAGATAAAACTTTCTGGGATATTAGAGGGGAAGATTTGGAAGATGCTTAGCATGCCTTGCCTTTGTCCCTCCAGATCTTTGTCCTCTAGCTTCCTAGTAGGGTTTGGCCAATGGAGAGCTATGGCAGGAGATTGGGTGGGGAGAGGTGTGGTGGGTGGTGGTTAAATTTACATGTGTCAACTTGATTGACTTGGGAGCCTCCTAGGGCATTACTAAAGCACATTTCTGGGGGTGTCTGGGTGGGTCATGGAGGTGTGACCTTAGGTACTATATATAGTCCCTGGCCCCTTCCTTTCTGGCACTGTTCCCCTGCTCTGTTTCCAGCCACTCCAGCATGATGTTTGTGTCTGGAGCCAGCTGACCATGGACTGGATCCCCTGAAACCATAAGCCAGATTAAACCTCTCCTTTAAGTTTTGGGTGTCAGGTACTGTGCCCAGCAATGAGAAATCTGACTAATACAGGAGATCACGGAGATCTGGATATTTATTCTTGTTTTGAGGTCACTGTGGGCTGTCAACCAAAGATGATAGTATTCTCCTACCCTAAGTGCTCCTTTCCCCTTTTTCCTCTTATTTCAGATGATCATTCCCTTCCTTTGATTTTTCCGGCCTAGACAGGAAACTCTGCTCTTCTGCTGCTCTGCTGTATTGCCCACTATTCCTGTGGCTTTACTATGCCTTGCTGAGCTCTCATAAAATTTTTTTTTCCAGTGCTGGGAATCGAACTTATGGCCTTGAGGATATCAGGCAAGCACTCTACTACTAAATCATACCCCCAGCCTTTTTTTTGACTGGGATAACAGGTATACACCACTATGCCCAGCTCTCTTAATTTTTAAAATGTTCCTTGAGTTATACCTCAGATAGTGTGCCGTTTGCTTCCTGACTGTTAGAGGGCTAGAAGCTCAACAGGGAGGCCATGGCTACATTCTAACCTCAAGATCAAGGAAGCTCAGAACCATGACAAAGGGATGAAAAGGAACAGATACAAGAGATAGGACGCCCAATCAATGCTACTTAACAAAGTATTGAGAGCCATAGGGCCAGCAATGTAGCTTAGTGGCACCGTGCCTGCCTGGCAAGCATAAGGTTCTGAGTTTGATCCCCAGTACTGAAAAAAAGAAACAAAAAGAAAGCCAGGCATGGCCTCTAAAACCAGCTCTTGAGGTGGGAGGATCTTCATGAGTTCAAAGCCAGCCTGGCCTACCTGAACTACATAGTGAGACCCTATCTCAAAAACAAACAAGGCTAGGGATTTAGCTCAGTTGTTAACGCTTCCTGCCTCACTAAGCGCAAGGACCCGAGTTTGATCCTTAGTACCGAAACAAAAAAGCCAAATGTGTTGAAAGTAGGGAAAATTTTTTTTTAATTTTAAAAAAGAAAATAGCAAGGACCCGAGTTTGATCCCCAGTACCAAAAAAGAAAAAAAGAAAATAGGGAGTTTGGGAGGGGGTGGAATCTTGGATTACTCCTCTGTTGCTGCCTTCGGAATTGGTGGTGGATGCTGCCATTCCGTCAATTGGGACTATCAGCAAAACGTGGTTCAGGCATTGGGGAAGCAATCATGAGCCTCATTTCGAACCGCTGGGTGTGCGGTGTCTGTGGAATGTCTAGGTGTGGCTGACTCGAGGTTATAGGCAGTCAGTGAAGTTTCGGACATGCGGGAGATCGCCCAAAGGCACACAGAGGGAGGAAGTGACCTACAAATGAAATCCAGAGACAATTGGGCTTGGTGGTGCATGCCTGTAATCCCAGGAATTCGGGAAGCTGAGGCAGGAAGATCACAGCTTCAAGGCCAGCTGGGGCAACTTAGTTAGAGCTGTCTCAAGATTTAAAAGATTAAAAAGCACTGGGGATGTAGCTCAGTGGTACAGTAAGCACTGTTGGGTTCATTTGGGTTCCCTATGCTGGAAAAAAACAGTAATCCAAAAGAAACAAGAGATAGGAGAAAAACTGAAACCAGAGGGTCAGAAACTGGGGTGGAAAAGCTTATCAGGAAAGAGTAAAACTGGGCGTGCTAGTGCTTGCCTATAATCTCAGCACTTGGGAGGCGGAGGCAGGAGGATCACCAGGAGTTAAAGGCCAGCCTGCACTATAAAGCAAGATTCTGTCTGTAAAAAGAAAAAAGAAAGGAAAATATAAGTGCCGGGGCGACATCTAGGAGGGTAGGGCTGGAAAATGCCTTTTGCAATGGCCAGAAAATCACTAGTGCCTGTGGAATAAGAGCAGCTGTAATTAAATCACATTCCACTGGCTGAAAGACTAACATACTTTTCCTAGAAGATGGCAACAAAAGAGCAAGAGAACATAAGGCAGTGGATAGAGGGGTTAGCCAGACTAAGGGGGAGATTTGTTATATATAACTTTTTTGAGACAGGGTCTTGCATGTAAATTGACCTGGCCTTGAACTCACAGCAATCCTCCTGCTTCAGCCCAAGTGCTGAGATTGAGATTTGTACCACCATGCCTGTTTTTTTTTTAAAAAATAGGAATTAAACATGTTCATATGCTAAGAGGGAAGACCAAGGACCAAGAGAGAGAGAGACAGGAGAGACTGAATGAAAAATATCACAGAGAAGGACCGGGGATTTAGCTCTGTGGTGCCACATCTACCTCGAAAGCGCAAGGTCCTGAGTTCAATCCCTGGTACCAAAAAAAAAAATATCCCAGAGAAGACAGAAGGAGTCTGGGAGTCCCTGAGAGGAAGGGGGTGTGTGGTAGTTAACTGGTGTCAAATTGATGCCTAGTGGACTAGAGGAGCGCAGTTCTGGATGTGTCTGGGTGGGTGACTGACTGACAGAAGAAGGAACACCCACCCTGGGTGTGGGTGGCACCGGGCCTGGAACCTGGATGGGATGAAAGGGGAAGGAAGAAGTCTGCTTTTTGCTTCTTGGAGGCACTCCAGTCTTCGCCATCATCTTTGGACATTATTAGTCAGGCTTCCAGAGCAAACTCTTCAGCCTTCTAGTGCAGACCCTCTTTTTTCCCAGGTGGACTTGCGCCAGATGCTGCAGTGAGCTGCAGCCTTGGGCTTTTGGCTGGCTCCTTTGGATCTCCACAGACAGCTCTGTGCACTCTTCCACACCTGACTGCAGGTGGCCATGCAAGCCTACTTTGTAAGTCCTTTATGTGTTGTATATTTTATATTAAATCTGTTCCTCTGTTGAGCCGTAACTGATATGGTGTACAAGCAGATGCATTTGTCAATTGGTAAACTTACGGCAGTGGTGGCGAACCTACGGCACACATGCCACAGCGGGCTGTTTTTATCATTGAAAGCTCTAAAAGGTTCACCATCATAGACACAGAGGTTAGCTGTTGAGAGAAAAGTTTGCTACCTGATAATCTCTAAGCAGTCTGCTTTGAAATAAGGAGTCACGATGGGCTTGAGGACTTAAATGAGAGAGTGGTTAAGGGTAAAATGGCCACAGAGGAATGAGAGGGCTGGGGGTGTAACTCCGTGGTACAACACACAAGGCCTTGGGTTCAATCTGCAGCAAGAGGGAGAAAAGGTCACAGAAAGGAAAGAGAGCAGCAGCTCTTAGAACAGAATCAGCAGAGTTGAAGACACAGGTGGCATTGGATACTCTAATATGTGGCTACATCTGAACATTGTCCTCATTTTCTTCTGGAGCGCCTGGGAATCCAGGTGCAGAATGTTAGGTCAGGGTAGGGTTTTGCAAGATAGATTCAGTGGAAGGAAAAAGAAAAAAGAGGATTCCTGCAAAGGGAAAGTTGCCCAAGGAGGGAAGTAAAGCCCAGTAAAGCCTGGGAATCTTGATGAACATGGAAGAAAGGGACTAGACTATCTCTAGTCTTATTTCCTCCCCCATCTGTCTCCAGCACAAACGTCTGCTTCCCCTGCTTAAAATCAACTAGCATGCAGGACATGGATATTTTATTTAGTCTTTAAATTTCTGTATTCATAGAACCTGGCTCATAGCATGTGCCCAACAAATTTTGTTGTTTTGTTCATCCTGTGTCCCCAGAATAGCATCTGCCACATAGTGTTCAGTAAATTTCTTGAGAGGGAGGAAGGAAAGGGAAAGGGGATAAAAAAGGAATTGAGATGTGTTGTGTTACATGTACCAACTTCCGCGAATGTAAACAAGTACTGCGCACATGTACTAATAAGCTCAAATAAAATTAAAAAACTAAATGCATGGAGTGAATAACCTCTCACATTCCAATGAAAACTGCGTTCTTCGGCCTTACCGAACTCCTTGCAGTTCCTAGAACACACAATATTCTCACCCGCGGGCCTTTTTGCACTGTCTGGAAAGGCCCTTCTACTCCAAACCCCAGCTCTGTTCTTTCACTTTTATGTGGCTGCCTGTCTACATAGCAATGGAATAATGGATTCCTAAAGGAGGAAATATCCACATCCTAATCCCTGGAACTTGTTCATGTTATTTTATAAGGCAAAAAAGATTTTGCAGATTCGATTAAGCTAAGAACCTGCGAGTCAGAGATTATCCTGAATTATTGATGTGAGCCCAGTCTAATCACACTGGTCCTTAAAACTGGAGAATCTTAGTGGGGCATGGTGCCGCATGCCTATCTTCCCAGCACCTGAGAAGCGAAGGCAGGAGGATCGAAATACTGCGAGTTGGAGGTCAGCATGGGCTACAGAGCAAGACCCTATCTCAAAACAAACCAAAAAGTAGAATGTTTGCCAGCTGTGGTCAGAGAGATGCGATGGTGGAAGAATGCCCGCAAAGATGCAGTGGTGCTGCTGTCGAGTTGCCGAATAAAGGTCCTGAGTCAAGGAAGGTGAACATGGAAGGGAAAGACAAGCATCTCCATGAGGGACACAGCCCTGGATCCTAGACCAGTGAGACCCATGGTGAACTGTCCTACAGAAGTGTGAGTAATTGTGTTGTTGCACTGATTTTGATTCTGTGGGTTTGGCTTTTTGTTTTTCTTTTTGGTACAGGCGATTGAACTCAGGGCCTTTGCACTGAGCCACATCCCCAGGCCTTTAATTTTTTTTTTTTTTTTTTTTTTTGAGACAGGCTCTCACTAAATTGCTACATTGTCCAGGCTGGGCTTCAATTTGCGATCCTCCTGCCTCAACCGCCCAGTGCTGGGATTACAGGTGTGCATCATCACAGTTAGTTCATTTCGTTGTTTAACCTGTTAAATTTGTGGTGATTTGTTATATCAGCAATAACAAATGAAGGTACCCTAAACCTGGTTCTCCAGGAAGTTTCACTACAACACCTCCTGGGATAAATTATGTGGGCTGGGCGATACCCGCCTGGAATATTACACTAATCATGGGTCGTTGTGATTGCTTGTCTGCTTTTTCTTACTTCGGAAAAGAACAGAAGAGGAGGGCAGCTAGATCAGGAGCTCCTTTGGGCAAGAAAATCCCCACTGTTTACCTTGAGTGTCTAGATCTAATTGATTGTACGAGTCACAGCTAGTTCTCAAATACTTGGTATTTGAAATGTGGACCAACTACTGTATCCTGGAAGAGGGTCAGTGGTGGAGGGCTTGAGAGTTGAGATTTCAGCCAGTGATTTAGCTCAGTGGTTCTGCCGCCTGCCTCGCAAGCGCAAGGTCTGGAGTTCGATCCCTAATACCAAAAAAAAAAAAAAAAGAGAAGTTGAGATTTCAGTGGTAACAAGAGCTAAGTTACTGGTCAGGAGCAAGTAGCTGAAATCAGTGGGAGTGAAAGGTGGAAGGACTTGGTTTACCTGTGCTGTATTCTCTCAGGACTCTGATTCAGGATAGGACAGTCTGTGAAACAAATTCAAGCTAAGACTAAAAAGGGCACTTTTTGTAACATTATAATTTTAAATCCCTCAGTAGAATTTCTTCAAAAAAGAGTCAGGCTATGGTGGCTTTCTTTACAAGAGTCCACCCCCTGTCCTCCAGGCTGTTCTTCTATCTTGCTTTTCTTCTTTTACTCTGCCCAAGCTTGCTCTGCAGAGCCAGTTTCTCTCTCATTCTTCACTTTTTAAAATAAGCTTTGAAGCTTGGCCACTGCTAAAAAATAAAATAAATAAAAATATTCAAATATAAGTGCTTAATCCCAGCACTCTGAGAGGCTGAGGCAAAAGAATTGCAAATTTGAGCCCAGCTGGGGCAATTTACCAACTTAGACCCTGTCTCAAAAAACAAAAGAATAAAGGAAAAAAGAAAAGAATTGAGGGGTTAGGAATGTAACATGTGTTCAGTCACTGACTCTCTAACTGTGTGGAGTGTATGTATATGTTGAGAATGCTTAAGACCTACACGCTAAGCAAAAACAATGCAATACTATTAACTACGGTTACCATGCTGTACATTAGATCCCCCCAATTTGTTTACCTTATAACTGACAGTTCTTATCCTTCCAGTTACATCTTCCCATCCCCTGGCTACCATCATTCTGCTCTCTGCTTTTATGAGTTGGACCTTTAGAATTCCTTGTGAGATCATATATTGTTTTTCTGCATCTGGTTTGTTTACAGTGTCCGCAGGCTCATCCATGTAGTTTCAAGCGACAGGATTTCCTTCATTTTTCAGGCTAAATAGTATTCCATAGTATAATATGTACCACATTTTCTTTCTTTTATTTATTTATTTATTTTTTAGTACCGGGGATCAAACTCAGGTCTTTCCACTTGCGAGGCAGGCGGTGGAACCACTGAGCTAAATCCCTGGCCCTGTGCCACATTTTCTTGATCCATTCATCTGTTGTTGGGTACTTAGGTTGATTCCATATCTTGGCTATTGTGAATAATGCAGTGAATAATGCAGATATCTCTTCGATAAAGAACGAATTTCCTTTCCTTTGGATATATTTCCAGTTGGGATTGCTGGCTCTCATGGTAGTTCTATTTTTAGTTTTTCGAGGAAACACCATATTGTTTTCCATAATGAGTGTACCAATTTTCATTCCCACTAAGGATATGTAAAGATTCTATTTCTCCACATCCTCCTCAACACTTTTTATCTCTTGTGTTTTTAATGGTAGCCATCTCGGTGTGTTTGGTTCCTTTTTGGCTTTGCAATACTGCAGAATGAATCCAGGCCCTGGGGCATGCTAGACAATGCCTCAGTCCTTGTAGAGGTTTTGATTTGCACTTCCTTGATCATTAGTGATATTGAGCACCTTTTCATGAATCTGTTGGTTATTTATATGCCTTATTTGGAAAAATGTCTACTCAGGTCCTTTTTTTGGCTATTGAATTATATGAATTCTCTATATATTTTGGATCTTTTCCTCTTATCCCACAATATATGCTTTGCAAATAGTTTTTACCATTCTGTAAGTTGCTTCCTCATTTTCTTGATTTCATCTTTTTTTTTTTTTTTTTTTGAGGTAGGGTCTTGCTAAGTCATTTAGGCTGGCCTTGGACTCCTAAGTGGCCCCATCTAGCCTCAAACTCACTGTGATTTTCCTGCTTCAGCCTCCCAGGTGCTGGAGTTACAGGCCTGCACCAGAGTTCCCAGTCTCACTGATTTGGGGGGTTATTTTTACTCTCTTATTTATTAGACTTACTAGCTTTGAAAGAAAAAGTCACCACTAATTCTGTATGGGGAGGAGGGTTGTGAAAGGAGAGTAAAATTAGTCCTCAAATATAGAATCTGTGGATTTAGCCTGCCCTCTAGTGGAAAATTGGGTTCAAGAGTTTATGTAAACGTTCACAAGCTCTCCAGGAAGATTTTATTCTAAATAAGGTACCGAGGGCCCCTGTGGTGGTGTTCTTGATATCAAACAGGTGAAGCAGATGCAATCCTGCTACTTCAGGTGAACCTTGCAAAGCCAAATGTTCATTAGCTCGTCATTGCCTATAAAATAAAATTTTAAAAAAAGGAAGAAGAAGCCTGGTCGGCTGCTGTCTCCAATTTGGCTCCGCCTCTCTACCTCCCACTATCCAAGCCAGATCAAGTCATTTCCTATCCTCTAGTCTAAATGTACCATGGACTCTTAGCTCTCCTGTTTTGTTCACTGCTGTAGACATAGTGAGTACTCAGTGAGCACACTGGTCAATCCCATTGATACAACTTTAATCAACTGGCCTCGTTAACCTGAAGATGTACAATGGTGTAACAAGGCCTTCGGGTGGGAAAAAACTTGAAGGCCCTTTAATTGTTCTTACCCCTCTAAGGAAGGAGCCTGGACAGACATCATTTGCCTTCTTCAAAAATTTGGATGAAAGTCTTTGTAAATAGTGAGAGGTGGAGGGGTTGAAGGGAGGGCAGGCGAATGGGGAAAAAAATAACAATCAGGATATATCATGTAAAGGTACAAATTTCCAATGATGAATGTCATCATATTGTACACTAAAATGTACCAATAAACTTAAAGAATAAAAAAATTTGGAGGTATGATTAATTCCTACATCTCATTCATGGAAACGGAGCTAGAAGCTTTTCCTTGTCCAACACTGGGTACGGGAAAGAATGTGTCTAAATAAATAATAAATGTTCCTCTAAGGCTCATTACAATTTCTGACAGCTGCTTGACAAACTTAACTCTGATTTTCCTTGCTGAAAACTCAAGTCCCAGCCCCTTTTTATAAAGCCCTACCCTCTGTCCATCCTCAACTTCTGCTATGCCCTTACTTAAATTTTTACTGCATTTATTATTACTTTATGTCAAATTCATTTGATTCATATCTGCCTTCTCTTCTAGACTGTTAGCAGGATTTGTGTCTTACTTGTTTCTCACTCCAGAGGGTAGCACAAAGCCTAAGACATAATAAACGATCAATAAATATTTATTACATTAAAGCTCTCCTTCCTAGGGCATTGAGCTTGCTCCTGATCTTACACTGGAAAAACTAACAGAATGTAAAACTTTAGATTTAGAAGGTATCTCAGAAGTCAGCTAATCAATTTCCTTCATTTTATATATGTGGAAACCCAGGTCTATTCAGGATCACACAATATGTTGGACTTTTGTTCTAAAAGACCCAGACAATTCTAGGAAAGGAAAACTCCCTCCGATTGAGGCCGGGCTACTTTATTTTTTATTGTATTCAGAAGGCTGAAGGTCCGAGAAACAAAAATAAATTCACTTATCAGTCTTTGAAATTTCATAACTCTGTGTTCCACACCCTAAGGATTGTCACGATTAGGAAACATGTAAGGAAAACCTAGGCTAATGGGAGATTTGTATTCTTAATACTCCATGTTGCTCTTCCTGGTGTGTACAAATGGCACTTGGAAGGATTCATCTCCTGAGCCTGCTTTAAAACTGTAATCTGTCTGAAAGGGGAAGAAAAAAATCAAAATTAAATTAAGTAACCAAACTCCCTTTCCTACAATTTAAATTCAGATCTACCTCTCCTCAGTCACTTCTGTTTCCCTTAAATATTAGCTTCTGTGCTTTTGAGTCAAATTTGTCTTCTTTTTGCTAAGAATGCTTAAGTATCTCACAGCTACATCATCTGGTGAGTGGAAACGTCATATTTTGTTAATAGGAAAAACGCTGTAATCCAGTTCAGTAGAATAACTAAAGAGGTCCTATCAGGGAAGTGATAGAAGAGAGAAAAGTGGAATTTTAAAAGGTTGCAACCCTCTGAAGTTTTAATGTTCACCATTTGCTCATTTTTCTGTATTATACTACCCTTACTTTAGTTTTGGGGAGTTTAGTATATATTGGGAATTTATCAAACATGAAAAGATCTTGAATATATGTTTTAAGTAAATGGATAAGAAAAGAAAAAATTTTTTTGTTTTGTCTTATCTCTCTAAAACAAAAAATGCATTGAGCCAAAATAGAATTTGCTGAGGAGGAAGCAAGACAGTGCTATTATATCAAGTAAACAAAAGAGGGAGCCTTAGTAAGAGCGCCCGGATAGCTCAGTCGGTAGAGCATCAGACTTTTAATCTGAGGGTCCAGGGTTCAAGTCCCTGTTCGGGCGGTTGTGGCTTTTGCTTTGTTTACCCCACCAGGATGCCAGCGCAGAGAAATACTTACATTTTAAGTTGAATTCGGTTCATTAATCTCAGACTATGTTAGATTAACGTGTTGTAAGGGAAGAAAAGAAAAGGTAACTGTACAAAATTATTTCATTTCATGGCGAGGATCGAGGTTTTGTACGGTTTCTTAACAATGAGGAATTTCTGTTTTCTATTGAGAAAGGGAAAGACAAAAAAAGTGAAAACAACCTTCCATGTTCTCACTACAAAAGGATGAAAACATTTAGTAACGCGCACATTTACTACTTTGACTTAGCTATAAGCATCTATAAGTTTTTTATTGTTATTGTTAAATTAAGAATTTAAAAAGACCTAAGCGCCCGAACAGGGACTTGAACCCTGGACCCTCAGATTAAAAGTCTGATGCTCTACCGACTGAGCTATCCGGGCTTCTGGGAAAAAGCCTTTGCTCTACAACAACTTACGTAAGAATAAACATCCATATGCAATTGAGTCCATTCTCCCACCATGTAGTATTTTTGTGAAACTTATTTTAATACCCAAACCCGGGATTCGGCGCAGAAGGTCCAAATTCTGCACCTTTCACCAGCATTACGAGCTAAGACTGAGCTGCATGATATTTGTGAGCCTAGTGATCGTCCAAACAGACCCAGGATTAGGAGACCTCTGAGGTTTCACTTTCGAAGCCCTGCAGGGACTTCAGACCTACCGTATTTACCGTTGATAACGAGGTAGACACCGGTGCTAAAACCAACCCACCGACACAGAAATAAAGTCTACTCGAGAATACAGGTGTGCTCTTCTGAACCTGCTGGGCTGGACCGGTGCAGTAGAAAATGGGAGAAAGGGATCGTGATATTGTCCCGTAGGTCCCCCGATGGCGTCCGAATAAAAATCCTGGGGGCAAACCCGGGAGGAGGTCGCCAGCAGTGACAGCGGGCCGGAAGACCCTGGACACCAGAGACGGAAAGCTGAACCCGGAGAGACTAATCACCTTGGCTCTGAGCGGCCTTCTGCTAGTGTCAAGTTGAGAAATGCCCCAGGTGGAAGTTTGAGAAAGTGACATTCAAGCGTCTGTGTTAGCTGAGGTTGCTTCCCTTTCCTTAGTTCTTAACTGTTTTCAGAGTGATTATTTTGGTTCAACAATGACACATTTAGGAATTAGGAATTAGGAATTTGTCCCAAAGAAATGATCAGGAATGTGCAAAAAGATGTGACTGCAGAAGGCCTTTAATTGAAAATGACCGAAATGGCCGTATACATTATGGTACAGCCTCAATATGGAACGTTATGCAGCCATTAGTATGTTCTAGAAGAATACAACTTGGGAAAATTGCAAAATATTGTTACCTTAGAAAATATTTCAAATCAGTGATTTTCTTTTTTTTTTTTAGAGAAAGGGATGCATATATTTACATTGCAAAACTGAAAGGATAAATGAAGGCAGGTGCCCCTGTTTGAATCCTAACTACCATTGTATAATACTCAGAAAGCTATTTCTCTGTGTCTCAGGACAGTAGGAGGATTGTGAGGCTTAAATAAGATAGTATATGTAAGCTGTCAGACTGTGTCAAAGTGTAGGAAGTATACGTGATGTCATATAAAGATTTAATGGCAAAGATATCACAAGAACAGACTATGGATTCTGCTCTTTTACTTTTCCCTGATACTATCCACCCTTCAGCAAAGTCTTAAGGTATCTGATTGGAGTGGAGGGAGATGTAGAGCATTGTGAAAGCTGACAAAATTAGGTTAATTCCAGGTGAAAGGAAGAACTTTATTCCCTAAGCCATGGGAAACTATAACTTGTAAAATTTTGTCATATTTTGTTATACTCATGTTACATTAAAAAATTAAGGGCTACCGTATTGAATATTCTCTACAAGAATCACATCCAAATACTACTGGAACTAATGTACAATGGTTTCTACAACTGGCTGTGTTTAAATGGGACACTGAGTCATAAAATTGGGAATGTCAGATACTAGCTTAAAACCCTTTGATTCTTCCATACACTCTGAATAACACGTGAAAGGTTGTATAATAACATTCAAAATCCTCCCCAATCCAGCCTCAGCCAATTTTGCTAAGATTTTATACTAGCACCGTGCAACGGATATACAATACAAGCCTCTTATGTAATTAGAATTTTGTAGTAGCCCTATTGGTTTTTTTCTTTTGGAGATAGGGTGGTTTTGCTATGTAGTTCAGGCTGGACTTGAACTCCAAACAATCCTCCTACCTCACCCTCCTGTGGGCTGGGATTATAGCTGAAAGCCCTAGTAGCCACATTTTAAAAAGTAAAAAATAAATAAATGAAATTTATTTTAATAATATACTTTATTCCATCCCATATATCCCCAAACTATCTTTTATACATGTAACAATACAGAATATTATTGAGATATTTTACATTATTCTTTTCCTGCTAAGTCATTGAAATCTGATGTGTATTTTTTTACTTATAGCATAGGTCAGTCTGGGCTGGCCACCTTTCCAGCCATATTTGGCTGGTGGCTACTATATTGGATAGTGTAGTTCAGTATTATATATCAATAGCACTGGCTGGGCGTTGTTACACACTCCTAGGGAGCCTGCAGTAGGAGGACCACTGGGAGTTTGAGACCTGTCTGGGCTAGTGAGTTCAAGGGCAGCCTGGAATACATACAAAGACCCTGGCTCAAAAAAACAAAACAAAACAATTTAAAATGTCTTATGTACATGTACCAGCTCCCCAAGATGAATGTAATCATTATATATACAAACATGTACTAATAAAAATAAATTTTAAAATACAGAAAATAATGAAATTTACCTCATTAAAACACTTCTAGGGCTGGGGGTGTAGCTCAGTGATAGAGCAATTGCATACTATGTGGGAGGCTGTGGGTTCAGGCCACAGTACTAGAACAACTTTCTGTTCATCAAAAAAAACAAAAATTGAAAAGTGAAAACCTTTAGATAGATTAAAGATGTTAGTTGTAATATTCTATAACCAAGAAGGATTAGTATCCAGATTATATAGAGAACTTCTAGAAATTAATTTTATTTTTATTTATTTATTTATTTTTAGAATTAAATATTTTATTTTAGATTCAAATATTATATATACTTTATTAGATAATACAATGTAACTGAATACTCACTTGGGTAATAAAAGGGCTAAGAAATGATTTGACTTATAATTGAAGGAATGTAAGTGTAAATTTGTAGAAAGATAAATATTTTCCAAATAAAATCCAATAGACTAAAAATTCTCAAATATTTTATATAATGAATAAATTATTTCCAGTCAACAGGTTTTTGCTTTAGTGCCAAAAAAGCCACAACAAATTCGATAAACAAATGTTAGTTTTCTAGATGAGTTCCAGTATGGAATATTGATTCAGAACAATGCAAAAGTCTGAGAACACAGGATCTGAGGGTGGAGGGAGAGAAATGCTTGCTAGGGCTGATGCGGTTAATTGATGAGCAGTAGAAATTAATTTTAAAAAGACAGTCTAATAGAAAATGGGCAAAAGATATAATTAGGCAATTCATAGATGAGGAACCTTAAGTCACTGCATATGAAAAATGATCAATATTACTAATAACCATGGACATGTAAAGCAAACAGCCATGAGAAACCATTTCATGACAGATTATTATTTTTTTCCCCGTTCCCCTGCCCTCCCTTCAACCCCTCCACCCCTTGCAATGACAAATTATTATTATTATTATTATTTTTTGGTACTGGGGATTGAAATTGGGACCTTGTGCTTGCAAGGCAGGCGGCAGAACCACTGAGCTAAATCCCCAGCCCGACAGATTATTTTTATAATCCAAAAATGCCAAGAATTTGCAAAAGATATGGGGCAACAGAATTTTTATACACTTCTATCTGGGATATATATTTTTCAATGACTTTGAAAAGTGCTTTGGCATGATCTATAGAATGGACAGTGTGTATGGATCCAATAATGTTCCCTAGAGTGCACATGGAGACAAACAGAAGAATTTTTTTTTTACTTAAATTCTTTTATTGGTACATTTTAGGTATACAATACGTTTACATTGGGTGCTTGTTCCTGTACATGATGTATCTTGGTTCTTATTTTTTACCCCTCCACCCTTCCCTATTTACATACTTTGTTTCCATTTTTTTTCTTTTCTCATAATTTTTCCTTTCCATTCTTTCCTTTCCCCATCTCCTCCCACCACCCCTATCCTTTTGGACCTTTTCCTATTTCAAAGTATCAATTATTAGTTACTAATCCTTTTAGTCCTTATTTACACTCTCAGTTTCTCACACTAGAGAAACTATTCTGTATTTATACATGTGTGTCTTATTTATTTCACGTAAAAGTATGGCCTCAATATGCATCCATTTAGCTTTAAATGACTCTAGTTTCTCATTCTTTATGGCTGAATAGTACTCCATTTTATAAAAAACCCAACATCTTCTTTATCCAGTTTCCAGTTGATGGGCACTTGGGCTGTTTCCAAGCTTTAGCTGTTACAAACTGTACCACTATAAACGTGAGTGCACATATATCGCTGTGGTATGATTCTTTTAATTCTTTTGGGAAGACACCCAGCAGGGGAATAGCTGGGTCAAATGGCACCTCCAGCCCTAGTTCTTTGATTTATCTCCATACGGATTTCCACAGAGGTTGCACCAGTCTACACTCCCACCAACAATGGAGAAGTGTTCCTTTCTCTCCACACCCCCGCCAGCATTTGTTATTGGTTGATTTCTTGATAGCAGCCACTCTTAAACAGAAGAATGTTGACAGCACTGTTGTAACAACACACAACTGGACACACTTGGTCTACTTGCCCTCTCTCCCCGCCTCCCTCCTTTCTTTTTTTTTTTTTTTGTACCAGGGATTGAATTCAGGACCTTGTGCTTGTGAGGCAGGCGCAGCACCACTAAGCTAAATCCCTGGCCTTTTTTTTCCCCCTTCCTTTCTTTTGGTGTGCTGGAGATTGAACCCAGGTGCACTGAGTTATATCCTCAGCCCTTTTATACTTTTTATCTTGAGACAGGGTCTCTCTAAATTAGCCAGGCTGGCTTTGAACTTTGATCCGCCATCAGTCCCCACAGTAGCTGGGATCATAGCGTGCAACACCACATCTGCCTTAAATATTTATTAAAAGGGATGAATGAAAATAGTGGTGCAGGGCCAGGGATTTAGCTCAGTGGTTTTGCCGCCTGCTGCACAAGTGCAAGGACCCGAGTTTGATCCCGGGTACCAAAACAAACAAACAAACAAAAATGAATGGAAAATAGTGGTGCATTCATTCATGTTCTTTGCTGAATTGTATCTCCCTATTGTATCTCATGTTGCAGTCCTGGTACCTCAGAATGTGACCCTATTTGGAGATAGGGCCTTTGATGAGGTAATTATGTAAAATGCAGTCATATAAGTGAGCCCTAACATAATATGATTTGTGTCCTTATAAGAAAATATTGACCCAGACAACATACAACCAAGGGGTGACCAACTGAGGACATAGTGAAAAGGCAACCATCTGCCAGGCAAGGAGAGAAACATTAGAAGTATTAGAAGACAACAGACACTTTGAAGCTTTCAGAACTCTGAGAAAATAAATCTCTGTCATTTAAGCCACCCAGTAGTATTTTGCTATGGCAACCCTAGAAAACTAGTACAACAATTTATTTTGCATTTACACAATTCAATGTATTACTGTACAGCAATATTATCATATAACAGCGGAAATGAGTCAACTACACGATTGAACAGCACAGTCACAAGCAAGAATGTAAGTTGCAGTAGAGTACATACCATGCAATTTGATGCATTTATGAGAAGGTAATAGCACACAATATTTATAAGGCATATGTATATATTCTGAATATCTAAAGAGGTACATGCCAGGGTAAATATCAAATTCAGGATAATGATTTCCACCAAGTATGGTGGAGCACAACTGTAATCTCAGCACTCTGGAAGACTGAGGCAAGAAAACTGCAAGTTTGAGCTCATTTTGGGCAATTTATCAAGGTCTCGTCTCAAAAATAATAAGAGATTTAGGGCCGGGGATTTAGCTCAGTGGTTCCTGTGCCTGCCTCGCAAGCACAAGGTCCCGAGTTCGATCCCCGGTACCAAAAAAAAAAAACCCAAACAAACAAAAAAAAAAGAGATTTAAAAAGTAGTGGGGATGTAGCTCATTGTGAAGGCCATGAGCTCAATCCCCAGTTAAGCCCCCTCTCCCAAAATAGTAGCTCCCTTTTGTCTTGAAGAAGGGAGATGCCATGGAAGAGATTACAAGAAACTTCTTTGTGTAGGTAAAGTATTCCTTCTTAGAAAGAGTGGTGGGAAAATGATTACATACTTCTTTATACCTTTTTGTGTGTATGAGCTAGTTCACTGTATCCTTTTTCAGAGTAGTTATAGTATCTGAGACCCCTGAAGTGGATCCTGATCTCCTGCTCAGTGCTACTATGCATGGTGAGAAGAAAGACATAGAGACAGAATTAAAGAGACAGATTGGGAATTGGGATGACCAGTACTTGAGCAAGCAAAGGGCCTGAAAGGCCAGAACTGCTGATATTTATTGGTGACACAATCATTGTTAAATTGGGGTAAAGGGGTTCTGTGAAAGGGGCTACATGTAGCTACTAGGAATATGTTGCTGACACAGGCAAAGCTTGTAAAAGGAAGAGACAAAGCATTCTTGTGTTAGGCTGGGAATGGAATTTGGATAAGACTAACTCTCACCTCAGCTGTATGTTATCTCATATGCTTGGTCAGACTCACTTCTTAAAATATGTCAATTGCAGGGTTAACTCTTTACAGCCTGCACTGCTTACAGCTTGCTTTGGACAAAATCAATGGGGCAGCTCCTCACATTGTAGACCAACAATATTGAGTTCTAATTCTTTTAAAACTGGAAAGGGATGGGTGAGGTACCACATGTCTGTGATCACAGCACTTGGGAGGCTGAGGCAGGAGGATCCCTGTGTTTGAGGCCAGTCTGGGCTACATAGTGAGTTCAAGGACAGCCTGAAGTACATAGCAAGACCCTGTCTCAATAAATAAATATATATGAAATATATAATATAAACATATAAAAATAAATATAAAAAATAAAACCAGAAGAGGCCATAGAAAAATTGTCTACTTCAGCCATTTTATTTTACAGATTGGGACTTGAAGACCGGAAGAACTGTAATGTTCTGGTTTCTAGAAACAGAAATAGCTAGACTAGAACCCAGATTTCCTGTTTATTCAATCAACCGTTTGTGAGTGTGATTCTAAAAGAAGGAAGTGGTGTTCACTAAGAAACAGTTATGAGTCTTTAAGCCAATTTTATTTTCTTTTTGGTAAAGTTACTTGACTGGTAGAAAAATGAAATACAATAGTTACTTTTTTTTGTACGGCAAGTCATTTGAATGAAGTCTAATGAAAACCTTAGGAAAGGCTGGAGAAAGGACAAATGCTGCCAGATGTTAACTACTTTAGGTGGATCATTGGTGGTTTAAGGACAACATTGGAAGATGAACAATTAATCACAAATCAATCTGAATCATGACAGAAAAAACTATATTCCTAACCATGTCCTATTCATTATATTTATCAAGGCTTCAAGGGGAGACAAATTAAATATGCTGATCAATATTTTGCAAAATGCAAAACTGAAAGAGCTAATGTCTCTTCATCCTCTAGGTGAGACTCTCTATACTTGATCAATCATTATACTTACCACATTCTTTTTTTTTTTTTTTTTTTCGGTACTGGGGATCGAACTCGGGTCCTTAAGCTTGCTCAGCAGGTGGCAAAACCACTAAACTAAATCCCTGGCCACTTATCGCATTCTTTACCTGGTCAGTCTGACTCCCTCACTAGCCAAATTCCAGGCCTTATTCATTTTGGAATCCTTTAGGCTGATGCTTAGCATATAGCAGGTGATCAGCAAATTCTTGTTGATCTTATACTGAACTGAGAGAATCATAATTCTAAGACTTCAGGAAATAATAAGAAGGGACCTCTAGGTTAACCAGATACTATTAAAAGATGCAAAATAAAATTTTTTGAAAATCCCTTTAAAAAAATAGTTACACAAAAGGAGAGGAAAAATAGTTAACAGTGGTTCAGCTAAAAAAAGCTTCCTCTTCATTTGAGAGGTGGTTGCTGCCTTCAAGTTCATAGTGAGCAACTGTGAAAGGGGAAATTTCTTCAGTTCCTTTACACAACTTTGGATTCCTCGAGTTGTGTGGGAGGTTATGTTAGAAGTAGGGCAGGGTGCAATGTACCAACCAACCCATGTCATTGCCCTACTTTCTTTTGCTTAGGTCTGTATTTATCTCTGGGAGCTGTATTTTGAACAGGTGCTTGTTCAGAACACAGCGACCAACCTGGCTGGGGGCTCAACCATGTAGAAAAGGAAAGAAAAGAAAGAATGAAAGAAAGAGAGAAAACAAAGAAAGGATCAGGGTATTTTAAGCTTCAGAGAAACAAGAGAGAGTATTAGGGCTTGAAACTGGACGCTGTTTTAAAATAAGTGAACAAAGGGGGGGAATGGAATAAAATAAAATTTATTTCAAAAATAGACAACCCTCAAATAACGGAACAGTGTTCATATTGGAAATAATGGAGATTTATTTTATTTTCGAAAGTACAGAGCTAAAACTAAGAGAAACTGCAAAGGCAAAATATCCTCTGAGTCTTAGGATCGTCCTGAAAGAATGGAAACAAGGTATTTTAGGGGAAGTAATGCCATTTGGCAGCGGCAGAGGTTGAAGGCAGTCTGCCTTCGATTTTTCCTCGAGGCACTTCTGTAGCACTGGGAGAGATTAGAGGGCCTGGTGGTGATCCAGGTAAGCTCTGTCTCACTTCATACCTCTCCTTTAGCATTTACCACGTATCTATTCGTGAATGTACCAGTCTTATCGCCCCAGTTAGCGATAATATTTGGATTGCTTTTTCTCTCTCCGGCCAAACCCTGGAGAGTAGGGCGAATAAATTTCATTAAGGAACAAAAAGAATGGACAAAGAAGCATACACTTTTCCGAAAAGCGGAAGGCCGATTATACCCTTAGCTTTCTCCCCTGGTTTTCTACCTCCAATGACATTTCTGTAAACATCGCAAGACCCAGCGAGTTCCCCAAACGTTCCTTGGAGTCCTCCCTACTTCTCAGTCATTCAAATTCTACGACTCTCTCCCCGATAGCGGATCTACTCTATGGTACAGGGGTCCGTCTTTCTAGCTCTCCGGTCCTCCAGTTGTCCCATCTATGGTTTCCGGAGGCCTAACCGGAAGCTCTCGTGTACAAACGGGTTTGCCAGGCCGGAAGTTGCGCACTCAGTACTCGCCCTTTCAAAATGCCGCCGAAGCAGTAGGACCTGCGACTACCACCCCTCCCCCCGGGCTCCGAGGGGGAGCGCCTCCTGGAGCGGCCGTAAGGTGTGGCTCTAGGGTTTCGGCGGGGTCCCGGGGCGGGAGCGGGAGTTGGAGAGAGGGACAGGCTCCGGTCCCGCCAGTTCCGCGCCCGCCCGGAGCTGGGAGAGGGCTGGAGGAGCCTGAGGCGTGGTGGTGGCGGCGTGGGTCGGTCGCGCCCGGAGGAAGCAGGGCTGGAGGGGGAAGGGTTGTGAGACGAGGCCGCGGAAGATAAAGAGTGGAGTGAGGCCAGCAGTTTACAAACCCAAAATTGGAGCACAATTTGAGGGAAACCGATAAACTTCGGAGGAAGGGTGTGGGACAGAGGGAGTCGGGGAAAATGACATCAACGTGTCTTAAGGGTTAATAATTTTTAGGGCTGCAGACCGTTGCCTCATGTCAATGCTCTTTTGAGAAAAATTCGTTTTGAGTCCACACCTAGATCTCCTGAAACAGAATTATCTGGCGATGGGACTTAGGAGACAGGTATTTTAGCGCATGTCCCAATGATTCTTGTACACTTTAAAATTTGAAAGCCGCTTTTTTGGAAACAGGATCCTGCCCTGAAGTTTAGGCTGGCCTTGAACTCTTGGCGATCCTCCTGCCTCAGCCTTCCGAGTGCTGGGATTATAGGCACATGCCCCCATGCCCCAGCTTGAAAACCAATTTTAAAGCACCCCCACCCCCCACCCCCGCCATGGTGCTTCCCTTTTCCTTCATCAAGAAAGATCTCTGTTAGGAAGCTCCTCCAAGCCTCCAAGCCAAGTTACCACGTGGAACAGATGCCTGTCAGAGATACTTGGAACCTTTTGGTATTAAGAGTTACAACATCTCAGGGTTTAGTCCCTTTCTCATACATTCCTGATAGGAGAAGGTATTTTCGTTGAAAGGTATTTATTTCACAATATTCTGTTTTATCATACTGATCGAGATTGCAACTCTTGCTTAAGAAAGTGCAAAACACACAGGTGTGTTAAGGTAGCAGTCCAGCAGCCCCAACTTGTTCCCTCAGGCTGTTAACTGCTTGATTTTATATCCTGACTTATTCTACATATTGACATTTTATTTTGTATCTATTGTTCTTCACCTTAAATTTTCCAAATATTACGATGGACCACATTTCATAATCTATGTATATACTTTTTCCCAGAAACTTACATAATGTAAACTTACAGGATTGTGTTGCAGTTTTCTTTTTCTTTTTTTGGTACCGGGGATCAAACTCGGGTCCTGGCGCTTGCGCAGCAGGTGGCGAAACCACTGAGCTAAATGCTCGGCCCAGTGTGTTGCAGTTTTCTTTAACCTGTTCCTTGGTGTATTTTTAGCTTATTTCCAGGCTTCTTTTGCAAGTACTGCTGGAGTATACTTTTGCTACACATACCACCTTTTTACCTGTGTAGCAATCCTGGTAAGAACTGCAACATATGAATAGTAGTGTGTTGTATTTGTTACTGTTTTTGGTGTACTAGGGATTGAAACCAGCGTCTTTGCACTAAGGTACATCCCCAGCCCATTTTTAATTTTGAGACAGATTTTTGCTTAGTTGCTAATTGGCCCAGGCTGGGCTCAAACTTCTGCCTCAGCCTCTCAGAGTACTGGGATTGCAGGCCTGTGCCACCATACCCAGCTAGTATTTTTTTTTTTTTTTAATTTCTCATGTGTCCAGTTGAAAGAGTGTCAAAGAGTAATCAAGGTCTCTTAAGCTATTATGACTTGTTAAGAGTATAGGTTCTGGTGCCTTCTGGTTTTTTAGTCTTAAAATTATAGTTGTCTTCAAAAGTACAGATTGGAAGATGAAGCATAGGAGGGTGTTGAACTAAATGTAGGCTAAAAACCACTCTTTCATCATCACTGAGAGAATGAGGCTGTTCCTGCTGTCTCTGATTTCAGTCCAGTAGGGACACACACAAAGAACCTAAGTATGTTTTCTTTTGTTTTTTGCTGGGGATTGAACCTCATGTGCCAAGAATGCTCTTTACCACTGCCCACTGAACTATACCTCAGCTCCAAATAAATGTTTTTAATGAAGGTGTTCTGGTATAACAGCTTCCCTTGGAGAGTCAGAAAAGCCTTACTAAAAAAGTGACTTTTGACGTAGATAAAGATAAAATAAGTTAAGATTTTTTTGAGACATGGGAAAAGGAGAAAAGATAGGTGCTAAAGTAGTGGCTTTCAAATTTTAACCATGACCCCCAATGAAAAATAAATACATTAAAAAGTTCTTTTAAAGCTTTAATTGGTACATGTCTGTAGTACATAATGGTTAAATTCATCATGGGGAGCGGCCACATGTACATAACAGAACTTCATTCTGCTTATGTCCCTCACCCTTCCCACCCTCCCTGCCCCCTCCATCTGTTGGTCCCCTTCCCATCTGCAAAAGATGTGTCTCCACATTTTACACTGTGACCTGTTACGTACGAGAGAGGTAGTGCTTAAGAGTTCCTGCTTCTGCAGCCTGAGTGCTTGGACTCCATGGCTTTGGGCAAGTTATGTACCTCTGTTTCAGTTCCCGATTCTGAAAATGGGCATGATACCACCTCACAGGATCTCTGTGAAGGGTAAATGAATTATTGTATGTAATGTGCTTTAAAGAGTGCTGCTCACTACTGTATAACAAACAGGTTCCACTGTACACAACTTTGTTGTGTCCTTTGTTTTCTGGTCTGTTCTCTTCTATTTTAGAGGCATGTTTAGGCCAATTGGAGTACAATTTGCAGTTTAAAAAGTTGGTGCTAAAAACACTGGGTGGTAAAGGGGCAAGGCAGATCGATGAAACTGCATTCATTTAGCATGGTGAGTGTTGAGTGGTGGAAGCAGAGACTGAAGAAGAGCTCCACTATGGATTAGAAAGGAAGTTGGAAATAATTGAGAAGGGTTATATACACACACCTGGTGAGGAAATTTCTGGAAATGGAGTGAGAAAAGGCCTTCCCTCCCTCATTTTAGGCTCTTTGGCTAGGCTGTAAGTTGACATAACAGAAACCTGATCTAATTATCTGCACATGGACAGAAACCCTACATAACATGAGACTCAAACAAGGGTCAGATATTAGAGCCGTGTGTATCCTGAGATACAGGAAAGGCATTAGGCTTGGGGCTTTTGGGGGGTGGTGACAACATGAGTTATGGGAGGATGGGGAAGGGATTTTATGGTGAACAAAAGTTGTCATATGCAAATAAAGTTTTTGGTAAGAAAAGATAGTTTTCTGATAGAGATTTCTTTCTTTTATTTTTAGTTTTAGTTTTGCTGTGCTGGGGATTGAACCTATGACTTTCACACTGAAGTACATTCCCAGCCCTTCTTATTTTTTGACAAGATGTTATTAAATGGCCCAGGTTGGGCTGCAACTTGTAATCTTTCTGCCTCAGCCTCTCAGAGTGCCAGAATTATAGTTGTGTGCAATCAGATTTCCTTTCTAGATGTGAATTTCTTTTACACAAGGACAACTTTTTAGAGCTACTCTAGTTTCTCAGAATAACCCAGTTCAAAATTTGCCAAAGAAATGAAGGGCACACAGTGAAAGCCTGTGGTCCTAGCTACTCTGGAAGGCTGAGGTGGGAGGGTTTCATAAGTCCTGGAGTTCAGGGCTGACAGTATAGTGAGACTGTCAGAGAAAAAAAAATTTGCCAAAAAAGCCCATTTTGGGGTGGTAACATTTTGGCCTCCTCCACTCCTATTTTGGGTAATGTGTCTTGAGTCTGAGCATTACTGAGTCAGCTGTCCAGGCCTATGCAGTGTGCACCTTTGCTTTTCAAATGCCCTGGGAAACTAGGGGAGTTTTGCCTGGTTTGGATACCTGTAGTTCTATTGCACTGTGGAATGGGGTGGGGGGATTGGTTTTTTTTCATCCTGATACTGTCGTGAAACAACACATCCTTGAGAGAGAAAATCCTTTTGGGGAGGCAGTACTGGGAATTAAACTCGGGCCTTTGTAGGTCAGCCATTCATCTATTTATTTTGTTTATTTTTTGAGACAAGATCTTGCTGTGTAGTTCAGGCTGGCCTTGAACTCATTTTGGAGCCTTGGCTGGCCTCAAACTCACAGTGATCCTCCTGCCTTAGCCTCCTGAGTGCTGGCATCACAAGAGTATGCCACCATACCTAGCTTGTTTAGTAGTTTATAAGTAGGCAGTCAGGGCAGCCTAGAATAGAGTTGGATAAAAGAAAAGAGCATACACATCGAGTTAAGAGCTAATTCAAGTCTCGTAGATAGTTAAACTTAGAAATGAAAACAGGAGGGTTTTTATACCAAGTGGAAAGGGACAACATCTTGCTTTGAATTCTTGCTTGGCAGCTGGCTTCAGTTTTACTTATGTCCTTGGTCAGTATCTTTGCTCATTCTTTGTAGTATTCTCTCATTTAAAAATCCTTCCACTCCTGTCTCTCCCTTCTCATTCCTCCCCTACCTGGGGATCAGAATTCATTTCTTCTGCTCTGAGTATCCATGGCCTTTAAATTACTCCCCCACCCCATTGTTAATGAAAGAAACCCATTCTGTGGCTTAAATTCTTCAGAGCTGCTAAGAGGCCAATCTACCCAGATGCTGAACTAGTGTGACCCCTCAGTCCCTTCCTCAAAATCATCCCTGGAGGAACCATCAAGGGAAAGTACTGTGAGAAAACAGATGGAGGTGGGGCTGGTTTGAACTGGTGGGAAGAGGACTGGCCAGAAACAAGTAGTTGTGGCTGTGAGAGAGTAAAACTGGGGGACAGGAACTGTTGGAATTCTGCTCTGATTCTTCCCTGCTTCCTTACCTTGGAATTACCTTTTTTTGCACCTCCGGTAGACACAGGCTTAGTTCCACTCTCCTTAAATGTAAATGAGGGCTTTACAGAAACCCATTTTTGGGAGGAGCTGAGAAAGTAACTGAAGTCTGTCAAATGGTGATTTACTTCAGACAGTCACTTCTGTTCCTTACTCTTAATCCTTGGGTCAAATCCCTGTTACAGTTCCTTCTCCTCTTGCTCCTTCTCCCCCATCCTCTTCCCTCCTCTTCCCCACTCTTCCTCTCCCTCCTCCCCTCTCCTCTTCCTCCCCCTTCTTCTCCTTCTTCCTCCTTCTTCCTCTTCCTTTTCTACCTTTCTTCCTCTTCTCCTTCCCCTTCTTCCTCCTTCCATTTTCCCCTTTCTTCTGTTCTTCCTCTTCCACTTCTTCATCTTCCTCTTCTTTTCCTCCTCGTCTTCCTCTTCTTCAGTTCTTTTCCCAGGGGAATAAGGAGTGAAGCCCTGATCTGGGTGGTGATTATACGGGTGGGGAGTGATTGTGGTCTGGGGCTTCTATACTTCAGTGCCCATTTCCTTCCTGTAGTTCACTGGGGCTGATATGCACTGAATTTCCCCCATGTACTTTTGTCAGTTTAGCTGATCTTCACCAGGAAATAATAAAGCAATTGAAGAGCACAGATATTTTGAGAAAACCAATATGTAGGCTTCTTTGGAACAGAAATATTAGAACAGTTGTATCAAGAGATTAAAGTTAGACCAATAATCATCCCAAAAGAAATGAGGGTAGATACTAACAACTTGAAACAAGATAAGCAGGGGTTGAGAGAAACAAATATTAAGCATAAAATGTAACAGTGGTTGGAAAAAGAAGAACAAAAAATGGGTTATCTACAGAATAGATATAATGGAGGAATCAAAATCTAGAGTAAGGAAAAAAATACACTACAAAGGAAAAGCAAAGAAATAGGAGTAGATGTAGGGGTACTCACATCTGATTTCATAGGGGCTTTAGAATAAGAGAATAATTTTCTTCTTTAAAATAAAAAAATGAAAGCCCTCAGATTAAAAGTTTTTTTTTTTTTTGGTACCAGGGATTGAACTCAGGACCCTGCACTTGTGAGGCAGGTGTGGTGCCACTGAGCTAAATCCTGGCCCCTAAAAGGTTTCTTAGAGTGCTAAAGATGGTAGATCAGGAATCCTCCCATGGTAGTCAAGACAATCAGAGCAAAAGAAAACTAATGGAGTCTTAGAACAAGTCACATACAAAGGAACAAAATCAAATTGATGTTAGTTTTTAATAGCCTCATCCAAGAAGACAAATGTGTTTCAGAGTAGTGAAGGGCAGTCTAGATTTTTATAGCTGAACACATTTAAATAGGAATGATAAAACGTGTTCTCAGAAGAAAGAGGTCTTAGAAACTGCTAATCTGAGAGCTGTGTTGGAGACTACTAGAGAGTCCAACCCAGAAACTTGTAAGAGATACATGAAATAAAGGTGATTAGATTCCTTGTGTTGCTTATTGCCTTAAAGGCTAAGGTAAAAAAAAAAATCTGTATCTCAGAATTTAAAGTTCAGATGATATCCTGCTAAAGTTCTTATTAGCAGAGACAGAATTTTTAATGAATAATTTTACAAATTAAAAAGAAGCATGAAGGGCTGGGGATTTAGCTCAGTGGTACCGCAGCTGCCTCATAAGCGCAAGGTCCTGAGTTCAATCCCCGGTACCAAAAAAAAAAAAAAAGCATAAAAAAGGGTAGGGCAAATTAGAATGCAAGAAACAGATCCCATATATACCAGTCACATAAACGGACTACCAGTTAATGTTTAAAAACTGACACGTCAGTATTTTACGTCCTCAAGGTCCAGATACGTGTGTTTTACAAAGGGCATACCAGGTTTCTAAGGACATGCAGACATTGGAAGTAAAGGTAAGGGAGAGACAGATCTGAAATACTAGCCAAAAGAAAGTTTATGTGATCATACTGATAGAAAAGAAAATACACTTCAAGATCTTCATTGGAATGGACGGTCACTACATAATGACAGTTTGGCAAGAAAATACAACAATTTAAACCATGTATGCATATGATTAAAAATCCTTAAAATGGGTGAAGCAAAATTGGTAGAACCACACTGGCTCAGTGGACAATCCCAGTACCATGGTTGGAGATTCCATTGCATCTCTTATTGTAGATCAAGCTGACACATTAGCAAAGATATGTAAGCTTCTTGCCAACAAGTTTAACCTGCTGAACAGAGTTTGCAAACATTAGTTACAGAATTGACACCTGCCAGGCCATGTTGGAAGCCTTAACAATTCGCTTTCAGTGCCGAGGATGAGTTCCCCACACAGCAGCTGGATCCGAAGTAAATCACAGAAACAAATAAGAAAAATACCATGCATGTAAGTGTAGTTATATAACTCACAGATTTAAATTTATAAACATTTAAAAATGAGCTGAATCAAAAAACAGTTCTAAGACATGCGCAGTGGCACAAGCCTGTATTCCTAGCTACTTGGGAGGCTGAGCAGAGAGGTTCACTTAGAGCCCATGAGTTGGAGACCAATCTGGGCAACAGTGAGATCCCCACATGAAAAAGACAAAAAAACTTCTGGGTGAGTAACTTGTAGCCTTAAATATTCAAAGAAGGAATAAACTAAGTAGCTTCAGAAATCAGGATATGACCAGAATAAATTTGGAAAAAATAGAAGAGGTGGTGAAAAGAGTAAATGAATATTAGAAAGAAACAGCTCAGATCAAAGTAAAAAAAATTTTTTCCGTGGAAAAGTGGACAGCCTTTAACAAGATTGGATAAAAAAAATACAGTGAAGTATCATGAACACAAAGGAAGATGCACCTGTACACAAGAACAACGGAAGATAAAGGCTTGAATAATCTAACATTCATGAAGTAATGATTTAAAATCTCACAGAAAATATTGGGTTATACATTTTTATGATTATAAGGGTTTTTTGATACTTGAGATTGAACCTGGGGCTTTCACACTAAGCTACATTCCCAGCCATTTATAATTTTTTTTTTTTTTTGGGTACCGGGGATCAAACTCTGGTCCTTGTGCTTGTGCAGCAAGCAGCGAAACCACTGAGCTAAATCCCCGGCCCTATAATTTTTATTTTTTAATTTGGGAGGGTCTCACTAAATTGCTTAGGCTGGGCTTAAATCTGTGACCCTCCTGCCTCACCCTTCCGGAGAGCTATAGATAATGCACCACCAAGCCTGGCTTGGGTTATAATTTAACAAATGAAGGTCTTTCAGTCTTTTAATGCCTAGAAATCCTTGTTTTGTAGAATTTTTTTTAAAGACAATTAGAAAAATAAGGACTACTTAATTCATTGTGAGGTCCTCTTAACACCAACATCCAGACCAGACACAGTGGCAGTTTAGAGACCCTTTTTACTAATTAATACAGATTTTAAGAAACCAAAGTATTAGCAAGTCCAAGCCAACAATGTAAAAACCAGAATAATACACAGCTGGATGCAGTGGTACACCCCTGTAGTCAAGCTGTTTGGGAGGCAGGTGGCAGATGAATGGCAGGCACCCAGCCTGGGGAACCTAGTGAAACCCTTCTCCGGTATAAAAATGAAAAAGGCTGGCTGGGCTGTAGCTCACCGCTCCCTGCATTCAATCGCCAGTAATGCCAGCACAAGAATAGGGATAATGCTTAAAGGTCAAGATGGGCTTATCTCAGATGTACAAAGATTTAATAGGAAAACCATAAATGGGAATTTAAATATCACATAAATAGATAAAAAGACAAAAAGATTTATCTCAAGCCAGAAACAGTAGTGCAAACCTATACTGCAAGCACTCAGAGGCTGGGTGGGAGGGTCACTTGAACTCAGGAACTTGGAACCAGCTTGGTCAGCATAGGGAGACTCTATCTCAAAAAGAAAAAAGTAAGATAATAGGTGCAAGAAATGCATTTTGTGATTTAAAGTTTTAAATTTCACGTTGATTTTTAAACTGATAATAAAAGTTATAGTTATGTGATACTTGGAAGCATGCATACATTGTATTTAAAATAAGATTACTCAAACATTTATAACTTCTTTGTGGCATAACAGTCAAAATCCTAGCCTTTTAAAAAAATTTGCTGTGCTAGGGAGCCAGACGTGCTAGCACATGCCTATAATCCCCAGGACTCAGGAGGCAGAGGCAGGAGGATCTCTGTGAGTTGAGGCCAGCCTGGGCTAAATAGTAAGTTCAGGGCCAACCTGAATCACAATAGTAATGGTTAAGATTCTTAAACTTTTATGCTATTGTGGGGGATTGGTACATACATACTGCATCTTGATCCTTTTTACGGGCCCTCCCGTTACTGTTAATGTTATTATCCGCCATGTTCCTGTGCCATGTTGCCCTAAAGTTGCCAGCTTTAGGTGCCGGGAATATGTTACATATATGTATCACATACACACATGAACAGATATATTTTTGTGCTGTGGATTGAATCCAGGGCCTCATGCATTTTAACGTAACTGACACTGCAAAGGGAACTTCAATAGATTTTTTTTCCTTTGGGGCCAGTGGCTGCTCCAGACGTCCTCAGCCCTAGGGTATAAACTGCAACCGGCACCTCTCAGCTAGAGATGAGAGGACCCATCCAAAGGTGCTGCCCCCGGAGGTGAAGTCTAGTTTCATTCCCTGAGGCGAGAGAGGGAGAGGTCCTGTTGGGAAGGAATGGAGCAAGCCTGGACATGTCCAGGGTTTCCTTGTGTTCTCTCGCTGTTCCACCTGGAAAGACCCCAGCACGCCTATGTGCATGAGATGGCAATTTGAGGCAAATAGGTTTCTCCAGTATAAATTCTTTTTCCTTTGTATCAAGGTAAGTGGCCTTTGGTTTGGCCAGCAACAAGCAAACAAATCTGAGTATGAAATTTAAGTGACCTGTAACACTAACACTGGCATGTATTAACGAACAGGGAAATAAAAATACTCATTTTGAGCTTTTTAAAACGTAATTAAATATAATATATAGTGTATTGGTAAGGATGGTGAAGAAAAAGCAAGGAAAGAGATAGGGAATACTGACGCTTGGAACTTGGGTTTTTAAAAAATGAGTGGTCACAGCTGGACGTGTGCCTGTACTGCCAGCACTCTGGGAATTTGAGGCTGGAAAGTTGCAAGTTTGAGTCCAGCCTGGGCAGTTTAACAACTCTGAAACCCAGTCTCACTATGAAAAAGGTTACTGAACCCTAGGTATCGCCAGAGTGCTGTCTCTGACTGTGGCCAGCAGCCCTAGGTAGCTGTGGGCTGGTGGCTACTCAGCAGAACAGTGGTGGTGGGTTTGGTGTCAGCCTCTTCAGCCCCACCCTCCAAACTGAGGAGTGGAGCCTGGGACCTGAAGGTTCAGTCATCCAGTGCCAGCCAGGCCTGCCCAATGAATCCTCCAAAAAAAGTCCAAAGAGAGTGTTCCTGGGGCTGTGTCCCCAGAGCATGGTCTCCCCACAGGGCATGGAAGCCTCACACCCCTTATCATGTGCATCTCCATCTGGTGTGCATTGTTATCCTCTCATACAGTACTCTTTTTTTTTTTTTTTGGTACCGGGGATCAAACTTGGGTCCTTGCGCTTGCAAGGCAGGCGGCGGAACCACTGAGCTAAATCCCTGGCCCTCATACAGTACTCTTATAATAAACCAGAAATGTGTTTCCCCAGGTTCTGTGAGTCTTTAGCAGATTCATCCCACCTGAGGAGGTAAGGGGAATTTATAGCCAGTTGGTCAGAAGCACAGCCTGGGGCTTCCTATTGGTGTTGGAAGTGGAGGGCAGTCTTGAGGGACACCCCAGAACCTGTGAGATCAGATGCTATCTCCAGATAGAATTAAAGGATACCCTGGCACAATGCCAGCACTGGAGAGGCTGAAGCAGGAGGATCACTGAGTTCAAGGCCAGGCTGAACTGCATAGTGAGACTTTGTCTCAAAAAAACCAAAAACAAAATTAAAGGATACCCAACCCAGGTGTCTGCAGAATTGGTTGTCATAGGGCCAGGAATTTAGCTCAGTGGTGCCATCGCCTGCCTTGCAATCACAAGGTCCTGAGTTTGATCCCCGGAACCAAAAAAAAATAATAATAATAATTGGTTATACTCTAGGTGGCCACGGATCATAGGTAGAAGTCTTCTTTGTTGATTGTGGAGTGAGAATACAGGAGAAACTGAGTTTACTGTTACGTTCTCTGAGCTGTCCTGCTGTGTTGTGACTTACCTGTAATCTCAGCTATGCAGGAGACTGAGGCAGGAAGATCTCAAATTTGAGGATAGATGGGACAACTAAGCCAGACCCCTGCCTCCCAAAAAAAGAAACATTGCCAGTGGCAGAGTGATTGGCTAGCATGGGCCACGACCTGGGTTCAATTCCCAGTGTTACAAAATGAGAGAGAGAGGAAAAAAGGTATATTGGATTAGTATAGTAATGAAAGTAGTGGAAAGGGGTTAGGTTTTGGATGTCTTCTGGAAGATAAAATTTCAGCATTTATTTATGGCCTGGGTGTGGAATGTAAGAGGTGTGAGTGATGGTGTAAGAGTTATGGCCTTGAGCAACTGGAAGGATAGAATTGGTGTTTACTGAGACAGAGAGGCAGGTTTAAGATCAAGATTGGCTTTATTTTTGTAAGGTTTGAAATACCTTTTAAACCCAGCTTTAGTTGGGTGTGATGGTGCAGTTCTGCAACCCGAGGACTTGGGAGGTTGAGACAGGAGGATCTGTGAGTTTGAGGTCAGCCTGGGCTTCACAGTGAGTTCAAGGCCAGCCTGAGCTGCATATGAGACCCTGTCTCAAAAGAAAAAAAAAAAGCCAGCTTTAAAGTTGTTAAGTTGTGCTTATATCTTTTGACTTCCTGTTTTGTAGCAAGGGGAAGGATGGGTTAGGGAGGAAGTTATATACTTTGTTGTAGGAAATAACTTCAGAAGAGTAAGGGATCTTGTTACCTTAAGCCAGAGTGTGGGTTTTTCTAGGCTTCTGTCATCCTTTCCCTGACTTAAGTCACATTTTCACGACTGGTAGTTGAATGCCACCTATTTCTTAGAAAAAAGGCTGAGTGAGAGCAAACTCAAGTTTTCTTGAAATTTTATTTTCCTTCCATTTATATGTGTTTTAGGAGAAGAAGTAGAAAATGAAAACATTGAAGCTTTATTTCAATTTGTGCGGCATCTTTTCCCTGATGATACATGTCTGTCTTGGTTTAATCCCATTCTGTAGGCTTCTGGCTTTAGCTTTGCTCCACTGGAAACCCACATTAACTGTGTTGGAAATGCCGACCCTCACGTTTCTGTGCGCCTTGTCTAGACCAGTGCTAGCACATTGCCCGAGGAGGTTTTCCTGAAGTGCTCATGGACTCTTCACTTGGCTTGAGAATTCTCCAGCTCTGCGCCCTCTTCCAGAGGGTGTTCTTGGGCACCCCCCAGCGGAGGAGATAGCGGATACCGCCTGATTGGTAGCCAGTGGGAAGTAGGAAGGGTGTGGGCGTGACTTTGAGCTGGAAGGTTTACTCATTAACGTCAGTGTGAGGTTGCAGCATGCCCAAACCTGTTGCCAGTTTCAGGCTTCACTTGAGGGAGGAGTAGATGGTTCTTACTTAAGCTGTCCAGGTTTTTGTGAGGTTTTCTAAAAGAGAAAGTGACCATAAGGTATGGAGAGCTTCACCATGGGTGTAGAAAGCTCCGATACATGTTTTACATGTTTTTGCTTTTTTTTTCCTTGTTAAATGCTTTGCAAATGCTAAAGGCAGTTTAGAAGAGATTTTATATATATATATATGTATTTTTTTTTCTTTTAGTTTTATCAACAGACTGAAGTATCTTCACTGCCAACATGACATCATATTCCACCTCTGCCCAGTGTTCAACGTCAGAGAGCGCTTTCAGGATCTCTCCAGAGCGAATCAGTCAGGTAGATCATTATTGGGCATTCCTGTTTTTCTTCAAATTTTTAAGAAAACTGGCAGCCATGGATAGTAGAGAATTTGGGGCCAGGTTATGTGAATTTGTTTTCTTTTTCATTTGCTGTACTTTCTTCTCTTTAAAAATCAGTTTGTTGGCCCGGGGATTTAGCTCAGTGGTTCCAGCACCTGCCTCGCAAGCGCCAGGTCCCGAGTTCGATCTCCGGCACACACACACACAAAAAGTGAACATTAAAAATCAGTTTGTTGGGCCGGGGATTTAGCTCAGTGGTTCTGCCACCTGCCTCGAAAGCGCAAGGTCCCAAGTTCGATCCCCGGTACCAAAAAATAAAAATAAAAATCAGTTTGTTAAAATTGTAAGTTTATAATTTAAATTTAAATTCGCATTCACTTTAAATGCCTGTAATCCCGGCACTCTGAGAGGGTGAGACAAGAAGGAGTTTGAGCTCCACCTGGGTGATTTAGCAAGACCCTACCTCAAAATTTTATTTTATTTTATTTTTCATTTTTTGGGTTTTTGAGACAGGGTCTTGGTATGTAGTTCAAGCTGACCTTGAACTCACTGTGTAACCAGGCGGGCCTCTCGGCCTCTCAGTGATCTTCCTGCCTCAGCCTCCCAAGTGCTGGGATTACAGGCGTGTGCCACCATGCCCCGCCTTTAGATCCACTTTGATAACACCTGAAGACTTTACATCTATCTCAGTTTTATCCTCAGTAGAAAGTGAAAGATTTCTTTCAGTTGGTTTTCCTGTTGCACTTACTATTAACTTCCTTCTTTGGTCAGTAATCAATCCAGTTGCAGGACTGGAACTTGGTCTTTAAACAAGGACTGTCTGAGTGCCAAGGATTTAGCTCAGTGGTTCCACCACCTGCCTCACAAGTGCAAGGACCCGAGTTTGATCCCCAGTACCAAAAAAACCCCCCACAAAACCCAGGAATGTCTGTATTCTGAAGAACATGAGAAAATTTAAAAATGCAAGATACAAAAGTATATGATGGGTGCCAATAAGCTATCAAGAATATAATAAAATATGATAAATCGAATTAGTATGTGGTTATAGGATGGTAGTGCAGTAAATGGATGGCTTTTTTTCTCCTTGTTTTGGTTTTTCTTTACTTGTGTTACTTTTATAATACAGTTGTCTGAAAATAGAACGAAAGCACCTAGGCTTACGTGGCTAAAAATTCCATAGACTCCACAATCAGAGTCCAATATGGCCAAGATGTATATACCACATTTTGTTTATACATCCACTCACTGATAGACATTTTGATTGCTTCTATCTTTTGGGCTGTTTGGGAATAATGCTGCTGTGAACATTGGTGTACAGATACTTAGTTTAGACCTGGCTTTCAGTTTTTTTCATATACAGCTAGAAATATTATTTGGTAATTGTGTTTAACTTCATGAGAATTGACAAACTATTTCCTGCAGTAGCTGTTCCATTTTACATTTCCATCAGCAGTGCACAAAGGTTCCAATTTTTCTATATCCTCACCTAACACTTTTTTTTCTTTTTCTCTTCTTTTCCTTCCTTTCATTATCTTTCTGTCCTTCTGTCTTTCCAGTCTTTTGATTGAGTCCGGGGCCTTCACACTGAGCTACATATTCAGTCCTTTTTTATTTTTTAATTGAGACAGGACCTTGCTAAGTCACTAAGTTGCCTAGACTGGGCTCAAACTTGTGATCCTTCTACCTTAGCCTCTCACAATGCTGGGATTACAGGCATGTGCCACCATGCCCAAGTAACACTTATTTTCTTTACTCTCAGTACTGAGGATTGAACTCAGGACCTTCTGCTTGTGAGGCAGGCACGGTTCCACTGAGCTACATCCTTGGCTGCAACACTTAATTTTCTTTTTTCTTTTTTTTTTTTTTTTTTAACACTTAATTTTCTTAAAAAAAAAAAATTATAGCCATCCTGGTAGGGGTGAATGTACTGTTTATACATTGGAAGATTGTGCTACATCAGGTAATAAGTGTTTCCTAGGATTTTGTTTTAAAGGATTTAAGGAAATTTTCTTGTAGATTTCAGAAACCAATCTAATTGGAAAGTAAATAGCAGATTTATTTTCCATGTTTGTGTCAGGTACGACCAAAACTGCCGCTTTTGAAGATTTTGCAGGCAGCAGGTGCACAAGGTGAAATGTTCACTGTTAAAGAGGTAAGACATCAAAGAAATTCTCAGTTTTAAGTTGAGAAGTAGAAGACAGGAAATACATAGTTCTGAAATCAGTTCTACTGGTAGGGTTTTATGGGGGCAGCTTTTGCTTCGTTTTAGAGACTGTCATGCTAAATTGAACTTCATATTTCCTTTAGAGTTCTTTTTGAAGTGTCTTATAAATGTAAGATTAACAAGGAGTTCATTGATCTTAGAGTTAAAAGGCAAAACATGTGCAATTTAAAAATGACACTGATTTATAAGATATGCAGCCAGGCAGGAATTTGATGCAATGGTGTTTCATTATAAATATGTCTCTTCTGAGGACTGTAAGTTATTTTAAATTCTTATGCATTTAAATAACTTACTTAGCTTATGAAGTTTTTTTAAATTTAGCTTTTAGTGGTTTTTTTTTAAACAAAAACAAATCTAGGGCTGGGGATTTAGCTCAGTGGTTTTGCCTCCTGCCTGCTACGCAAGCGCAAGGACCCAATCCCCCATACCAAAAACAAAAAACAAAAAAAAACCCCCATCTAATTCCTTATGTGGAAAAAACTCAATATTAAAATGTTAATTTCTTGGAACTGTTTGCATTTAGTAGGGTAGATAGCTAGTCCTTCATGAACAGAGGAAACAAAATTTTGCATTTTTTTCCTTTTAAACGAAATGCTACATACCTATCAGTATATTCCATACCTATCACTCCCAAACCATTGTACCTCTCAAGGAAGTAAATCTGGACGCCTTTCACATTTTTTAAAAGAATACCCATGTTTCCATCATTTATTTTATATATTTTGAGGTGCTGGGGATGGAACACAGGGATTTGTGCACATTAGGCAAGTGCTGTACCACTGAGCTACATCCTCATCCCCCCCCCCCCCTTTATAGTAAGTAGCTACATTAATTGAAGATCATGGGATGGTAGCAAGAAGAGGAAGAAGGGTGAAGGGAAAAAGGATGAAAGGAGGTAAAAAAGGGCCAGCCCCCTTTATTTTAAATTGGGTGTACCATTTTTGGACTGTATTCCTGAAATTCTAGTACTATACATAAGATTTATAAGAACTGTTACTGAAGTATAGATTATTAATACTATTAAGTATTAGGATGAATTGTGCCATTTCCTTCATTTGCATAGCAGAGTTTGCCTATGCTTACAAGATGAATTGTCTTTTTTTAGACCCCTAAAGGGGAATTTGATTTTTTAAAAAAAAATACAGTTCTTATTATGTACATTGAAGTATTGTGATACAGTGAGAATAGTATGATTATGTACTAATTTAGAATAGTGTTTTAGAAGATTCTATTTTAAATACTTGGAGTTGACTTATTTTTTTTTGGAAGTTGGATGGCCATAAAGAATTTCCTCCTTTTTCTTCAGGTAGTGTACCTTTTTTCCAGCTTATTTTCCCTAGCTGATTAGATCTGAGAGTTCAGCTTAAGTCATTAATACTGGGACACGTTTAGGGGGTATGACTAGAAATGTCACCGTTCTAGTTTAATGGGAATCCTGTTAGAAAAATTCTGTACAAGATATTTAGTAATTTCTAAGAAGTTGGGGCCAAATGATAAAGATAGCTGTTTTGGTCTGCTTGTGTGATCTGTGATAAGAACTTAATCAGTAAGTAAGGAAATGGTTTTAGTCTCCTAGCTTTAGAAAAACATTTCTTTTCTGTTGATTTAATTAATTTTATTTATCATAAAATTTACCCAAGTCTGTTGGCGAAAGGCACTAACCTAGGTTACATAATAAAGGCTATATGAGGTGCTTCATCTACATTTTAAAGTTTGAATTGTGAACTTACCTGTGTTCCCTTACATTTTTTGAATTCTACAGTAAAGGCCAAATAGTCTAAGTATTTACTTATTGAATACCTACATTTTCTTTTGTGCACATACAGTGCTGATGGCTTATTAACCATTGTACATTTGCCAAAAAGAAATAAGTGGATATACATCAAAAGCCTGGTTTTGTGCCCCTGGACATGGAAAGTACTTTTTTGGCCCAGGCACATTTAAAGTTTATTACTTCTGGTAATAGAACAGACTCCTTCATTTGAACTGGTAAGAAAAAATTTAAGGGTATACTGCATAAATTTATCACTTTTTTTCATTGTCACATTGTTCATTTCTGGGCTAAAAGTTGGGTCTGTGGATGGCCAAAAAGATGAGTGGGTACACCTAGTGATTTTGTTGTGTGACCCTTCGTACACATCCTTCACTTTCTCTAGCAAGCTGCTTTACTACTTCCTCATAATGAACGTGTGGAGTGGTAGCTGTTGGACAGATGGTTTCATGGTGTTTCATTCCACATAGGTAATGCACTATCTCGGCCAGTATATAATGGTGAAGCAGCTTTATGATCCGCGGGAGCAGCACATGGTATATTGTGGTGGAGATGTTTTGGGAGAACTGTTAGGACGTCAGAGCTTCTCCGTGAAAGATCCAAGGTAAAAAGAGGGACAGATTGTGTATTTCTTTGAGTGCTTTTACCTGCCCACTTAATCTCTCTATGTTATTAATGATTATTCACTGTTCCTTTAGTCAGCAAATAATGACCACATCTATTAGGGTAGTCAGTGAGGCACTGGGAATACAGTAGTGAGCAAACAGTCTGGTTTTACGGAGTGTACACAGTTGTGAGACAGTAGATGGTCTTCCTCATCTCAGTCAGATAATCTTGCTACTACATGTTATGGGGACACTGTGATCAGTGCTCTACAACAGGTACATGAAGTAAGTAGTGTGTGGGAACTTTAGAGTGTGAGGCGACCCTTGAGGAAGTGAAATTTGATCTGAGAGCTGAAGGACCGAGTTGATTGAGGGGCCTAGTTGAAGGAGTGCTTCATATTAAACATCATGCAAAAGTCTGAGTAGGAGGGAGCTTAGTGTTGCTAGGTTAGGATTTTGTAAAGTAGTTGTTAGAGAGCAAGAAAAGTGAACAGATTAGAGAAATGTAGAATTGAAGAGCAGTTTGAGGTTGATGCTGAGCCAAATAATAACAGAAAGTGGGCGTGGTGGTGCCTGTCATCTCAGCACTCAGAAGGCTGAGGCAGGAGGATTACTGAGAGTTTGAGGCCATCCTGGGCTACTTAGTGAGTTCAAGGCCAGCCTGAACTATGTGTTGAGTTCCTGTTTCCAAAAACACCAAAAAAAAAAAAAAAATCATAGTCGAGCTATTCTGACCTAAGTGTGACTTTCTCCAGTTGCAGGGGGTATGTGGTCATTAGTTTATCTAGACAGAGTAGTTAGTAATTAGTAATTGAGAAGCCAGAGTTCTCTTTCTAGCTTAGTAACAACTGCTTTCTTCTCAGCTCATTTGTTTTACATTAAGACTCCCTTCCACTTGGACTCTTCAGTTAAAAGGTTAAATGCTAAAAGCTGAAGGGGTAATTTCCAAAGGCAATCTCCCCACTTGGGTTACTGTTATTAATGAAGTAAAATGTATATATTGATAAGCTCTTTAATGGGACAAAGTATCCTCAAGAGTCTGGACATTCACATCTTAATGTTTAAATAATTAAGAAAAATGTTTTTGAACCAGGAGACTGATGCAGGAGGATTGCTCCACGTTTAGAGCCAGCTGGGCTACATAGTGAGTTCAAAGTCAGCCTGAGCTACAGTGAGACCCTGTCTCGAATCACACCTGCCTCCCACCCGGATTTTGGAGTTGAATGTGGTGGCGCATATCTGTAATCCCAACTACTCTAGTGGCTGAGACAGAGGATTGCAAGTTTGAGGCCAGTTTGGCGAATTTAACAAGACCCTGTGTCAAAATATTTCAAAGCGCTTGGGATGTAGCTCAGTGGTAAAGCACCCGTGCGTTGTATCTTCAGTACTGAGAAAAAATCTGGGAAGAAGATTCTGTCTCTGTACCTGATCAAGTTGAGAGAGTGCATACCAGAAACACATTTAGTATTTAGTAGGAAATAATATCTTCAGAATGGGATTCGGAGTTAATTTTTTATTGTTTCTTTGACAGCCCTCTCTATGATATGCTAAGAAAGAATCTTGTCACTTTAGCCACTGCTACTACAGGTATGTCACATATTTCTTACATCTGTATCACAGCTTTGAGCTTTAGAGGGCAAGTGATGGGCAAGCAAGGAGGATCGAGATGGAAGTGGTGTCTTTGGTGTGGCTGGGCATTCAGACTACCTGTCCTATAGGATGTTACACGTTATTTGACTTTGCACAGTGAAAAATTTCAAACCTTCTGAGCATAGAAAGATGCTTACCTTCTGGAGCTAGCAGTTGTTAACGCTGGCTAGTTGTATTCTCTTCATCTAGATGTAACTTTGAAGTTTCTAACAGATGAGGACTTTCTTCCTTCACACATAACTATAGCATCATAAATATATCCTACAAAGTTAATAACAAAATTAATAATAGTTCCATAATCCTCTTTTTTTTTTTTTTTTTGGTACCGGGGATCAAACTCAGGACCTTGCGCTTGCCAGGCAGGTGTGGTGCCACTAAGCTACATCCCAGGGCCTCCGTAATCCTCTTTGATAAGTCAGTGTATGGTTTGCTTTGTTTTCCCTAGTTATCTAAAAAGTGTTTTTTTTTTTTTTTTTTTTGGTACTGGGGATTGAACTCAGGACCTTGTGCTTGGGAGGCAGGCGGTGGTACCGCTGAGCTAAATCCCCGGCCCTCTAAAAAGTTTTTTTAAAAAAACTTTTATTTTTGACTTGTTCAAATCAAGATGCAAAGTCCACACATGTTGCATTTGGCTGATAGATCTGATAAGTGTCTTTAATCTGTAAAATTTAATCCTCTTTTTATGTGTGAATGTGTGTGTGTGTGTGTTTGGTTTGGTATAATTAACGCCTTTATTCAATAACAAAACTTTGGTCTTTTAAAAAATAAAATCACATAATTGCTCAGTCATGTAGTATAGTATACAGTATGTCACGATCAAATCAGAGTACTTTGCATAACCATCACCCTGAATGTTTATCAATTCTTTGTGTTGAAAATATTCAAAGTCCTCTCTGAGGTAATTTGGGATATGCAATAAATTTCTAACTATGGTCACTCTGCTATGGTATAGAGCACTCCTTTTGTTTTCATGTCATTTATTTATGGAAGAAATAGATCATTTGTCCTGGAGAGTTTCTCACATTCTTGAGTTGGCAGATTGTATCCTTATAATTATCTAACTCTTCAGCCTCCCTACTTTTGGTAAACTGGTAATGCTTGAGTAGTTTCAAGTTTAAATGCCTTTGTAAATTTGTACTTTATTTCACCACAACGGAGTCATTTTCAGTCTGCCTCTCCCCCCGTCAGTTGTGTTAAGATACGGTGGGCTCAGGTGCTGTAAGTCTGATGCACCTATTATAATGGTTCCCTAGAACCTTTCACCTAATCTGATGCTAATTTGTTTAGTCCTTTTCTTGATTCTAAGCCTTTAAATACTGCCCTTTGAATTTATTCAAATTCAAATTTGAATTTGCTGTGCGCAGGAAACTGGTTGCCTGGAGTCTGTGGCTCCAAGGTAGGGGTGTGGTAGAGATGAGTGAATAAACTAGTTGCAGCTGAAATGTAACTCTTAACTCTCTCTCATTTCCAAATGACACCCCTCCCTCTCACATGAAGACCTTTCCTTAGCTTCAGATTAGATTGTAGGTCACATTGTCCTTTGGAGAAGGGACACGTATCACTTTAAATTGGCTGTGTTTACTGAAATAGATGGACAAGAATGCATTCCTCGTAAAGATTTATGTAGGTAGGGAAGATTTTGTTCTCATACTGAAACATGATTTTGAGCTTAAATTGCCTATTTTGAGGGGCAGTGCTGGGGATGGAACCTTCTACTGAGATACGTCCCCAAGCCCCCAAACTCGCAATGATTTTTGAAGCCACTCATTTCATTGAGTCATTTGCCTGTGTTACCCACCCTGTGCAGCTGTGAATTTCTGTTTGAGAGGGAAAGCCTTGCAGCTGCTACAGTAGCTTTATTGAAATTCAGTAATTTGTGAAATAATATGGCTTTCCTGGGATAGTTACTGATGGCTTGAAATATATGGAGGATTTTATAATGGCTGATCACTTTCAGTAAAATTTTGTTCTGATTGGCCTGTTCTCTGAACATCTGGAGTGGATGTAATCCTCAACTTTTCCCTCTCATTTTCTTCCTTGTAGTTTCTTTGCAGAATTTAATGTGTCATATGTTATAAAGAGCATTTCTGTAATAAACAGTTTATCCTTACAAAAACCCTGTGAGAAGGGTTGGGAGATGAAGAAACTTTTTTTAATAGAGTAGCTTATTAAATAGCCTGATAGCAGATGCCACTGGTAAGTGGGAGGGCAGAGGTCTCTCACTGCCCAGGCCTCGCTCTGCCTGTTCTGCTGCACACTAGGTCTCTTTCACCTGTGGCTGGAACAGAATTTGCCTCTCCTCATTTTTTGAACATTTTTTTCTCTGAACATTAAATCTTTAAAATATCTGTTTTACTTATTTAATTTACCATTTTGAAAAAAATGTGAATTTAAAAGTTGCAAAAATAGTTTCCTGATGCTCCCCCCCCCCCCCCCCGCAAAATTACAGTTACTAAAAGCGGGACGCTGCTGAAGTAATTTTGGTTGACTATCTGCTCTTACTTGTCCTTGGATTGGTGCTTAAAGCTGGGCGTCTCTATTGAGTTTCACAAATTGGCTCACAGGTACTTTGCTTTATTTGAAAGGACAAATGAGAAAAATGCTTTTCATATGCCCTACCTACACCTTAGTTGAAGACAGTGCCATTGTTCAAATGAAGGTGGTTCTTTCTAAAACGTTTCTCCAAATTTTTCCATGTATACTAATAAAATGAAATAGATACAATAAGCTTTGTTTGTTTGTTTTTTGGTACCGGGGATTGAACTCGATTGAACTCGGGACCTTGTGCTTGCAAGGACGCTTTGTATTTATATTAAAATTTCTTTTTACAGCTGAGCATAGTGGTTTACGCCTGTAATCCTAGTACTTTGGGAGGCTGAGGCAGGAGGAGCTCAAGTTCAAGCCTAGCATGGGCAAACTAGTGACTTAGTGAGACACTGTCTCAAAACAGAAGGGCTGCTAAGGCCCTGGGTTCATTCCCCAAATACTGAAAAAAAAGTTTTCTTTTTATTTGGTAGCTTTCCCAGGTAATTTCTTTTTGCTTCTAATTTTTTTAGCCTAAGTAAGGTAATAAGGCTTTAGTAATATAAGTGGCAGGAGTAGAATTGCTTTTTTAAAGAACTCCTTCACCTGAATTGCATGTTAATTAGTTTGCTTTTAAGACCACTGTGATCAGAAAATACTGTCTGAACTTTTCAGTATCTCAACTTAGTTATAAAAATACTTCTAGAAACTTCTTTACTATTAAAATTTTGCATGTTTGCTTTGTGTAGAACAGCTGAATTGTCAGACTGATTGCTGAGTCTGGTTATTCTCTGGCAATCTTTAATAGATGAAGTTAATGTTTTTTATAAATGTTTTCTCTCGGGACCTGGTAGTGGCTGAGGAACCCAGTCCACAACAGATTTATTTTGGGTGCATTTCACTTACATTGTAGCTTAATATAATGAATGGTTCAGGTCATTAAATCTCTGTAGCTTGTTCTTATCTGAAGCGAAGTGTTTATCTTCTGTCTGCTTGAAGTTTCTAAGTCCTTGAAATGCCCTTCTCTCAGTCTAATGCAGTATCTTAAGAATTTCTCTCAGATTATTTTTTTCTTTGCTTTTTATTGGTCTTGAAAAAAACCTCATCTCCTTTGTCTTTCTGCTTAGGAAATGTTTATAGTCAGACTTTCGCTTAAAAAAATTCAGTCTAGGGCCGGGGAGTTAGCTTAGTGGTTTCGCCGCCTGCTGCACAAGTGCAAGGACCCGAGTTCAATCCCTGGTACAAAAAAAAAAAAAAATTCAGTCTATTACGGTGATGGCAATTTTAGATCATGAAATCATGATTGACACTTAAAATGTAGGTTTGCTTCAGAATGTTACTGTTTTATGAAGCAAGTGAGGGAAAAATCAGATTTTCACATTTTATAATCCAACACTTTTTTTTTTTTTTTTTTTTTTTGTGGTTCAGACTGGCCTTGAACTCACAGTGATCCTCCTGCCTCAGCCTCCTGTGTGCTGGAATTATAGTCATGCGCTGCCATGCCCTGCTTTATAATTTAACACTTAAGGGCCAGGGATTTAACTCAGTGGCACCTCGCTTCCCTCGAAAGTGCAAGGTCCTGAGTTCGATCCCTGGTAACCCCCCAAAAACCATACAATTTAACACTTAAAAATATAAATTAAATTTTTAAAATCAGGTTTTCTGGGCCAGGGATTTAGCTCAGTGGTGCCGCGCCTGCTTTGCAATCTCAAGGTCCTGAGCTCAATCCCTGGTACTGGAAAAAGAAAAAAAAAAAGAAATCAGGCTTTTTGTTGTTTATTAGTTAAGCAAGTTTGATAATATAGAAGGTGGTAAAAATACTTTCCATTATTTCCTGCATGGGACCACTTTTCCTGTGAAAATGTGAAAGGTTGCACGGAGAAGAACATTTTTAATCATTTTCACTTTCCCCAAGATTATATCTTGGCATTGTTTTGAACAGCGCCTGTCTTGGTCTTACAGTTTTGTTTTCCCCTTCTTGCAAATGAGAGCCTTGTCCAGCCAATGCGAAGTCCAGCCGTAGGGACGGAGCCTGGCTGCAGGGTTGTTTGCTGAGGTCCTTTTTTCTGTGGAAAGAACGGTTATTACCAGGGAAGGTTTCCCTTCTGTTTTACTTGCTATCCAGATGCTGCTCAGACTCTCGCTCTCGCACAGGATCACAGTATGGATATTCCAAGTCAAGACCGACCGAAGGTAAAATCACCACACGGTGACTTCATTTGTTGTACAGAGTGGCCCCTTCTCTGTACCTGTGGATCTTGAACTCCCAAGGCTTCCCCCGGTGTGGTAAGAATTTTGTAAGAAAAGTTCTTGGGAGTTCACAGACCAGGGACAGAGTGAACCTTCTCTGTTCTGCCCATAACAGAGCTCCAGTCTCTGAATCTTTCTTTGGGATGTAGCACTTCTGATCTTTAGTTCTACCAGTTGCATTTTCTTTGGGTTTGTGTGTGGCTCTGCATGTGTGTACACGTGTGTGTGAAAGAGAAAGAGCAGTCTTATGTCCAGCTAGGTGTCAGCAAACTGCTTTACGTATTAGATTTTTGTAGGCTTGTTGCAGTTAAGCTTGGGTCACGCCATTTCCTAAAGTTTCCTGAAACCTGGGGAAACTTTATGATCATCTTGGTAGATGTTGAAGGTTTCACATGTTCTCTGCATTGTGCCTAATTTTGTAGTAGGCTGTAGGCTTTATACAGATAGCCTGTTTTTAGGAGTTGATTTTGGCCTTTGTGCAGAGGTTTTTTTCTCCCCCTTAGGTTTGGGTTTCTTCCAGCTCTGCTCATAGTGGGTTGAGGAGAGGTGTTTTGTTGCTTTATTTGATGACTGTTGTGAACTCCAGAGTTCTCTTTCTTGTGCTAAACCCATTGTGTTGCACACTGACTGGTGAGCCAGAGTGGAACTGCTACATCCCCTGGTCTCAGTCATTTCTGTTGCACTGATGGACACCTTTCCCTTCTTTCAGCAAAGTGCACAGGAGGGTTCCAATGCCAGGAAAAGAACCGAAGAAGGTGATGCTCACACACTGCCTACCTCACAACATAAACACAAAAATTCTAGAGGAGGTAAGTTTTGGATTAAGGGTATGTAGACTCTTCTTTCTCTTCTCTTCTCTTTTCTCCTCCCTCCCTAGAAAACTAAAAAAAATAGTGCTGTCTCTGCATCTGCACACCTCTTGCATATGTCACATTTCTTGTTCTTTTCTGAAATTCTTTTTTCTGCTTAGTCAGCATTGTTAATTTGAAGACGGTAGTGTCCGCCTAGTCCATGACTGCTAGGATAGTGCGTGACCCTCCTATTAGCTACTATGCTTAGTTTAAAAGGGCTGCATACTTAGAGCTTATCACTGGTGAGTTTTCTGTATGCATGGATTCAGCTGCCTTGGTTATTTTAATCTTAGTACCCTATATATATTTGACATAGTTAGAATTTTTATCTTGGTTTGTATTTACCTTTTGAAGTAAAGGCTAATTTTTACAGATTTTGGAGTTTGCAAAAAATGACAAAATACACTTAGTATCACAGAGCCAAGAAGAAGGTATAGGAAGCCTACTACTTCTTTTGCCCTCAGCTGGTAGTCACCAGAGCTTTATCATCTTGTTAGGTATAGTATATTGAAGCTAAATGAGTTAACTGATACTTTGGAGGTTTTCCCAAAATCCTACTTTATCTTCTAAAAGTATGCTTTTTTTTTTATGTATAAGATCATAAATTTCCCAAAAGTATTTTATGGTGTGATAGTTTCTAGTCTGGGTACCTGTCTGCTGCTTAGATCAAAGGCAGGTTAGGGGCAACCCACTTTCCAGTCCCCCTTCTGTCTCTCTTAGGCAGAAGCTTTCTTTCTCCCAATAAATTTTTCCTACTCTTTAAAGAAAAAAAAAAAAAAGGCAGGTTAGGCCTCTAACTATATCCCAGAAAGTTATGCTGCTGAAGATGTTTTAAATGTTTAAATTACATTGAAACAGTTTGTCATGCTGGATTGTTTTCTTCAAAGTGCATTTGAACAAAAGCTAAATTTTGGGCTACCTATTCATTTTGAAACTATTACAGTTTGTATGTATGAAATTAAATATGTAATTTTTTAAATTTGAATGCAGGTCTTGCTTATTTTCTGCCTAAAAGGCTGCTTAAAATATAAGAACCAGCAATAAATATAAGAGTAGTCAGTTCAAGCAACCATGTATGTTTGATGGTAATATGAGAATAAATTGTTTAGAATTTTCAGGAAGGTGCATAGATAGACCAGAATTTTTATTTGTGGAAAAATGACCTATTCATTTTCCATTCACAATAAATATAGGGCTTGCATACATCAGTGTAACTTGAATATTATGCCATCTCCAGAATTGACTTTTGGTCATTTTATTGATAAGTAAAAAGATAGTTGAAGTTTCCCTTGGCACAGACAGATACATTTATAATAAGCAGGACCAACATAATTTGTCGGTAGATAAGGTAGCCTTAAGTTGTGGCAAGGACCCATTTATTGCAGAAATCCTTTCAGTCATATGTACCTCAGCACATTTAAATGCTGGTGATTGCCATTGGCAGGCCTGGGGCATTGAGAAGAGGTAAAAGAGAGTGAGAAAGTAGGAAAAGCATAAAGTACAACAAAAAAGACTGGAGGATGAGAAGAAAAAGATTTAGTATGGTAGCAGCAGACTTGTGTTAGTAATTTACTTGGAATATGGGTCACATGTATAGTACAAAAATCTTTTACTTGAAACACATTGGCAGGAGGCTTAATATTTGTGATAGTTCTAGAAACAAAAGATCCCATTGATCTAGAAAGGAGATATGCATATATGAGTGTGTGTGCATGCGCATGCACACGTGGGTGTATTTGGACAACCTACCACATGATTGATAATGATTGTTGCCTACCAAAACATAAATTACTGAGAAATGTCCCGAATAATGTACCAAGAAGAATGCCTTGACAACTGGTTGCCCATTATTGTCTCTACCACCCTGCTTTAATCTCAAGGATGCAGGCTACTGTGCTGTTACTATTTGTACTCCAGTGGATTAAGCCATTGAGTCATACAGTTGTAGGAATGTTTAAAATACCAGTTATTGACCACGTAGAAGTCCTTTTGGAATAATGACAACATTGCTCAGATGGTTTTAGAGTTTAGTGTCTTTGATGAATGAATTACCTACTTCTAGTGTCATTATTTGCTAAGGCAGCCTAAAGAGGAGGAGGCTTGGGCTCTGCCACTAAGACAGATACTTGACTTCTGCTTCATTTTTACTGAGAGTAGGAATTCCTTTTTACCTATCTTATGAAGAGTTTGTAAGTATTAGTTATTTTTGGAGGAGAGCCTTGGTTTTCAAGTGTTATATATGTAGTTATTCTTTTCATTTAACTTCTATAGATGAAGACTTGATAGAAAATTTAACCCAAGATGAGACTTCTAGGCTGGACCTTGGGTTTGAGGAGTGGGATGTAGCTGGCCTGCCTTGGTGGTTTCTAGGAAACTTGAGAAGCAACTACACACCTAGAAGCAATGGCTCAACTGATTTACAGACACATCAGGTAAATTGCACGTTTGAAGGGAAGTGTTTTTGGTTACTCTTGACACATGTTGCATTCTCTGAGTTCTTCCTTATTGCTTTGTCTTTAAATGCTAACTGTACATGTTGGAGGCCCAAATCTATATCTCTGTTCTCTGACCTCTTTTCCCCATATGCCAAAAGTTTCGTATCAGGGTTGCTACTTAGCACCTCCACTTTTAGAGGATTTGATATTTAACATGAACTCTTTTGACTTTTTAAAAACAATTTTGCCAAACACTACTTTCTTAGTCTTTCCTTTTTTGTAAATCTACAGGCTGCCTGGGCCGGGGATTTAGCTCAGTGGTTTCGCCGCCTGCTGTGCAAGCACAAGGACCCAAGTTCGATCCCCGGTACAAAAAAAAAAAAAAAATCTGTGGGGTGCCTAATTATTCCAGCCAAACACAAGGAGATACTGATTTCATAGGCCACTTTTGGATTACCAGCTTTTTATTCAGAATCTGATTATTTTTGCTATTTCTGTCATAACCTAATTCAAGCCATCATTCTTTTTTCATACAGGTATTACAGCAGCCTTACCCAACAATTTTGTTTTTCTTCTTGTTTATCTTGTTGAATCTTTTTGTTTTGTTTTGTTTGGTACCAGGAATAGAACTCGAGTCCTTGTACTTACAAGGCAGGCAGCGGAACCACTGAGCTCAATCCCCGGCCCCTTGGGTGGTCTTTTTGAGATTCGGTATTACTATGTGATTCATGCTGGCCTTGAACTTACTATGTTTGCCAGGCTGGCCTGGAACATGAGATGACCCTCGTGCCTTAGCCTCTCAAGTCCAGGGGTTATAGGTGTGTGCCACCATGCCTGGCAAATTTTTTTTAAATGGGTAATTTACATCACTTCCACATTTCTAGTTGTTCAGTGGGTTCAGAAAGCAAGAAGAATAAAATCTAGACTCTACCATAGCCATAACGGAACCAGCCTCAGCCCACCTCGCCTCCTGTCATTCTTCACTTGCATGCCTTCCAGACACACCAGCCTTCTTTCTGACCCTGTAACCCAAAATTCTTCTCCCCCTCAGGCAACTTAAATCTGTTCTTTCCTCTTTCTGGAACATTCTTCCCCCAAATCCTTTCATTTTCTTCTGTGATTTAGGGTTTGCCTCAGATGTGCTGTCTTTGGAGAGCCTGTCCCTGGCCACTGGTGCTGTCATGCTGTACACTTCCAGTGGGGTCCACCTCTTGTTGTTTGTATCTGCACAGTTACAAGTGGTGGCCTTGCAAAACCATCCCTAATTAAAATAGCCTCCTCTCAGCCACTCTGCTCCTTTATCTTAATCTTTATTCTCTGTTGCACTTTTCATTGTGTAAAAGTATCAGCGTAGTTTGTGTATGTATTTATTGTCCATTTACCCTACTGAAATGTAAGCCCGGGGTTTTTGTTTTATTTACCACTCTGTTCCCTTACCTAGTACCTAGAACAGTTTCTGGCACATTAATGGGCATTTAGTGAGTATTTGTTGAATAAATGAATGGGCATATAACAGTGGCCAAATGATAAGTTGTGTCATGAATGTCTTAGGAATGCATGTCATAAAATGTTCTTAGATAAATGCAGAAAGTCAGTTTTCATACATTTGAAATTGTTTAAAACTTCAGAAAGTGTTGAGGCTAAAGGTTTGGGTTGCCACCAATATTTCTTCAGCAGGCAGTCATTGACCATTAAAAGAGACTGTGTCAGAACTAATGGAATGTTTTCTGGATTTTTAGAGGGCCTCTTGTAGAAAAGAGTACTAAGAGTGAATTCTTAAGGATTAAGAGTCCTTACCCTTTAAAAATTTTTAGTGCTATTTCTGAATTACTATTAAAATAGAAAATTTCCTAGTATGCACAAGATCTTGGCTTCAATTCCCAGTACCAAAAAAAATGAAAAAGAAAATTCTCAGTAGCTAAGTGCCAAGTAGATATCTGCAGAGGAAAGATGAAATGCTCTTTGGAGATGTAATGTGAAGACCATAGTTTTGGGTTCCTTTGTGTTGGTTCAGCATCTCTAATAAGCCACTGACTATAGAAGCTCACATTTGTTTTTCTCTATTAGGATATAGGTACTGCCATTGTTTCAGATACTACAGATGATTTGTGGTTTTTAAATGAGTCAGTATCAGAGCAGTTAGGTGTTGGAATAAAAGTTGAAGCTGCTGATACTGAACAAGCAAGTGAAGAAGTAGGGAAAGTGAGTGACAAAAAGGTACGTTTGGAAACATTTCATGTTCATTGTATTTATGTGTTCATAGTGTAATCTGTTCTGCCTCTTTCTTTGTACAAGTTACATAATGCCCCCTTTTATTTTTAGTCTTTCACTGTGTCCAATTTTAAGCTTTACATTAAGTTAATCAGGGCTGCCTTAGAAGTAAGATAGTTTCATTGTGAAACTCTTTCATTAGAAGCTACAAGCCACACTTTTCCTTACTGTTTATCCAATCTGTTGTGAAGTGTTTCTTTTTTTTCCCTCAAAATCTTGCTTTGTTAAAAAGGCAAGGTTCTGAATTGTCTCAACATTTTCTATAACTAAATGGGAAGATAGATGATTTCTTTCTATCTATTTTACAGTTGAGAGAAAAGAGGGAAATTAGAATTCTTGAGTACAATATACACCAAAATGGAGTCATGACAGGCTGTGTGTTCAAGTCTCAAAAGAAATTGGGAAATAGACCTAGTTCCCAGCACATAGATTTTCAGTAAACAGCCATTGAATAAATATGGGAGGGGTCATGCTTACATTGGGTTGTCTTATTCATCCATCCATTTATGGGATTTACTTAGAAATTTGCGTTGTTTGCTCTATAGCTTGGGTTCTCTTACATTAGTTGGAAGGAAGAAATGCTGGTGGCAGAATAAAGATAAAAGTGACATTTGGAAACTTTTATATATAGAGAGGTAGGGCTTAAAATACTTTTGTGAGAAAGTTGTTAGACAGAGGTTCATAATTGTTTCCTAGTAGTTTTTGTTCCATTTACTGGACTGAAAAATTACAGTTTTAGGTTTTAGAATTTTAAATTCTAAATAGTTCTTGACTTTTTGTTTCCTGAACTATGGATAGGTTTTTATAAGACAACCAGGGTAATAACTAGTTTTACTCTTGAATCCGAAAAGTAAAAGTTTTAAATACTTTGTTTCATTCTTCGAGGTCTTCCTAGATTCCCAAGATGAAAAATTTCTAAATAGTAATTTGTAGCATTTTTATATTGATATTTTTTATTTCCTTTAAAGTTTTAAATTTGGATACTTTTTCCCTTCTGAAGGTAGAGGATACTTGGTAACCCTTCTGGATGCTTTTCAATCATTTGTGCCTCTAAAACACCAACTAAATGTGTACAGAGTCATGTTTCTGGTCTCATATTTAAGCTACCCCATTTTAAATGTTAGTGATGGAGGTAGAATGTGAAGCTGTTTTGTCTTTTTTGGTTTCAGGTAATAGCAGCCTCAGCTAAAACAGATAAATTTTAGTAATGAGATGTCTTTGCCTTCACAGATGATTGAAGTGGGAAAAAGTGATGACCTTGAGGACTCCAAGTCCTTAAGTGATGATACTGATGTAGAAGTCACCTCTGAGGTATGAACATCCGGTTAAGGCTTTTTTGCACTGGCCAACTGTATCTTCAGGTGATGTAATCCTAGCAGTTCACTTGTGTTGAGGAATGCCGTTTTTTCCTATTTCTGTCTACCTTTCCTAGCTGATAAGAGATAGCGCATCCTTTACATCTTGTTAGGGGTTTTTGTTGGAATTTGAGAAGAGAAAAGGATAACTTGATCTAACCTTTTTCCTCTCCTCTTGGAAAGATGACTGTAATGGCTCCATGCCCCTGTCATCAGAACTCTTTGGTTTTGATGCAGTGGAGATAACACAGCATTATTCAAAGTACTCCTGTAATATTTTCTCTCACTAAACACCTCTCTGTAATCCCAAGACAGACTTGTAGGCCCTCTAAAATTCTTTGGTGATTATAGAAGTAATTTTGTCAATGCTTTCTTAACAAAGAAGTAAATGGAAGACAGCTTAATTTACACACAGGTTACTGTTAAGGAAGATTTGGTATTCAATGCTTAGATTTATTACAGATTGGCAACTTAAGTCCAGACCCAAGTGTATACTTTGCTTTTTCCCTTTTTATGTTTTTTTCCCATTTCCTTTTAGTACTTTCTATAACTAACCAATTCCAGGAGAAGGGTGGTAGGGCATGGGTAAGGAGGAGACTTTATATTTTGCTGCTTAAGAATAGAAATACTTTTAGGTTGTCCCTGGTATTGATCCTCCCCCATTCCCTCTACACTGCTGTTGACCATCCTAATTCATTGCAAATTACATGGCTGTGCACACTAAGTAATAAAGTATAACATATTGGTCCAGTAAGTGTTCTTGACCATCCGACAAATAGCAGAGATAAATGTTGCCGTCTTAATCAGACTTCTGTGGGTACTTAGGCCCAGAAAACCTATTAAGCAAATAGCCTGTATTTCACTGAATGAAAGATGCCATTGAATTTAATAAGCCCTATTATTTTATGTGCTATTAAAAAAAGAAAAAGTGATGCCATTTAAATTGCAACATATCATCAATTACAAATTCCAGATCTTCATGAAATTCCTTTGAGTATAGCATTTCATATGAGATTAGAGGTTCATAAATTGGCGAGTGTTTGTGACTCTCTGGGGAAGATCCTGGTTCAGCAAATGATTGTATCTTTGCCTCTCAGGCTAGAGTGACAATTGAGTTATGATTTCTTTTTTTTTTTTTTTTTTTTTTTTTGGTACCGGGGATCAAACTCGGGTCCTTGCGCTTGCGCAGCAGGCAGCGAAACCACTGAGCTATCCCCGGCCCTGAGTTACGATTTCTAAACTTGAAGTGCTTGGCCTTTGTCCTGAAAGAAATGAAGTCTGCCTGTGTCAAATCATTGATCCTGTCAAAGCCAGGCAATTACCTGCATTAAATACGCGTGACTTGTTCCAGGTAGCTACCTTTGAATTAAGGCATTTAAAATTTATTGAGTTCTAGTATCGCCTAATTTGAATATTGAGTAGTAGGGGTAAAACTACTTGGAATTCAAGGACAAGGACATTCATTTTTCAGAGGGTGTGATTTAGGCATACAGTTTACCTGTGATCCTCAGAGCAGTGAGAGAAAATGTGCAAAACTAAGTAGTTTCCAAATTTCATTTTAGTTTTAGCTTCCTCTTGGCCAAGTTTTATTATTTGTTAATAGGAAAAAAAGAGAATATTATGTCTCCTTCATTTGTTACCCTCATGCTTCATAACAGCATAAATTATGCATAGAAAAGTGCCCTAAAGAAGGTAACAAGGAAAGCAAACAATAAAAATTTCACCCAAACTGGATGGAAAGCCAAAATAGTTTAGCATTTTTCCTCCTCTCGGTACTGGAGATTAAGCCCAGACCTTTGTGCTGAGATACATCCTTAGCCTTTTAAAAATATTTTTATTTTGAGACAGGATCTTGCTAAGTCTCTCAGGCTGGACTTGAATTTGCAATCCTCTTGCCTCAGCCTCCCCGAGGGCAGGGATTAAGGACTGTGCCACCATACACAACTAGTTTAATTTTCTTTTTTTTTTTTTTGGTACTGGGGATTGAACTCGAGTCCTTGCGCTTGCGCAGCAGGTGGTGAAACCACTGAGCTAAATCTCCAGCCCATAGTTTAACTTTCTTAATAAATAGGTACATCAGACTTTGGCTTGAAAAAGGCAGTTGTGACGCTATCAGTGTACAGCTTCCAAAGACAATCTTCCATGTGGCTATGAATTTGTCCAACTTCTAGGCTAGACCACTGTTAATGGTATGTCTGCCCTGTCACTAGCTCATTGCCATGATGAGGACTTGGCCCAACTTCCCTTCCTCTCAGGGTCATGGTCACCAGTGAGTGTTAATCAGCTGCATTTGTCTTTGTAGGATGAATGGCAGTGTACAGAGTGCAAGAAATTTAACTCTCCAAGCAAGAGGTACTGTTTTCGTTGCTGGGCCTTGAGGAAGGATTGGTATTCTGATTGTTCTAAGTTAACTCATTCTCTCTCCACATCCGATATCACTGCCATACCTGAAAAGACGGAAGATGAAGGAATTGATGTCCCTGATTGCCGAAGAACCATTTCAGCTCCAGTTGTTAGACCTAAAGATGTTCGTGTCAAGGAAGACAATTCCAAACTATTTAATCCTTGCAGCTCAGTGGAATTTTTGGATTTGGCTCACAGTTCTGAAAGCCAAGAGACCATCTCAAGCATGGGAGAACAATCAGATAACATTTTTGAGCAGAAAGTAGAGACAGAAAACATGGAGGATTGCCAGAATATCTTGAAGCCATGTAGCTTATGTGAGAGAAGACCACGAGATGGAAACATTATTCACGGGAGGACAAGCCATCTTACCACCTGCTTTCACTGCGCTAGAAGACTAAAGAAGTCCGGGGCCTCATGTCCTACGTGCCAGAAAGAGATTCAGTTAGTCATTAAGGTTTTTATAGCATAGCTGAATCAATTGGGAAGTACTAGAGGACCAGGTCATGTCTCAAAACATCAGTATTGAGCCTGTTCGCTCAGTATGATCATTCCTCATGTTTATTTATTCATGTAAACATCTGCGTTCCGGGTCACTTTTGCTTATACACTTAGGGAATTTGAGAGTGAGTAGGTTAGAACTAGATCATCAGTTTGGGGACTTCATTAACCTGAAAAGATTCATAAGCTACTTCATTCTCCCTCCAAAGATGAAGGTCTGGGAGGAAACAACTACCAGTATAAACTTAAGTGTATTTATTCATTCACTGAGCAAATTATTTGGAGACTAATTCTTTAGTTGATTTTGTTTCTTCCTCTTAATGTAATTTTCTGGCACTAAAATCCAAGGTAGTTATTAGAAAAATACTGGGGCTAACACTGAAAAAGCAAGTTATCTGATTTGTCAAATTACTAAGTCCTGTGAATCACTTTGTGATATAGTAAGGCTGCTTAGTTCCGATAAACCAAGAAGGAAAATATTTTTGTTTTTTGCTCTTTGCGTGCTGGGATTAAACCCAGGGCCTTGATGTGCTGCATCACTAAGCTGTGTCCTTTATTGTTCTTATAAAAGTCAGGATCTCACTGTGTTAGCCAGGCTGCCTCTCTGTCTTCTGAACAGCTGGGAGTACAGGTTCTTTTTTTTTTTTTGGTACCAGGGCTTGAACTCAGGACCTTGCACTTGTGAGGCAGGCACAACGCCACTGAGCTATATCCCTGGCCCTAGGGACTACAGGTTCTTGTCACCGTGCCCAGCTCAAGAAAAAGAACTCAAAATATAAGAGATTTCTTCCCATGTATGCGTTAGTCAGTGGTTACCAAACAATTTTGTAACATAGCCCTAAAATAATTTTAGAAACTATATTTAGCTTTTTAAAAAAATTTTTTTAAGTAGGCTTCCTATGTATTTCATTTCCAGAAACACCATGATACATTAACCAGTGCCATAGGCCTACACGTGTCAGACCATTCTTATCATTTGTTTTGTTTCTGTGTCCCTTACAAGAATATTGTCCACCTTGCCTTTGATGTTTGAGCACTGACACTTGACCCCTGCCACCCTGGATCCAATTAAACCTATTAAGTAATTGCAACCCCAAGAAAGTATATATTACGTTTTGCACATTAAAAAAAAAAATCTAGGTATAGTTAACATATAATGAAGTGTTGCTTTTGGGTGTGTTGGAGAAATCTAAGTAACCGTTCCAAGTTATAGAACGTTCCTGTCTCCCCAAAATAACCCCTGTACCCCTGAGTTTCTAGCAGTCCTTTATTTCATGCCTGTCCTCCTAGATTTCCTTTTGCACATCTTTGATATTTGAGTTTTTTAAATTGAAGTACTTACAAAGGATGTACCATCCAAAATTATGCATTTTATATATGTGCCTTGATCAAACTGGGCATGGCAGCACCTGCCTGTAATCCCAGCACTCCAGGAAGCTGAAACGGTAGGGTCACAAGTTCAAGCCCAGTCTGGGGCAACTTGGTGACAGACATAGAACAGGAAGGGCTGGGAATGTAGCTCAGTGTGAAGGCCTGGGTTCAATCCCCAGTACTACAGGGGAAAAAAAGTCTTGCACCTGTATATTTACTGATTATCAGTAAATTATAGAAAAAGGCTGGTCATATAAACTGGCAGAGTCTATTCTCATTTCAAAATTAATCAGCCAAAATAGACTAAACTTTTGTCAGTATTTCAGTACATGCATAAGCATGGGATTCTTGGCACAGCCTTCTCAGTTACCACTTCTTTTTTTTGTGTGTGTGGTACTAGGGATCGAACTCAGGACTGTGCACTTGCGAGACAGGTGCCGGAACCACTGAGCTAAATTCTCAGCTCTCAGTTACCACTTCTGAAGAGAAGCACAGAATTTTTAACCGAACTCTCCTCTGTTTTTTTGCCCTGAATGTCTGTTGGGAGCCCTCCAGGTGTTTTGGTCTCTGCCTCTGGAGTTCACACCGAAGGCAGTAGCCTGCAGTAGCATTCAGATGAGTAGTAGGGGTTACAGTGTTTGTGGAAAAGGAAGTAATTAAGATAAATGAATCTGTAATTCTCTTCAGTAATCTTAGGCCACATCAGTTTTAGGAAAGTACAGAAATTGAAGATCTTCAAGTTGATTTCTTTATTGCCATTTATGTCTGCTTAATGCATAGAAGAGTGGTGTATCCCCAGGAGTATGAATTACCTCACTGCAGACAGAGGTCCTAGGAAGTTGGCCTTGAGTTGTAAGAATCTGGGGTTCTTTTTTTCTTCTTTTATATATACAGTTTTTCTAATTTTTATTTTTTATTTTATTATTATTATTATTATTATTATTTTTGTACCAGGGATCAAACTCGGGTCCTTGCACTTGCGCAGCAGGCAGGGAAACCACTGAGCTAAATCCCCGGCCTGGGGTTCTTGTTAAAAGTGCCCAAATCCCCAGAAACTGACTGATCCCCACTCTCCAAGGGAGGGCTTTTCTTCCCTACCATTGTAGATCTTCAGCAGAAAGTAGATAGAACTGGATGTCTTCTTATATTTAGTTTCTAGAAGGGAAATTTTCTTAACATTTTCTGAGTTTTAAAACTATAAAGCACTCAATTATTTAGTCCCTCTTTTCACATGAAGCCACATGACACAGCTTAGTGGTAGAGGTATTACTAAAATCCAAGTGTCGTGACCAGTAAATCTTTTATAAATACTTGTTTCTCCCTCCCACTTTTTGTTGTTGGTACTGGGAATTGAACTCAGGACCTTGCGCTTTTTTGTAGTGGTACTGGGGATTGAACCCAGTGCAGTCTCCCTGATCTACATCCACAGCCTTTAAAATTTTTTTTTTTTTTTTTTTGGTACTGAGGATCGAACTGCGGTCCTTCTGCTTTCGAGGCAGGCGTCAGGTGGTGGAACCACTGAGCTAAATCCCTGGCCTGCCTTTTAAGTTTTTTGAGACAAGATCTCACTGGGTTGGCCAGGCTGAGTCTGATCTCAGTCCCCCTGCCTCACCCTCCTAAAGTGGTGGGATAACAGGTGTGTACCATCCTGTTTGTTAGATATTTTAAGATAGGGCTTGTTGAATGTGAGACAACTAAGAAGCTTAAAATACAGCTTTAGGGACTGATTTGTAGCCAAAATGAGACTAGAGAGAACAGTGACTTTTAACACTTTCTCCTAAAAGAGAAGACTGTAAATGTCAGTGTTAGCTAATCAGAACATTTACTCCCACTGTGAGAACAAATAAAGTGATGGAGTGACCTGAACATTGTGTCCTGGTTAGTGAAGCTCAAGCCTGGCTTTTCAGGATATAAGGATAAGTGTTTCCCCCTCATAAGCAAAACTATTCCTTTGACTTAAACTGTGAGAGCACGGTGAATAGTCTAAAATTTTAAAATTAGTTTTTTCCCTATCTCCTTCCTGCAGCACTCTCCTCATAATAGATAGTGTTTTGTTTTTGTTTTTTTTTGATACCGGGGATTGAACTCCCGACCTTGCGCTTTCCAGGCAGGCGGCGGCACCACTGAGCTAAGTCACCTGCCCTTGTTTGATTTTTATTAGGCCCTTTTGTAAGTGATAAACTGGAGTACTGAGAAAATTAGGGAACTGCAGTTATACCTGTGATCCCCTTATGTAAATTTGCAGGGTTTTTTTTATATGTAAGAACTACACATCGTATTTATGTTGGTAGATATGTAATGGTAACGTTGATACATCTTTACCAGCACAGAATCCATGTAGGCCACTCAGCCTTCCTTTTTTTCCTGTTTACTTATCTGAGTTTTTCACTAGCTCTCTTAGTACCAAGTACTTTGCTTAGAAGATGTGAGTGTAAGTTGTTTTGTGCTGCTGGGATATATGTTTGAGCCAAACCTTGTGTTTACCTGCAAGAAACTTCAACCCATCTTCTTACTCTTGTTTTTGTCCATCCCCCAAAGTGGAACACTCCCCCCACACACGCTTTTAAGACTTCACCTTGCTAAGTTGATCAACTGCCCTGGCTGAACTTATGATCCTCCTGCCTCAGCATTTCTGGAATTATAGTCATGTGTCCGCACACCCAGATGGTTTTGTTTTCTTTCAATTCATTTTAATTTTTTTTGGTACCGGGGATCGAACTTGGGACCTTGTGAGGCAGGCAGCTGAACCACTGAGCTAAATCCTCAGCCCTTATTTTGATTTTTTTTGAGACAGGATCTCACTGTGTACTTCAGGTGGGGCTTGAACTCACTATGCAACCCAGGCTGACCTCAAACTTGCGGTGATTCTAGTGTCTCAGCCTCCAGAGTGTTGGGATTACAGGCCTGCGCCATGACCCTCAGCTTTGTTCTTCTTTCATTGTTACCAGGTTACAGATATTTTTATTCTCTCCCACTAAAGCAAGTCACAGTTTGTATGTGAAATCTTTAAGAAGTTTCCTTGTGTAGGGTATACCCCCATTCATCTCTTAGTTGTAATCATGGGAACATAATGCTCTGGTTTTCCAGGGTCCGTGCCAGTTTGCCTCTGCTTTTCAGCACCCTACTCAGTTTATCACCATCTTACTCCTTTTATTTTCAGATGTCTTCATTTTGACATTAATTGTATGGTCACCCTAGTTAGTGGTGAGCCATGCTTGAGTCAAAATCTTGATTGTGAGGAAGTGCTTTTAAAATAGCTGTTGAAGGGCTGGGGATTTAGCTCCGTGGTTCTGCTGCCTGCCTCAAAAGCACAAGGACCCGAGTTTGATCCCTGGTACCAAAAAATAAAAATACATAAATAAAATAGCTGTTGGAGTTCAGCGCTTTCTGCTGCATCATGCCGTAGATTGAATAATGAAATCACACCACATTAGCACTATATTTCTTATTTTAGATATCACTTAGGTTAGTATTTATGATCCTGTTATCTTGGACAAAAGGTTCAGAGCAGAGATGATAAATCATTAGAAAAGTGTTTCCTAGATTACAGCAAAAAGACTCTTGCCTCACACAGTTACTAAGTCATTCTCCTTACAGTGTACTTAACAGTGATTGTATGTTTTGTATTTAGTACTTAAATCGTACTCAAACTGTAGATGAAGCCTTACAACAGGTCTCACCATTTCTCCAGAGTCTGTCTAGGGACAGCCCAGGTTTCCAGTGGCAGCTCGAGCAGTCCATGGGAGTCCAGCCAGGCCAGCCTCCAGTCCGCCACGAGCTTGTGCCAAGTAAACCGACTCACTGCTAAGCATCTGATATAATGGGATTGTGTTTTAGTTACAATTTATTACACTTAGTTGTATGTTGTACTTTGTAGAATATTATTTGGATTGAGGTATTTAAATTTGAAGCTTTCTTATGTGTGCTCATTTGTGCAACATTGGCTTCTTTAAAAAGTCATTCATCCCAAGTTTGATCCCTGGTACCAAAAAAAAAACGTCATTCACGAGAAATGGGTGAATGTTCCTGGGTTCTACAAAGCCATTGTAATGTTAGCTCGGTTCACTTTAGAAAGGAGGAAACTTCACTAACCAGCTGTTTGGTATTTTTATTTTATTTTTTTCTGCAGAGTTATGTGAACTTCTGAAAGTACATAGCTTTAGATACTGTGAATCTGTTGTTTCCATTTAGTCTATTATGGGCTTAAATTGTTGAGACCCACACTCTAGGGAAGAGTTCCTTTTGCTGGTCCCTTGTTTGTGAGGGTGCATGTATGTGCACCCACAGGATCAAGACCAAGACTACTTCTGTGGAAAATGGCTGTAAACTGGGAGCCAGCTGTGTTTAGAATCTGCACTTCAGAGATACAGGAACCTGCAAGCTCTCCCCTGTGCCAAAAGTAAAATGTACAGTGTTTACAAATGTCAGAAAATTTGCACTGCCATAGGGAATGGTGAGGTTACTTTGCTGGAATTTCTCAGATTTATGAGTAGACAGCTGGAGTTTAGCATAGGAGAAGAAATGTTGAGGACCCTAAGCTAAACTGGAAGTGAGCATCTGAGGTAGTGGTTAAGGTGGCTCTGTAGTTTGGTGACAGTTTTCTGATTGTTTTGAGATGTTCTTTCTGTTGGCCCAGCTCAGCTTGTTACCTACCATGGCTGTACCTGCATTCTTCCTTTTCAGGAGTCACTGTGTATCCGGTCCCGTAGGAGAGGGTTAAATGAGTTTGGTTGATGTAATGAATGTGCAATCCAAGGAATGCCATTACTAGTGAATGTGGCATTATTAAAGAAACTATTTTAGCAAACCTACACTTGTGTTTGCTGAGCCTTCATCAGTAGTCTTTTGAATGACTGAAAGTGTTACAGAGAAAGCCGCAGGTCTGCAGGAGGTGGCTAGTATTTCTTGGTAGTCCACTGAGATCCACCGTGCCACATCCCTGGCGATTGTCATTCCTGCACACAGGGTCTTCATTTAATGCCTTCTGGGAGTGCCGCACCACGGCTGGTAGGACCCCCACCGTCACCCCACCCTATTTTTTAAAGTGGAGATGTCAGAGATACCTTAAAAGGGCCAGGTAGCACAATCAGAGCAGTTGCTTTCTTAGACAGTTGCTATAATTTGGCAAATGCTTTATTGAAAATTAACATTGCCATTATATCACTTGAGGATTTGTCAGAGCATTTAATTTCTTATCCAAAGATTTTACTGTGTTTAGAAAACAGTAAGTACTCTGATGTCAACAGATATTTCCCCTTTATTCCTCCCTTACTTTTCCTCATAGGTCCTCTTAGTTCAAAGTTACCTGTTTCTGGATTTTTTGTTGTTGTTGCTTTGGTTTTGGTTTTTTTGAGATAGGCTATTGCTGTGTTGTCCAGGCTGCCCTTGAACTCAGTATGTAGTCCATGTTGGCCTCAAACTCACGGTGATTCTCCTGCCTCAGCCTCCCAGGTGCTGGGATGACAGGTGTGCACCACCATGTGTGCTCCAGCCCTAGACTTCTTAAGTGTTAGCTTTTGTCATTTGAAAATTAGCACCCACACCTGCCTTTTCTACCTCATAGTGTATTGTGGAGATGAGCAATTTTAAAACCTGGAATTGCCTGAAGAAGACACAAGAAGCTGTTGTACTCTTGGTAAAAAGCAAGCTCTGGGTGAATGCTCAGTCCCCTGTGTCCTGGAAGCGGCACCAGTGCTTCTTTATGCCGGCCCAGCAGGGCCAGTGTGGCCTACTGTGACCTTTCATCTGTGCTTCTGGCTCTGTCCTTTCATTAAGGCCTTGCTGGGGATTGAACCCCATACTCTTCACACTAAGCTACATCCCCAGCCCTTTTTAAACATTTTTATGTTTTAAATTTTTGAGACAGGGTCTCACTAAGTCTCTTAAGTTGCTCAGGCCATGCCTGAGCCTGTGATCCTCCTGCCTCAGCCTCGCAGAGTGCAGGGATTACAGCCATGCACCACCACGGCCAGCTTGCTAAGAAACTTGATTAGAAAAGAGTTGTGCCTCCAGGTGTTCTGAGAGAAGCGTGTGTGAGCTTGGGGAATGGATTCTATCCTGAGAACTGCCTTGCTGTGGTCTGAGTGTACAGAAACCCTTTCTGTGTATACTTGAGTAAGTGCACTGCCAGTACCCAGAACACACGCAGTTTCCACTATTTCTAATGAGAGTCACAGCCAACAGGAGCAGCAAATGAGGTTTCCTGAAGTGGAAAAGAAAAGGCAATTTAAAACGACTTGGAATAGTGGTCCACTTACTAAACAAGGACAGACATTGTCACGTGTGCTCGCATAATTTTCATAAACTCCGCCAAGCCTGTAGCTCTATTTTTGGTGTTTGCACTATGTAATGCTTTCAATGCTTCTTGACTTTATTGTGTTTGTGTATTAAATATTTTTATTTTCATTTTGTGTTGTTGTTATTGGGGAAATACACTATTTTAAGTATAGCTAAATCTCATTTTTTCTGTATCTTTGATCAGATTTGGGGAAATTGTTGGACTTAACAATCAATAGCAACTTTCCCCCAAGTTACCTGTTGGAGTAATTGCTGTGTTTCATTTTTAGGTTCCTAAGTCTAAAGGAAGCCTTTAAATTTTGCAGAGTTTTTTTCCTAACAAGTACCAAAGGCCTCATGTATGCTAGGTAGGATCTACCACTGGGCTATATCCCCAGCACTGTTCAAATTTTTTGAAACGGGATCTCGCTGTGTTGCTTAGGCTGACCTCAAACATGATCATCCTGCCTCAGCCTCCCAAGAAGTTGAGATTACAGACTTGCACAGCCATACCAGCTGTAGAGTTTCTTGTTTTGAGACAGGGTCTCACCATGTAGTTCATGCTCGCCTTGAGCTTTCTGTGTAGCCAGTGTGTGCCACATGCCCGGCTGAAGATTATTTTTTAACATGGAGTTTATTGTGCCTGTGTACCTCGTGTTTGCTAGGATCTGTAGCACTGGCTTTTAGTATATGGGCTGCCGAAGCGAGGATTCTAGCACTGGTTCTCAAACTTTAGAGATTATATTGCTCCCTGCAAAGCTGATAAAATTGATGAAACCTCTTCTTACAGTGTAACATTGCATTCAATTCCAAGGGTTTCCTTAAACCACTGGTCAACGGCCCATGGCCTTCAGGTTCTGCTCCTTGGCGGGTAGCAAAGGAGAGTGAGCAGGCTACAAAGAATGAAATAGGCCCGGGATTTAGCTCAGTGGTGCTGCTGCCTGCCTTGAAAGCGCAAGGTCCCGAGTTCGATCCCTGGTACCAAAAAAGGAATGAAACAGTGCATGTGCTTTTGCAAAGGCCATGCACTGTTAGAGAAAGCCAGTAAGATGATACGGGTCCGTTCTGAGCAGCACTTAGGGCAGGGTTGCCATGTCACGGGCCTGCACTGGTACCATACTGTAAGCTTTTCGGGGTCCCAAACAGCATGCCATGTGAGCCATAATTCCTGAATGTGCGATTAGACCCTGGAGTAGGGCAGGGTGTTACCAGGAATACCAGGGATGGCATTTTAAAAATGGAAACAGGGCTGGGGGTTTAGCTCAGTAGTGCTGACGCCTGCCTCGCAAGCACAAGGACCTGAGTTTGATCCCTGGTACCAAAAAAAAAAGGAAACCAACCAGGTATAGGATTAGAGACGAGATGAGAACAGCTTCTTTCTGTGTAACTTTTCACTTCTCTTTAAGGTACTTTTTTGGTTTTTGAGACAGTCCTGTAGCACAAGCTGACCTTGAACTCATGATCCTGCCTCAGCCCTATGAGCTTGGATTTGGGTGTGCACTGCCGTGCTCTGCTTTTAAGGTGATTCTGACTTTGTAACATTTTGTTTGCTGTCTTTTACATCCTTGCTCACCTTTAGTTCCTGGAGCAGATTTATCCTTGCTGAATGTCCAGAGGCTGGAGGAAGTAAGCTGAAACTAAAAACTGAGTTTACAAACTGTTGTCAATAGACAAATTCCAATCAGTGCCCTTTCCCCCCCTAGAGTTGTATAAATCCAGCCCGTGAAGGTATAAAAAGGTGTTGTTAGACAAATTTCATATTATTACAGGTGTAAGGATATGGGGTCAGTCCTGATGTGTACATCCCCAGCTCTGAGCTCCCTTGATTAATCCTCTTCAAACTAAATGATAGGAGATGAATCTATTCACCGAATGCTTACTAAATGTCAACATGTGCCAGATACTGCTTTGTAGTGGGAATCCAGCATGGTTAAGGGGAGGCTGCCCTCTACTTGCCTACAGTCTTAACAATGCAGTGGTTATGAGGATAGTTTCCACATGGGCCAGGGGAGCAGCAGGTGGAAGAGCACAGCTTGTCTGGGAAGCTTACTCCGTCGAGCTGGAGTGAACCACGTGCACGGAGAAGTGAGGCAAGGTTGGCTGGGGTGGTGCAAAATGAGGTGCAGCATGGTGGTCAGGTGTGTGACATGCCGGGCTAACACGTTCGAATCTTGTGCTGAAGGCAGTGCGGAGCCACGGGAGGTCTCACGAAGGAGAGAGACAGCATCTCATTTGTATTTATGCAAGCTCATGGGGCTGCACTGCCGAGCGGACAGAGTGCTGGCTAGAGCAGAAGCAAGGAGGACAGTTGGCAGCAATCTGCTTGAGAAATGGTGACGCTCCTGAGGTAATGGTTGGGCGCCTGAGGAGGATAAGAACCTTACTGGTCACTTAAACTAGGCAGACTTATCCCGTGAGGCCTTTAAGACAGAGACCTGTAGAGTGAGAATTGCAGTCAAGTCAGTGATTAACCCCCCAAGTGGACAGATAGGAGCCAAAGCAAGGTGAAAGTTCCGACAGACTTGATAAACGGATGTGAGGGAAAGGAGGTCAAGGCTGGCTTGGGCAATTGGCGGATGGTGGGCGGTAACATTCTTCAGGATTGAGAATGTGGGTAAGTGAGCAAATTGGTGGTGGTGGTAGTGGGAGACAGGAAAGAACGCTGAGTTTTGGGTGTGTTGACTTTGTGGGTATGAGAACATCTGATTGGGAAGGAGCTTGGGAGAGAAGAGGGCTGTGAACATATGCAAAATTGTATTCGCAAACCCAAGAGCCTTAAACTCCAGGAACTCAGAACACTGTCACAGAACACTGACTGTCAAGCTGCAGCAAGCGCCGGCCGGGGCACCTGGCAGCCTTTGAGGCGCACGTCACCCCACCGGGAGGTGCCAGTCAGGTAGGGCGGAGTGAGGCCCAAGCGCCTGCGTCCTCACCGTGTCCGCAGGTGGCGCTGCTGACGCTGGGCTAGGATCCCTGCCCGAGAGCCGCTGCGGAGGCTAAGGCTGAGGTGGAGGGGCAGGAAGAAGGCGTGGGACGTGGTTAGGGCCGGTCACGGAAACATAGTGGGAGTGAGAATGGAGCTTTGTTTTGTTTTAAGGGATTTAGATTTTAATTAAGCAGATACTCCAGGTTATTTCTGCCACATAGAAAATCTTCCAGGAGTGGAGAAAAGGGAGAGGAGAATGAGCACACATTTCAGGTTCAGGGCACGGAGTATAAAAAATATTTAGGTGAAGTGGCCTTATAGACCATGTCTTGATCCCCCTTACCTGACAGTCATGAGGCGATAACAAGATCACACGGGTGGCTAACATGTTTGATCTAAGTAACAAGGTTTCGCTTCCTCTCAGTCTGGATCTCTTTCCTCTTCATCATTGCTGCTAAAAGAATCACTAATGGGAAGTCAACCATGCATTCGAGTTGTAGGAAAGACTTTAAACTTCTTGACTAGAAGGCACATTTGGTGGACATGTGTCTGCTTTTTCTTTTAGTGGGATGGGGATGGGAGGGAGAGGGGTGTCATGAGAATATATATGCACGCGTGTCTGTGTTTGAAACCCCGACCTTCAGTGTTCTGGAATGCTTGGTGCTGGGTTAGTTTTGCTGGTTAGCTGCTTGCTGTGTGAACTGAGGTGATTCATTTGATGTCTCTAAGCCTCAGCCTACAGATCTGTGAAACAGGTGTGCTGGACAAATGAAATAGAGCATGTAAAGTACTTAGTACCTCATATTTCTTCCTCTTCTTGCTAGTATATCAGAGCTGGGGCATTGCAGCTTCCTCAAATACCAATGACCAAACAAATCTCTGGTCGTTGACCAGCGAATGTAACCTTTATCTTCCACCAGAGGGCATCAGTAACCTATAAAATCTAAGGAATGTCCCTTTGCCCTTAAAACAAGATAGTTGAATCTGCCAGAGGATAACCACCTCGCTTCAAATCTTTATTTAAATAATCTTCTGGTGTTTTGAGGGATCATTTGTAATTTTCCTCTAAAATCCAGCAGTAAAACCTTCAGCAAAAGGGCAGATGGTACTCTTTAACTCCACACCAGACAAGAGAATTATATTTCCATTTTTTATTTTGTCCATTTTTACTGTGCGTTCTCCTTCTTGTCAAGACTGTTACCTAGTTACAGATTATTCTGTCAGTGATAACCTATTGAAGTTCCTTTCTTCCTGATTTATTCAGACGAACTGTACTGCTTTTTCTCCTTTTGATGCGCAGCCTCCCTCGCCTCCCCTGGTGTGGCCAGCCACCTTCCAGCAGGCAGCAGGGGGAGGCATCTCTTTCTGAGCCTCAGGCACTGCTCCCTGGATCTTTGTGCTGTGAGTCTAGTGATCCACCAGTGCCCAGCACAAAAGGCTGGGTCTTGGGGAAAAAACTCTAGGGAAAGGGGTCAGAAGGTCAGGCCACTAACCACTCCTACCACAGCCTCCCTCAGAACATCGTGAGCTTCAGGGGAGCTGCTTGACAGCAGTGTGCATCTCTCCTGTGTCTGTCATCAGGTCTTTATTGGTCTTTGTTTTCTAATCTGAGCCCAGATAAAGTTTCAGCACTGGGCCTTGGGATGCCAGCCTAACCAAAACAGCCTGAAGAAAATCAGAAGGGTGTGCCGTGTGTCTCACTGGGAACACTGAACTGTAGAATATTTGAGATGGACGGGACTCCAGAAATCCAGTTCAACCCCTCGTTGTTCAGACAGGAGAGACAACATGACCAGACTCACATAGTTTGATGACAGATAGTTATCTTAGCAGAGTAGAATTCAGTTCTGTGGGCAGACACACTTTATTCTTGCCACACCATTCCATTTTCTACATCAGTCATCATTATTCACATTTGTGTGGTTCATATGTCAAGTAGCTGTTTTGCTTTATCTCATACAATCCACAGAACTCTGATGGAAATGTAGCGTTACATGAATGAAAGGTTATCCCCATTTTACATAGGCATAGAGCAGTTACATAAATGATACAGGACAAAATCAGCAAGCATTCCATTTAAAGCAGTGTCTTCTCCATGAGTTATTGGCATCAAATGGGATGTTTTGCTTGTTTTTCAGTGGACCTGCTTTTCCACAGCAGGGTAATTTAGCATCTCTGCCCCCTAAGCACAGGTTGCCTTGGTCATGACAACACAAAAATTCCCAGCTGTATGTGAGAGGTGATCTAGTTGCTGGCGGAGAGCCACTTACTTAGATGCACGGGTACAGTGAAAGGAGTGTTACACAAAATTGCTTTGGAAATGTTCAGTGGGCTGGGGAGGACCCTGGGAGAATATGGGCATGAATAGGCCTGGCTTCACAGAGGCACACCTGTAGAGGCCAGGAGGGTCTCTAGACAAGGGGTTAGCTGGAATGGGGCCTGGCTAAGATCGACGGTCATGCCCACATTGAGGGCCAGGCTCTGGCCAACTCTAGTCAGGTGTTTTCAGGTGGTAATGTGAGGTCGTTGTTGGCAGCCTTTTTTTTTTTTTGGTACCAGGGATTGATTGAACTCAGGTCTTTGCACTTTCAAGGCAGGTGTTGGAACCACTGAGCTAAATTCCCGGCCCTCGGCAGCTTTTCTTATAGATCAACCTGCAAGGCCAGATTTTTCTGGGAAATCTGTTATAAATATTGAATCAAAAAAGTTTTAAAACACTAGAAGAACAAGAAAAAATATTTGTCTGTGAGTTTGGGTATGTGACCCATGGGTTAGGTCATCTCCGAGGGCCATTTCCATCTAACACCGTGCTGGTGGGTGGAAGGAAGGCAAGTTTTTGTTTTGGTACCGGGGATTGAACTCAGGACCTTGTGCTTGAGAGGCAGGCGGCGGCACCACTGAGCCAAATCCCCAGCATGGAAGGCATGTTTTGAGGCTTAGGGGGAGGATGCTGAGGATGGAACACAGGACCTTGTGAAAGCTAAGTACACACTCGACCACTGAGCTATGCCCCCCACCCCTCGGAGTGAGTTTCAGTACACATAGGAAGGGATTTACCACTGGTCTAGGCTGGCAAACAGGATAGTGAGCATTTTCTGGGGCCCTGGACTCCACTGAAACAGGAATTCCTGCACCATTTCCAGTGCTTTCTGGATCTGAGATTCTGGAATTCTTCTGCTATGATTCTTGAAGGCAGAGCTGGAAACACACAAACTCTAGAGCCAATGGGTGTGTGCTCAGACCCCTGGCAATTTCCCCTGGTGTGTGGGAGTGGGGAAAAGCACTTGCTTGAGTCCTGCTCCCTGGAGGCCTTTGCCTTGGTTCATAATACTGGCAGTTTACAAACTCAAGCTGCTTTTATCTTCTTTCATCCAGTGAGTCCCTGCCATAAGCTGCAAAGCTAAAAGACCCAATTTTCCAACCCACCTGTTGAGCTGCACAATGAGTTAGATTTAAATGCACACTTTAAAAACCAACAGAAGCTTCTCCTTTCTCCTGGTCACTTTCTTGTGTTCAGCCAGCAGAAAGCAGGTCCTGAGTACTCAAGATGCTGGTGCCAGGTGCTCCACTGGACTCTGCCCACCACCCCAGGGGGCGGGTCATGATGAGATGCCCAGGTTGTTTACAGCAAAATCTGACACTCCAGTGCGTGGCCTGCCCTGTCCTTTCCCTGGCAGGGCTTCTCACTCTTGTCGAATAGCACCATGCCTTTGAAACACAGTGCCTTTGATCATTTCTGACTTTAAACAGCAGGATAGTCACACGTTGGGGAGGCAACAGGGTTTGGCAACCAAACTCCTAATGTGGAGAAGTTGAAAAACCCAGGTTGCAAATATGAACATCTAACATGCAGAGAAATCTCTGTTCTACTTCTCTGGATACTAGTCAGCTCTTCTGAAGCCTGTAGGCTGTGGCTTTGGTTCCTGGCTTTGCTCGGACTCCTACATCCCAGAATGGGCTCTCGGGAAGGAAGATGGTTCCTGTAGCCTTTCTTTCTTTGTCCATGTGTGAACCCAGACAAGGTTTTGTTGTCTCAGAAACTTTTCTGTTACAGAAAGATGGTGTAGGTAAAGGCTGTTGATAAGTTGTCTTACACTGTCAGGGCAGCTGTAACAGTATCTTAAGACTCGGTAATTTATAAGCAAAAGAAATATATTTCTCCCAGCTCTAGAAGCTGGGAAGCCCAAGATCAAGGTTCGCAGAGATTGTCTGGTGAGGGCCCATTCCTCGTGTGTGATGCTTTCCTATGTGTTCTTAGGAGATGGAGGAGGCCAGCAGGCTCCCTCACGCTGATTTTATAAGGGCATTAATCCTACTCTGGAGGGTGGCGTTTTTGTAGTCTAATCACCTCCTAAAGCCCCACCTCTTAGTAGGATCACATTGGGGATTAAGTTCAGTATGAATTTGAGGGACCAAAATATTTAGACTGTAGCACAAGCTATACAACGTGATACACAGAACGGCTCGGGAGGCCAGCACTAAGAAGGCGATTTTCTGGCTTCACTCCATCTCCAGCTCCCTCTGGGACTCCAGAAGTCCATCTGTAAGCTTTAGCATTCTCTTCTGCCTTCTCTGATCAGCCTCCATACCTGGATGCCCAGCCTGTCCAAGCTGGCTTCCCTTCCTGCAGGAAGACAAGCGCTTAGTCTGGGGCCACAGGTAGTATCACTCAGGAATCCTCTCTCAACAAATATATCTGTAACATAAAATTTCAGAATGGTGAACAGAATCAGTGTTTCCAGACCTTTAGCTATCACAGATGAAGAAAATTAAAAACAGCCACGCACAGTAACAACAACCATATATATTCTTTTAATGTGAAGACTTACATAGGGTTGCCAACCCTTATTTTATC